>NC_090265.1:1515990227-1516311338 GCF_040414725.1 Anabrus simplex | reverse complement strand
AAAAGCTACTAGCAACAGGATGGTTAATGAGGACGGAACGTTTACAGGTATCTTATCATTAAAACATATTCTCGGCTTCGCAGAAGACTTTAGATGGATTATAATCAACGCAAATCAAGGGCTAATTCTGATCCGTGATCAAAGTGATTACAATTCTCTTAAACCTGCAGAATCACCGGTAGACTCGAAAATTACACGTCATCGTATATTATGGAGGGTTCCACGTGTAACATTATCTGATCGAGAAAAATTCGGTGGTTCAAGATTGTCCAAAATGATCCACCATTATCTTTACGTTTTCAAAGTTTGGAGCTGCTTGAATATACGGTGTTACCACCTACAAACTAGCATAGCTGGGCTGTTAAAACGTCACGTTTTAGCGAAAAGCCTTTGTATATTATTTTTAGCTTTAAATAGTAAATTCAACCACGAAAAAAGAGCTCACAGTTTGATCACTGTAAATTAAGAAACATTAGACTATATCTCAACGGAACGTATCCATACGAAAACATAGACATTTATTTTGAGAAATAAAATTTGGGTTATCCTATGACATGTTTTGTAAATTCCAATCGTCGTGTCATCAGAAAGAAGATCGTCCGCTACTCTCGCCTGAAGAATTTAAAAATTAAGCATCGATTATATTTATAGACTGCTCTTATCATGAAGAATATATAAAAATCTTCTGTCGATATTCGTTTAGAGTTTGAAACCTCTGAAAACATTCCTGCTAACACAACAGCATATTGTCTTACTATTCATATGAGTGATGTCACTTCCCATCCGCTAACGAAAATTGTTACAAGACTATAAATAATGATAGCTATTGTGTGCTTCCACATCATACACTATGGAACAGAAAGAAGAAATAGACTACACCGTTACAGACAATCGTCTTGATAAAAACAAAACTGTGAATGTCCACCTTGTTCGCTTATCAGCGTAACTAATACGCAAGTTCTTATTTATCTCACATAAGGAAGTGAGGCTATTAAGATGTTCCATAGACATAGATCCTTATATCAGAAGACAAAATATCTGATTCAATGTTTACCACCAGGACATTTATCTAAGTACGCTGCACCTTTCGTAGATGCTTTTTGGGACATCCTTCCTCACCACAGTAAGGTGTCAATCGATGTATCTTTATGCAGACCCTGTCGATGACAGTACAAGCATCGAGGTAAAATGCTTCGGATGATTGGGATGGACCTAATCGGTAGATTTCAAACTGTACACAGTGTATGGATGAAATTTTCCATTTCATTACAGCACCTATAATGAATCAGAAAGGAACAAATCTCATGAATAAAAACAGGGTAAGAAGTGCATTATCTTCTTTGTGAAGCATAACGTACATAGTAAAATGTATAAAGAATAATTTCATAACCAATAAATGTTTTGTTTAATTTGAATGTTGCAGGGGGCAGTACAATATTGGAAGCATGCTACCTCTTCGCAGTAAGCTGATGAGTAGTAGACCAACCTTGTCGGCGGCAAAAACCAAGACTGCTCTATAACCGGTAGTAGTTTGTTTAATTCTGTACATATTTACACAATTAATATTTTATTAAATTCAAAATGTTCTACTTATTGCATTCCCTTTGCCTCTTCTCACTTTTCGAAAATATTTACACTCATACTGTCTGCAAAGGCTTGAGTTTACTAGAGTGTAACCGTGAAAACGAACAAGTCTAATAATGCATAACCATGTCGACAGATTACGTGGTGAGGTGTAGTCAGCATAACAGATCCTCCCATCTGTCATTCTCTGCAATCTAGACCGGGATCTACAATAGATAGCTCTTTAATTGTATTGATAACTGTGTAGTTAGGCCCCTCCAAAGAGGCATCTGTAAGGAGGTAAGGGTATCTGTCCGTAAAACTGGGCCAAAATAGTGACACTGTAGTTATGCCCCTCCGAAAATGGCGACGGTAATGGCATCTACCCGCAAAATTGCACCAAAGATGGCGACAGTGGAGTTAGGCCCTACAAAATGTCGTCTTAGAGGAGAGAAGGGCATCTGACCGTACAACTGAGCCCAAGATGGCGATTTTGTAGTTAAGTACCTCCAAAATTGGAACGAGAAGGACATCTGCCCGTAAAACTGAGCCAAGATGGCGACGGTGTAGTTAGGCCCCTCCAAAATAGTAACGGGAACGGTATCTAACCGTAAAACGGTTCTCCGCGTAGTTAGTCTCCTCAAAAATGGCGACGGAAAGGGCATCTGACCCAAAACTAGGCTCTGTGTAGTTAGGCTCCTCCATAAATTTAGGCATGTTCTCTTGTGCGAATCCCTCATTGCCCCACTACTTAAGACTTCGTTGTTAAAATACGCGAATCCCCATTGCTGTACTACACTAGGTGGCGTCGGGAAGGATATCTGACTCTAAAAGTGAGGTTAGGCCCCTCCATGAGGTTAGGCTTGCTCTCTTACGTGAATCCAAATTGCCTACTACTCACGATGGCGTCGCGAGTATCCCCATTGACCAACTATACAAGATGGCGTCCGGGGGGCATTTGACCGTAAATGTATGGTTAGGCCCCTCCTTGAGGTTAGTCTTGCTTTCTTACGCGAATCCACATTGCCCTACTACTATTACTGCCGTAAAAGTAAGGTTTGGACTCTCCACGAAGACTACTGTTGCCGCCGGGACGAGCACCTCCGTGAAAGTAGGTTATTCCCCTCCAAGATGGCGACTGTTAGGTTGGGCTAGCTCTCTAATGCAAAATCCGCGTCGGGAGCCGTAAAAGTGAGGTTAGGCCCGTCTAAGATGGCGTCTTTGAGGTTAAGCTTGTTCTTTTATGCAAAATCCGCGAAAGTACATTGCTCCTCTAATCAATCAATCAATCAATCAATCAATACTGATCTGCATTTAGGACAGTCGCCCAGGTGGCAGATTCTCTATCTGTTGTTTTCCTAGCCTTTTCCTAAACGATTTCAAAGAAATTGGAAATTTATTGAACGTCTCCCTTGGTAAGTTATTCCAATCCCTAACTCCCCTTCCTATAAATGAATATTTGGCCCAATTTGTCCTCTTGAATTCCAACTTTATCTTCATATTGTGATCTGTCCTACTTTTATAAACGCCACTCAAACTTATTCGTCTACTAAGTGGTATGTTCCGAGCTGTCAGCGGAGAAATGGCCATTTCTCCGCTGACAGCTCGGAACATACCACTTAGTCGAGCAGCTCTTCTTCTTTCTCTCAATTCCTCGCAACCCAAACTCTGCAACATTCTTGTAACGCTACTCTTTTGTCGGAAATCACCCAGAACAAATCGAGCTGCTTTTCTTTAGTTTTTCCAGTTCTTGAATGAGGTAATCCTGGTGAGGGTCCCATACACTGGAAGCATACTCTAGCTGGGGTCTTACCAGATATTTATATGCCCTCTGCTTTACATCCTTACTACAACCCCTAAACAACCTCATACTCAACTACGGATCAATGACCTTAGCTGCAAACGTACTTTGCCCCTTTACTAGGGGTCAATTACCTCGTGGGAAAATGCTGACGCAGCCCCCATTGTTTCAGATCCCGTTTTGCTTTACTTCTCGCGATATATAATGTCATTAACAATGCGATACTTCCCTTAAAGTAAGAAGGTTTGCTACAAATGCATCAGCTCTATTCGAGACCCTTAACTGGTAAAATTTGTCGATTTTCCCTGTCACGTTATTCTCATTATTCAGAGGACCATTTCACTCTCTCCTCAGAATTTCACAACTGCCAGATCAGCCGTTCTCGAATTCTCTCGCAGGCAGGTGTGATGAGAAAGCCTCTTTAGGTGACGCCTCATCATTTCGGCCCACTTCTTAAGATTGCTCTAAAGTGGTCCCTACTCGTAACTCAATGGATAGTCTCGGATCCTCTGGACATCGTACTACATTTTGCCGAGATCTTTCTGGTCATTCATCGAAATGGACGACACTGGAAATCTATCCATTCGATTCATGAATCGTAGTAATGATGCATTCCATGATGATTGGAATAACATCAATCCAAGCCAAATGTTATCGCGAGTAGTATATCCGGCAAACCTCAGCTATCTCCCGCATTGTCCTCTCTATGGGACAGAACTTGGGTGCCTTACAGAACTTAGAAAGTGTTGGATATGTAACTGTCATATCTCCCGCTATAATACTGCTGAAGTGAATTGTTTGCAGTTACGTGTCAAAATCTCCTCCGGCTTCCCAATGTTAGGAATTATTTTATTACGGATTTGATACATCACGACGCGGGTGTTAGCCTAGTATTCACGACACAATAATGACAAAATAGGAAAAGAAATCCATACATACTAAAATAAATTGCAATTCTCGTGGCTATCGGAAGTGGCCCATAGAAATCTAAAACATACAATTCTCGCGGTTTTTCTGGTAACAGCGGCTTCGGTGGTTGTTTCAACAAAATATATGAATTTGGCTTGATACGCTGATAAATGTCACATGTCATCAATGCCGTACGGAGCCATTCTCATCATCTTTGGCCAAGTAATGTTTCCCGTGAGGCAATCACCTTTTCAGTACCCGGGAGGGCAATCACGTTATGCGCAAGCCATATTAGGTCGACTTGAAAAACTTGTGGAACGACAAATCTAAGGTTTGTTGGACTTCATCCAAGAATTTATATAGGATCATATTGTTTTGGGAATGTCGATTAGAAAATTGGTATTCTGGCGTTCCTGGTTGAAGCTGTTTCTTGAAAAGATCGGCAATCGACGACTTTGAGGCTAATTCTCATGTTCTTTACTGATGTGCCTCAGCCCATCTACTACCTCTCGGTCGCCTCTGCTCAACACAAGATGGTATAATATTTTTAATTCCGGATAATGGTTTCCTCTCAATGAATCCACGTTGATATTCTCTTTACCAGTACACTGTTCCACTTCGAGATTGAAATGTTGTACAAAAAAGTCCATATGTTGACCCTCTGAGTGAACATCGTCGATTTGAGCATGAATGTCAGAGTTTATTATTCGTCCCAAGTAAAACAGGAAATCCATGAATGTACTTCCGCCAGTGACTGTGGGCGGTAACAACAGCTATCATCTCTAGCTATTCTTCTCATGAATGCGATGAAATTTATTCGCCTTTCTTGATACAGTAGAGCAGCGAAGTCTATCATCGATGCGTCTGTTTGAATCAACGAGTTTTTAGTGAAAAAAGGGTATCCCATTTTAACGCTGCTTTCGAGGAGCTCTTTAGAATTACGAAAGGTTTCTTTGCATGCTGAATCCCACTTCAACGATTGTTCTTCTTGAGGAGATCATGCAAAGCAGCCACCGTGGTCGTATAAGCCGACAAATGGTCTGCAAATAATCCGCAAATACCCAGGAATTGCCTGACGTGTTTGAACCTCGTGGGTTTCGGAAAGCTTTGAATCCTCACTGGATACGGGGAAACACTCGCCCAATCGGTGATATGCCCAAGAACAACATATTGCGTTGTTAAAAATGTGATTTCACGAAGTTGATTTGAAGTTGTTTTATTAAGCTCCTCCAACACGAGGTGAAAATGTTCTAGATGATCTTTTAGGGTCTGCGTCGCGATCAAGATATCATAGAGATATCATCCCGCTATGGACTTGACCTCCTCACTGAAGTTTCGCTCAAAAGTACTAATCAAGGCTGACCAAGCGTTCTTGAGCACAAACGGTACCCGGCTGTATACGTACGCTTGTTGGTCGAACATAAACCCGGTAACGATCACTGACTCACTAGATAATTCCACATGGTGGTAATATGCCCACAAATCGACACTGGAAAATTTGCATGTGTTGGAACTTCTTCAAGATGTCCTAAATGTTAGGTACTCTCTCCTATTCTGGCACTAATCATCCATTTATTGTCCTAGCATCCACGCACACCCTCAACGATCCATTGACGTTGGCAACAATAACTAACGGATTCGAAAAGGGGTTGGAGCCTTTGAAATCAAATTATCTACCATCTCTTTCTTCCTCTTCCTCTGCCTTTTCCAAGTTAGCAACCATCCTCGCGAACTTAGTCCATATTACATCCATTTCCTGTTGCGCCCCTTTTGGGAATACATCCGAACACTCTTCGTCGTTCTGGTAAAATTGAGCAGTCCAAATTCTCTCTTCACGTGATACTTCCTTCATGTCATTGAGCTGGACGTCTTCCTGATTCTTGTTATTTTGAAATTTAACTTAATTTTGATCCATGTCGATTACGGCCTTGCACTATCTTAAAAGTTCCTTACCCAAAATAATGTTGTATTCCATTTTATCTAACATAAGAAATGGATGTGAGAGAACAGCATTGCCTATCTGTACGTCTAAATATACGTGGGCATTGCATACATTTGTACGATCCGGTATGAACCCTCTCGACATCAATTTTGATGGCGGTAATACTGGTATCCGGAATTTGGACAAATATAGTGTATACTACGCTTATGCCGACTCCAGTGTCTACCAAACAACGCACGCGTAGTCCTTGAAGTTTGATATAAAGCACCGTAATTATTTTATGACATTTTCTTACTTTTGCTCGAATCTTCTAGTAGATCTTCCGGTTGAACAACCCATGTACGGTCGTCACCGTCGTCCAGTCTGAGTTCATCGGGTGGCTGCTTACTGCAGAAAATTCTATCTATTCGCTGCCTAATTGGAATTATTTTCTTGTTCCGGTCCCCGTGAAGTAATCCGTCGCCTGAGGATTGATTGCTCTCTTATATATTGACACGCTATGCCTGAAACTGGAGGCCTCACGCTTCCCTGCACCCTTCCAACGCGGCCATCTCTTGAATGCTATTTATTGCCATTTGCCATTTATCGGTGCCTGCTGATTGGTTCCTCAATTGTTCGATATAACGGCAGGACTCAGCATGTCGTTCCCGAATTTGACCATCTCGTTTCCTAGGTTTCGTCAGTGAGCGATTTCCTTCATTCTTCCATCGGGAGTATGATCCCCTGAACCGACTGATTGACTATATCGTGATCCTAAATTCCTATCTGGACAATGTCTGGAGACATAACCACAGGAATTCCACACTTCGTGGTACCGTTCCTTCGGCCTTTTCCAGGTTGGTGGGATGCACTCTTTCCTACACTAAGGGGGACGGGATTCCTTAATTTCATGCGTATTAGATCCTTGTGTTTCATGTTTCGGCGGACCTTAATCTAAAGCTACACTTACGTTATGTACCGCACCGTGGTGACGTTATCTCAAATGTCCTCCATTTGCCGTTTGATCAGCCTAACGCAAAATACACTCTGCTTCAATGGCCGTTTTCACGTTAGCCGAGACCAATATATTTTGGAACTCGGGAGTCAGCAGCCCTATTGCAGATATTAGCTCGTTCCGAAGGAGGGCTGTCTAGTTACTTCATTCCTAACAAGTGATTAACGAAGTACTCACAACATCACGTTTGTCCCGCGGCGGATTCTTTCTTGAACAGAGTTCTAATCTTAGATTATACTGAGCCTCAATCTCCAATATTTTTCTAAAAATCGACACCGGAACTCTTCATACCTAACGAAGCACTACTTGAATACCCTAAACTATACCAACGGCTGTTCTATTAAGTAACGCTCAACGATTCTGAGACGTCTCTCGCGTGGTATACGATGGTGAGTAAAATATTGGCCCACTTCATTGAGCAACCGACCCCTTGAGTCGTGTGGACATTGGATCCGATATTTTTAGGCTCATTGTCTGCCATCCGTACAACGTTATAAATAGGAAGCCGGCCTAATTCCTTTGGAGTCGAACTACGACCTACGGGAAACGTGTTGGCATTGCATCACTCATATGTGATGACTCCTCAACTATTCCTTGATCTAAACTGTCAATTCGAATCTCAGGATCTCCGTTCCCTTGTCTCTTAAGAATCGACATCATCACCGCTTCCTCCTTTGATTCCTGAAGTTTGAGATGTCCACTTCTTCTCGGAGTTCGTTAATAAACTCATCATGAATGTCTATTTTGATTCCAAATGTATGAGTTCCTTGACTCCATTTATCCGTCTGCTTAGATAGTTCTTGTGTTTCATCTCGAAGTTCCTGTTGATTTCCTTCAATTTATTTATTCGCGTCCTTTTTCTCTTGATCCATTTTCCTTCCAACATAACCATGCACCGCCAGGAACTTGGCATCATTATTTTCCGTGGCCTGCATTAACTGTCCCTCGACGTTCCCACGCTTGATCTCAAATTCTGTTAGGTCAGCCTGCATGCTTTCTACATCCTTGGTCACGGCTACCACCTGAATCTCAAGATCTTCGACTTTGCCTGCCTGAACAGTCATTTTCCCTTCAATAAATCCCATTCGATTGCTCAAGCGAGTTTCCACCTAGCCTAATTGTGTGAAAACGGTATCCATTTTATCCGTTAACTTGTGTGGTGTGGATCCAAGAGAGCTTTATTTTCTGCGGCCTGCGTCTTACACTGTACTTCCTGCTCGTCTAAATGTTTAGTGCGATTTCTTACTTGTACATTATGCTAATCGAGATGCTTGTCTAATAGGGAACATGCATAATTTTCAGAAATATTTTTTTTGAAAAGTACACCAATGAAATAGTACGTAAACATATTACGTTGTGGTAAGTTGCCTTGTTTTCTACCATTTAAAAATATTTAAAAGTACCTTTCCGCAAGGCGAGTGAAACGTCCTCCGACGTAAGCGGCGCGCTGTGACGTCACGATCCAGTACCGCATGCAGATCTACCAGCCATTGTGCATCGCCGTTACTAAAAGCCGATTGTTTATTATTCGTGATCGCGAATAACTTCAAAATGACAGAAGAAAGGTTCAAAACAGCACAGTCAGATAATTCACCATTTGTAGATGTCATCATTCTTGAAAAATAGTGACTTTTGTGGCCGCAGAAATTCGCGGATAAAAAGCATGTTTGTAAGTGGCATCTTTTATATACGTGCAATGTACTGTAACTCATAGTATTAGGATAACAACGAACCTGGATAAAATCACATCACTTTCAACTTTTCCTTCTAGACTGATTACCATATTAAAGAATAACATTACATTTTCGGGCTTTCAGCATTAGTAAAGTAAGAAATCGGATTTCAGCACTAATATAAACATAGGTAGCATTATAGTACTAGTCCCCCTCTGTGATGTAGTGGTTAATGTGATTAGCTGCCACCCCCGGAGGCCCGGTTTCGATTCCCGGCTCTGCCATGAAAGTTGAAAACAAATAGTACGTGGGCTGGAACGGGGTCTACTCAGACTCGAAAGGTCAACTGAGTAGAGGGGTTTCGAATCCCACCTCAGCCATCATCGAAGTGGTTTTTCGTATTTTCCCACTTCTCCTCCAGGCACCTAAGGCAACGGCCGTTTTCTTCCCTCTTTCTTGTCTATCCCTTTCGATCTTCCCATCCTCCAACAAGGCCCCTGTTGAGCATAGCAGGTGAGGCCGCCTGGGCGAGGTAATGGCCCTCCTCACCAGTTGTATCACCATACCCAAAGTCTCACGCTCCAGGACACTGCCCTTGAAGCAGTAGAGGTGAAATCCATCGCTGAGTCCGAGGGAAAAACCAACCCTGAAGGATAAACTGATTAAGAAAGAAAGAAAGAAAGAAAGAAAGAAAGAAAGAAAGAAAGAAAGGTCATAGTACTATAGGTCTATAATCTATCATTCCCGAAAAAAAATTATGGTTGGTGCAACTGGATTACCCACTTCTGGTGCCCATGAAAGAGAAACATTAAATATCTTTGTGGAGGGAAAGAGTCAAACATGATAAAGATAAATGTGACTTCATCTAGTTTTCACAAGTCGGGCTGAGTGGTTCATGCGGCTTTCTGACCCCAACTTGGCAGGTTTGATTCTGGTTCATTCCGGTGGTAGTTGACTGTGCTCAAATACGTGAGCCTCGAGTCGGTAGATTGACTGGCACTTAAAAGAACTACAGGACTAAATTCCTGCACATCGGCGTCTCCGAAAACCGTAGAAGTAATTAGCAGGGCGTAAAGCCAATAACATTAATTACATTTGGCTTTTAACAAGCTGAGCATATCGCCCAAGAAAAGTATCTTGGTGACATTTTAGTCGTTAAATACAGGAATGTCTTTGGGTGCTGTGACTTTTACTTTCTTTTTTTGCTATATGCTTTACGTCGCACCGTCACAGATAGGTCTTATGGCGACGATGGGAAAGGAAAGGCCTAGGAATGGGAAGGAAGTGGCCGTGGCCTTAATTAAGGTACAACCCCAGCATTTGATTGGCGTGAAAATGGGAAACCACGGAAAACCATCTTCAGGGCTGCCGACAGTGGGGTTCGAACCCACTATCTCCCGGATGCGAGCTCACAGCTGCGCGCTTCTAACCGCACGGCCAACTCACCCGGTATTTTTACCCTTCGGTTTATTGACTTGGCTTGTATAACCTAAAACTTAGGCTAAGTTGGATAATATTTTAAACACCTACATCACTTTTTTCACCTGTGTGCAATTATGTTATTTATTTCCTTAATATTATGATAATTATCCAGCGGTGAGAGGCCGACGCGCTTCCATCTGAGCCACGGAGACTCTGCAATCATCCTCTATATAACACTAATCTGAGGGAAAAATGAACGGATCCGATACTTCGAAAAATGTAGATATCGCCTAAAGCAAGCAAGGGTCACATGAAAATGAGACTCCCTAGGCCTGGGGAACCTAATACCGTCGGGGTCGGAAAAAACAAGAGTTGACCAAGAGAAGTCGGATAGGATAGATGAAAGTGAGGACCCTAGCGCTACTAAGTGGAAGCAATGCCAGGACTCAGCTAAGGGCCCCATGATCGCTAACCTACGCTCCAAAGTTCAGAACCCCTGGGGCCCCTTTTAGTCGCCTCTTACGACAGGCTGGGGATACCGTGGGTGATATTCTACCGCCTCCCACCCACAGGGGGATCTGTAATGAGGGATGTTATTCTAATTTTTCCCAATCGAAAAGCCAGCATAGGCCTAATTTCTTCTTAAGTGTCTTGATGCGGTAGTCGGAGGCAGTGAAGTGTTCTAATGAATCTGTAACCCGTAAACTGAAGTCTCATTATTTAAGTTAAAATGTAAATTACAGACTCTGGATGAAGTCCCAGGTGACCAAAGCGAACCTAATTTCCCCTCCCTGTCTGGATTATTGAAACCTCAAATTGTTCTCCTTTTTTTGACGAATTGGACTTGCGGTACGAAATACCATATCTTATAGTGTATATGAAATTTACTTGGAGTTCATTTGAACACTAACAGTAAGAGAAATATTTAAGTAAAAGTATTAAAAACACTTTTCTCCATATGTTACTACACCACAGCACATGCAAACTATAGCAAGATGTCAAGACATCTGGCGGCGGTACTGGGGACGGTTTTTATGCTCTGAACTAGCGCACACTTCCCGGCCTTGTATATCTCGTAGACAACGGCATGATATGATTCTTTGAAAGAAAACTGAACATTGTTATCAAAGCACTTCATTGGCGAGTATTATCTTGGTATTATAAAATATTTTGGTATTATCTTTCCTACGTATGAGAGTGTTTACTAAGTTTTGGAAGACTGCCTAAAGCCATTAGTTAAACGTCACTATTAGTACATTCGCGCTGAAACTACATATTGAAATCACCTCTCGAAGATATATCGACCTGGCTCTTATACAAACACCATCAACAACTTACTACTAAACAATATATATAGTTAAATTTTGAAAAGAAAGAAACTTTGTGAAACTTAACTAAATCCTCCTGCATTTCTGAACTGGTACAGCTGGTCTCTCGTTCTTCTACAGGCGGTCATCTCCGGGTTACCGCTGCATCACGTCCGGGCTGTGGTCTCAAGTCTCGGGTCCGTACGTATAGCTGGTTAGGTTACCGCCAGACGTCAATCCCATCTCCAGTTTAGTTGGCCATCATGTACCTCTCGAAAACATGCACAAGAAACACATTTAAAATCATGATTAGTTTCGTAATCTTGTTATTGCCAGATCTTCTTTGAATTATGCCTAGGTTGAGCAAAGTCAATTATGACGTTGCACACGTCAATATTTCAATTTGAATGGCATTAAAGGTATCTTCAATATTGCCTTGTTTTATAATTAGATACTCTACATTAGCAATTTTCAATGTTTCTACTAATAAATCTTTGATAGTATCTAGTTCAATCCCAATCTGCGCTCAACTATTCACTTCGTCTTTTCTTTGGATATTCCGCTCGGGATTTCTATTACGTTTACGAGAAATATAGCGTTCTATCTTTATATTGCAACTTGTTCTCCCAATAAATTAGGAAATATCCCTTTTGATTCTGCTGTTAAATCGACCAAGGTAACCACCCCACAGCAGGACCGATATTTGGCCTTAACAGCCCGACAAAATCGGAGTGCATCTGCAAGACAATTGTCGACGTAGCTTGCAGCCGTCCCAGGGGTTGCCGTTTTCCTGCAAACTGTGTACCGGAGGCTCAGAACAACAGGGCTGTTTGCCCGACGTCCAGCAGTGTGCGTGCCGCTCACTACAGCACAGAGACGGGCCCGTTTACTGTGGAGACGTCAACATCGAAAATGGACCATGAGTGAATGGAGGCATGTGCTCTTCACATATGAATGCCGCTTCAGTTTGCTGACGATTCCCGTCGCACATTGATCTGGAGAGATCCGGGTAGCCGATACAACCAGAGGAACATCGTTGAATGGCAGCAGTATGGTGGTGGTGGCGTCATGGTATGGGGCGGCATCATGTTGAATGGCTGTACGAACCTGCACATCTTCATTGGTGGTCCGAGGAACACTGTTAACTCTCTGAGATACAGCGATGAGGTACTGAGATCACATGTTCAACTCTTCGGAGGTGCGGGTGGTCCAGACTTCCTCTTAATGGACCACAATGCCCGACCGCACCGCATTCCTCTGGTGGATTGATTTCTGGAGGACATTCATCGCATGGACTGGCCAGCGAGGTCTGCGGATCTGAATCCTACAGAGTATGCCTGGGATGCACTTGGGAGGCGAATTGCACCCATCCGCCTCCACCAAGGACCCTACAAGTCCTTCGCATTACCCTTTTGGAGGAATGGGATCGATTGCCGCAAAGGTCTTGGACCATCTGATAGAGAGCATGCCACAGCACTGCGAAGCATGTGTGACCGTTAGGGGTAACCATACACCCTATTAACAGCATATTTTGTTGGTGAAGACATTGCCAAGTTTCGTTAGTAATTGTGAAAGGTGTAACTTAGCTATCAGAACCTTTCTAACACTGTTTCTTGAACAAGTTGTGTGACACATGGTGTTTGATTCAGCTTCCGTTTGTTCATCAGTCCGTCTGACATTCCTATCAGGCGGTATGGCCTCGTTTAGTGATAATGCTTCATTTTTGGACACTAGTGTATTTGCCAATTTCCATTTCCAATTAGATGATTTGATTTTTTTAAACTGATTCTTCACTGCTTGGTCCGTTCTTTCCTTGAGACTGTGACATTAGTTAGACCTCTCCCTTAGTTTGAATTGCCACTGTATCTTTCGACTGTTGTGCTATCCAACAAAGACTGTGCGAACCTTACCATATCCAAGAAGTTCAATGTTTCTTGATTAGAGTCTCTACTGGTGGTTTTGTAGTGTTACCTAGTGTTCTGTACTGTAATTAACTTTATGAAGAATGTTCATGTTTTAAGGTCTTATAACCTGAACGTCTACAGTTGTTTTTGTGTTATTTTTGAGTTGTCACCATTGTCTTTAACTTTGATAAGCCAATTAAAATTCTGACTGATGACCAAACGGATAGGTGAATTACATCTTTGTTCTAAAACTGTTAGCCAGCTCCCTGTAAATTCTGTATTTTGGACCTGATGTGTAAATCATCAGAACTGTAAGAGTGCTACATTAGGCTAAATGGAGAAGGCCTTCTTCAGGAGCAATATCTGTGGCTGGGGGCTAGCATGAGGTAAAGCAGAACTTTATCTAACTATGTAAAGTTTAACTACGTGTGGTATAGGGAAGATTTCAACATTCCCCTTTAACATGTAACAGTTAGATCGATCAGCATTTCCTCAATTTAAACTAGGGATATTTCTTCTGTGCTAGGATTTAAAATGTCGATTTTATAGGCGATCTACAGACATGATGTTAACACCCCTCATGGGGATTTTGAAAAATGTAAGGACGCACAAGAGTGTACTCTTATTTCCCTTACTGACTTTGTTTTCTGGTGACTAAGTATTATTCGTAAATTTTTCTACACTCATCTTGGTCTTCAACTTTTCTTCTTTAGTCACCTAGTTGAATGGCTTATCCACAGTGTCCTCAGGCCCTATGCCCTGTTAGGTTTTATCTTAAGTCTTGAATTAGAAGCGCTTGAGTGGATTCAACCAGCATTTTCATTTAGTTCTCGCCTTTTGTTTTTTTTCCTTTTCTTGACCATGAAGTATTGGCTTCGGCTCCTGTAAATTTCTGGATCTTTCGAACATGGCTCTCCTATGATGTAAGGATAGCACGTTTAAAAGCTGTTTAAGCTTTCAAAAGTGTAGCCTGCTCAGATTAATTAGTGGCATTTTGACACGAGGATATTAATTTAATATCCTGGCACATAAAGGGCATTTGTAATGCGTAATATGTGAAATTGTTGTCAGGGTTCGAGACCCATCTTTGTACATGAGTAACTTTAAAATTGAGGGTTTGATTCTCCTCTTAGTAACTTTGTACTAGAAGCTACATCTACTTTGAACTGTGTAAAATTCTTTTTTAATCTGCTAGGGGAATTTATTTGCAAAGGCCGGCCTATACCATAGATTTTGTAAATTTATAAGACCTATAAATAATTTGTTAAACACTAAGGTAAATAGGCTGTGAAGATGTCCGCTGCTTTAGGGTTAGCTTCTCCTAAATCTGGCAATGGTAAATAGGTTGCATTTACCTTTGTTTCATAACATAATCAACACAAGATCTAATTTATAACATAAATCTATTCCACCTTTTTTCACAAATTGCCTTTATATGCAAGTGTTCAACAAATTATTTCTAGATCAAGACAATGGTTTATGTTTATTGAAATATACTAACATATCTCGAGAATTTTCAAATGTTGTGTTACATCCTCAAGACAGTGACTTATTTTAGGGTGAGTTATATCGAATGTTAGATCAAACTATTTTCAAGTGTTATACTATCTATTTTTATATATGTATGGTCAATTACGTTTCTAAGTATTGTAAGTCCTTATGGCTGATGATGGCCTAATATAAATAGGCCAAAACTAGTACTATAATTAAAATAAATTGAAGTACTAATTTTATATTGAAATGATTAGGTAGATTACCTCATTTATCTACAATGTTTATATGTTTATTCCAGCTGAACTGGCCATTTAGTGGGTGAAGTACAGGAATTTACAAATCTTATTTACAGGTCTTATTCACTACAGAATTTCACCAGCCACTCTGTCTCATCTTACACTTTAACACGTGGTATCTCGCAATGGTCACCGCACCTTGCGGATGTACAATTCGTGCCGGCCTCCTGATAACTCTGTATGTTGCACAGCTTGTGGTGAAATCCGTGCACTGAGAGTCTTGTCACAGTGTGGCAGAGTTCGTATCCTCCCTGCATCTATTCGCGGCTCGCCATAGCGTCAGTAAGGTAGCATTCCTCCCATATCTTGCGTTTCTTCTCATAGAGTTCCCTCAGTAAGTCCTGATAAGCTAATGTTGCTGGTAGTAAGAGCTTCAGTCGTACCTGTTGTATAAAGAAGGGCTCTCTGGTCAGTTCATACATGAGGCGAGAGGGTGTGTGTTTGGAGAGACATAACACCCTTTTCAAGTATGTTGCCTTCAGCTTCTCTATCATATTGAAGTTTTTCTTCTTCATATGTGTCCATATGTTTTCCTAGTAAATACTTTATTAACGGTAATACAATTTTACTAAATGTTTTTCTAAATTTTCTTGGAGCTGAGTGTGTTACTCCGATGAATATGTGACTTACTTTGGTAAGCTCTGTGTTTTAGACATATCTACTGCTGTCAAACTGACGAACGGTCACAGACTTAAATTCAATGAAGTGTGATCAGACGAAATAAATAACCAGAGGCAGTGGCGTGCGGTGGTTTTGAAAAGTGGGTATGCTGTCCAAGGTAGGACGTACTAATTACCGGACGTAGGAAGTATAATTTAAAGTGCATCATTATATAAACGAATGTAACCAAGCTGTAACCATATAGACTTACCTATGTGTAATCTCATGAAAATTGAAGAACTTCTAACCAGAGCGTACGGTATCATGTCAAATCCTTGGCTCTTCAGGAAACACAAAATAACTAGTGACATCACATGTATAGATTTAAAAAATCAATATATTTTTAAAGCTGCAATTAACTTATTGAGATGTATAGAAATAGTTTATTTATGCGCAATAACATTGCATAATCCGTTAAAAAAGGAAGGCAAACGTGTCATTGTTGCGTTTTTGTATAAAAATTATTTTATTCAGTTTCAGTTTCAGCCAACTTGAAATACCTCTGACACTAATGCAACAGCATCATGCATATTGCATTGTACACATAGGCCTATCAAAAATTGATAGTAACTTATTTGCTACGTTTTTGTGAGAAGTTCTTCTATTGTCCACTGTATGCTCTACTACTAACAAAACAGTGCATTAAGTCCCTCCACAAGATTTTTGGTTGCTTTGAGTCTACTTGAAGGTGAAATCTAGTCGTCTCTCTTGTTTTGTGAATGTTGTGATGACATTATCATAAAATGTGTCTGTGCTTTTCAGTTGGTGCAGAACTTCCTTTTCTATGGACAGAACTGCCAAGCCTGATAGCCGCTCTTGACTCTGTGTTGATCTCTGATAAGTCTTAATCCTCCTGAGGGCTTAATACGATCTTTCAACTGACGCTGTTGCGCTTGGAACTGTTACTATAAGTACACCCAATTTGCACACTTCAGGCAGGGCTGTATCTAATTGTTTGCTTTTCAGAGAACACACTAACTGATGAGGGTGTTGACCATAAAATTCATCAAATGAATACAGCACGGTAAGTTCATTCTTCAATCGGATAAAATCAAACGAGTCTTTATAGGACAGTTTAATACTTTCAAAAGCAGAATGAGGAAAAGTAGCTTTGTACGCTTCATACTTCAGAGGATCCAACAAGGAAGTAAACTGTAATTGGTTTAATGACCCAAATCGTTCGGCTAATTGTACAATAATGTTGTCAAAAATAGAGTGGTAAAGGAATTTCCTTGACATTATTAGATCTTCTTCCCGACATTGTCGTTTAGTTGGTAGAAAGTCTTCGACACCATGGTAGACCAGAGTCTCGGCCCAAATTACATCACACTTTTTTGAGGTTTAGTACCTCTCTTTTGATTTCCTGTTGGGAGCAATATAGGACATCTAAATGCTTGGATTGAAGGATATTGAAAAGGATATCAGTGAAGGTGAAAAGGAAGTTTCAGTGCTGGTTAGAAATTTCATGAAACCTTGTGCCGCTACAACTGTTTCACTGTCCCAGTTTGAGCTTTCATCTAAAACATTCCGAAAGAATTCAAGGAATGAAGTGCGATGTTCTTTCACTGTGTGAACAAGACGAGATGAAAAATTCCACGGTGTTGAAGCATTTCTAGGCATCCTCTTTGCGGTACCGGTAAATTTTTTCAGTTCATGAGATCGTTTAGTGGACTTGTGAAAAAATTATCCTAATCCCATTAAGGTCTGAAAAAATATTCTACATTCCTTGATACAAGAAAATGACTGTGACAAAATCACATTAAGCTCGTGACTAAATAAATATGGATAAATATGTCCTTCGGAAAGAGTTCTTGTACTTGTGTGGCCGGCCATCACAGCTGCTCCGTTGAACGTTTGTGCAACCAACATGTATTTTAAGTCAAACTCAGTAACAATGTTTTCTTAGAAGTGAAGCTGCCACGGTGTGAAGAATTATTTAAATTAATTTCCGGGTTGAACCGTGTTCTACTTGTACGCACATCACGTACAGTTTGCCGACGTTTCGAATGCATTGCAGTATTCTTTGTCAAGGCGACTGAAATACCCCTACTCGATCCGAGGTAATCAGTCTCCCAGGTGCTGGCTGGGCGACCCAAGCGGTAGGTGTGTCGCGTACCCTCGCTAATGCAGAAATTCGTACTGCAGAATAACCTTCCTGCATACGGCAGAAAACCATAATGCAGCAATTGCTCTTAGTTAAAAAAATGGTATTGCCAACTGACAAGATAAAATTATTTGATGCACTTACAGTTGCATTATTGCTTACTTTGCTTCTCTAGTCCAACGGGTAAGTTCGGCTTAGCCTGCATACCCACAATGCACGCCACTGACTAGAGGGATTGCTGTCATTAAGTCGAGGTAAGCTAGAACTCCACAAGTGAAGTCATGACAAGGAACGCTGCATATCGCATATCTCAACAGCAAATTTTATGACTATAACTCCAACAGAGAATGATTTTTACTTCGGTATTGTGCATCGGCAATACAAACAGTGGTAGTGTACGATGAATTGAAGTGCAGTGCAATGGATTTGTGATGATGGGTTTGCTATACACGTGAAGTGAGAATATTTGTCATTTGGAGTGCTATTGCTATAGGACAAAAACAGGAAACTTACAGAACCCTTGGGCCACTATGAAAGATCCCTACCTTCCTTACCTATCAGAAATTCTCATGAGATCAGTCTCTTGGGTCGTTACGGGTTCTTCGTCACTTGCTGAGGTAAAAGGAAGGGTTCAGTAATCCTAATCTATCTACTCAAATGAAAGGTCTATTCACAAAATATTTGTATTTATTAATGAAATCACGATGAAAAATATTCATAATCAATATAATTTGGACTCAATCTTGTCCACTTCACGCCACAATAATTTAACATAGAGGAGCAGAATATTGGTTTGAGCCTTTGACTTAACTGCCTGATGGGCATCCTTACTAGAAACCATTGTCACATATTATAAATGAAGAAAATAAAGTCTGGAAATCCTTAAGTTCGGCTTCCATGTGAGACTGCATGTACCATCATGATTCTTGATGGTCCAACCCCCGTAACACGAACTCTGGGTATAATTAAGGCAGTCCAATCGGTGTGTGCCACACAGTAGTTGTACGGAATGGACCCTTAATTTAATCGATGTGACCTGCGACTAAGTCATGGACCGACATCTAAACTTCTAAGTTACTTTAAAGTCATTGTGGATGATGACCGAGAGGAAAATGATGTTACAGTGGCACATGGCCTTAATCTAAGTCACTGAGGTTGATTACCCCATGACCATCCAAGCTTCTAAGCTGAAGGCTAAACACAATTAAGTTACATCGGTTGATGACTAAGTTCCACTTTACTAATCCCAGCACATTTAATACTCAATCAATCAAAATCAAATAATACAACAACAACAAAGCTCACAATACTTTGTGGCAGTAAAATCCATTACCTTCGGATATGTCCCCTTAAGCGTTACGTTAATACTTGAGCTTTCCCAGAAAAATAAACTAAGATTTCCAGAATGCACCTTCAAGTTATTTACTTGGTTTAATTTATTTCACAAATTCGGTTTCCACTGAATTTAATAAATTTAAATGATTTTACCAGTCTTAATTAACAACAAATTCTATCTCCGCGGACGAAAGGTTTCTTTCACAAGTCCCTACTCGAATTCTGACTTCGATCGTGTTTATCGTTTTTGTTAACGTGCAGCTGGAAGGTAATTTACATCATTTATTTCCAGTATTATATCTTGTTTCATGACATCACACTTTAAATTTAATCTAATACTAGCAATTATTACTTGGATAACCCTAATAATTAAGTACCAAACAAATCTGCATAAGTAACTCGTCGTAAAATGTAAGCCCATTTACTATGTCATAACCCACCATGACATTTCCGTAAAGTTTTGTGCACCCCTCAAAAATAAATCAATCATCACTACCATCACTCTATATTTTGGACAATCCTTGAATTAGCTAACTTCGCTCATTATACTCTAACCTCGTGGTTTCAAATATACATTACGATCTCAATTAAACAAACTAGTAGTATCTAATAACCTACACGTTATTCCCGGATGAAAATTTCAACTAGTTCACGCACATTTAATGATTCATTCTAAAGAATAAAATCTCATTTTTAACACGTAACAGGCAGCACACTCCCGTTGTCTCCGAGTGGCGACTAAATCAGCTGGTGGTATTGGAAACAAGCAACCCTCCTTGACAGCTCTTTGAAACGAAACATCTGTCCTATTTCCACTCATAACTGGTCTCACAAGAATGAAATCTTCGACTTCGCAAATAGAATTATAAATACAATATTCCTGACCAAACAGATATGCACAAAAATGTACTTTTAAAATGTCATTCAGTAATTGTACACGTCACAAATTAACACTTATGAGGATTCTCTCACAACTTCCCATCTCAAACACTATACAAATATCTTCATCGGGCTCACATAAAATCCCGGCATCATTACAGGCTTCCAATCACCTGATTCGCAAATTCTATCTCAACTCATACGACAAATCTAACCTCTTGCCTTCAACTCGACGACTTTCACTGACAAAAAGAATGGAATAAAACTCCTTAGAATCCACGACGCATAAATTACGCACAATACTTTAATAATGAACAACTTCTCATAACATGACCTCGTATTTTAAATATTGGATTTTCACAAAAATGACTGACAAACTTTACTGTTATTTATTTGCCAATCAAACACAGTTTAAACAGACATAGAATAGCATTCCCCTTCGTGACAAATAATCACTGATCTACATTACCCAACACTACAGTACGCTTCCACCCGACTGAAACTGGGTAACTACGGATACCTTGCACCAATTCCATTTTATAGAACAGAAAATATTTACGTCAAATAAAACATCTTGACATCACAACAATATAGGCAATAAATTCATGGAAATGACGATCTACTTTGGACTGATATCACTTCGTAGCCCTCATTAATAACTTTTTACAACATGTTACGCGGCACTCGTGATACCTTTAAAATTTATCCAAGCAAAAAATAAAACACATGACCTTTCCTCATATTTCTGACATTCACGAAACATATGGGTGACCAACTGCGTCATAAATATCCATTACAAATACATATAATTGTGATATCATAAAACAGATTAAAAACGGCGTTGAGATGGCATCCTACCTACCTTAACTGCACGTCAGCTTCCATTTTTGGGCTCACGAGTAACCCTGAGATGTTTATTTAGCCATTTTAGTACTTCTGGCTTCACATTTGGTTTTATTTATGTTTTCCTGGAAAATAAAGCATAAAAAAGAAAAAATGCCCTTCACTCGGTGTCTTCGCTGATCGCACTCGACTGATTGTATTTGTTACCCGCACACGAATTACTTTCTTTACAACACAATATTTACAACTTCACAAATACTACTTCGGTATCTTGACCGTCTCTTATCAGGTTACTTATGCAGTGAACAACTATCTCCAAGTCAAGACCCCGGCCACATCGGCCAAAATCTATGTTTGCTGGACTTAGTCTACTTCTCGACGATCCATTTACTGAACAGTTCAACCCTCTCACTCGAGCTTCAATTATACAAATGCAGGGGTTTCAAGATGGCGTCACTCTTATTTAATAGATTCTATCCCCTCTCTGAGGCATTTTTCCTTGCCGCCAAGAAAATTTGCTTAATTTTTCCGACTTAGTGGAATTGCATTTAAAAGAGTTTTTGCTGTAACCGAGTATTTGCTAGCTTGCTATCGACAGAGTTCACGACCATTTATAATTATTCCTTGCCAAATTAACTGGTTAATTGACCTCATTAATAGGCACTATATTCTAACGACTCAGCGTGGGTAAAACAGACACGCGCGTCCTTCCTGAAAAATCCACAGAAATGGCTTATCAATCTCAAATCTGTTTTACTAAAGACCAATTGTCTTACAAATAATTACATGACACTCATTATACCCCGTTCATTGCTAATTCCTTTATTTAAATATACTTATTTAACCAAAACTTTCTTCTGTATCAATCCACCTTTGACATGTGCGGATGACGTCACATCTCATAGCGTGAGAAACACAGTAGCCACCTTCTCGCCTCGTGTCGCCTCTCCAATATAAAAAATATGTTCGAGCTTTTCATTACAACTGTCATGGGGTCTCATGTGGTAACGTTAAGATTTTAAAATCCTTAGGACACAAAGGTCATGGGTTCACCTATCAAAATTATTTTTTTAATGTCTGCATGTCCTCCTCTGTGGCGTAGTGGTTAGTGTGATTGGCTCACACCCCCCGAGGCTCGGGTTCGATTCCCGGCTCTGCCACGAAATTTGAAAAGTGGTACAAGGATGGAAGGAAATAAATAAATAAATAAATAAATAAATAAATAAATAAATAAATAAATAAATAAATAAATAAATAAATAAATAAATAAATAAATAAATAAATAAGGATAATCCATATTTAGTTTACCTATCACTATTATTATTTCTAATGTCTGCATGTCGCCACTGTGGTGTAGTAGTTAGTGTGATTAGCTGGCACCCCCCGAGGCCCGGGTTCGATTCCCGGCTGTCACGAAATTTGAAAAGTGGTACGAGGGCTGGAACGTGAACAACACATCCGGAGGCAGCCAGTCATAGAGAGGGAAATACAATGAGGACCATCACGCCCCACCGGTGGAAGTGACCAGTCCTAAAGAGAGAAGATCAACAAAAACCGCCACACCCCTACCGGCGGATGAAGAAAATAAAGAAGACAAAAATGAAGGCTATAATTTAGTCCACAGGAGAGGATGCAGGGAACAAGAGATGAGAGGGAACAATGCACGACCATTCATGATAGGCACGATGCGCCCAACAGGTTCGGGGTTCCGAGCAGGAGATAGATCTGGATGGCTTTATGTGGAAAACTCCATCAAGATACCACAAAGGAGAAAATCATTCAACACTTCCATGAACAGGAAGATCAAGTGCGATGACATGGAAACAAATGGCCACCTAAAGGCCTTCAGACTCGGGGTGCCTCTTGGTTGCCGCGAACAAGCCCTACAGCCAGACTGCTGGCCAGTGGGAGTGCTGGTGAGACAGTACCTTCTTCGGAGCAAGAAACACAAAAGCGCCCGGCTGTAACATCAAACTCAGTAAACTCAAAATAAAGACACTAAACTGGAATATTGAAGGTCATAGCACAGCATTAGCGTGCATTCCAGATAATTTCTTCAAGCCTTACGATATAGCGTTCCTGACGGAAACCTTCCTTACAAAAGACTGGAACACAATAAGCACGCATTACTTTGTTCAATTCTATGGCGGAGCAAGGCCCAAAGGGCAGACCCAAGGGCGGCATCATACGTCCCATCACAGAAATTTTCTCACCCTTCTCAATTTCCCTCAAATCAAGACACTCCCTAGTAGTAAGGACCACCATCTGCGTTCTTAAATGTGTGTACTTTCAGTCGGAGCTCACAGCAATAAATATCATAGACGAAATAAGTCAGTGCTTGGATACTATCACCCAGGATGACTCAGTCATACTGGCAGGGGACCTGAACTGCCGTGTAGACACCCCTTTACGAAAAACGACAGATGTCTTGAACTACCTGGAAGAGGAAGGCTTTGCACTTTTAAATAATAAAGCAACCCACACTTACTTCTGTCATAATGGCTCAAGCACCACTGACCTCATATTTGTGAATTCCGAACTTAAACTACTAGAACAAATCATCATCCCGGAAGTGGAAAGGAAGCACCTGCCAGTAGAAACATTGCTACAAGTAAAGAACACAGTAAAAAAAGAGACCAAAAAACCCAATTAAGCTAAGCAGAAAGGCAAACATATCAGCACTTGGCAGTGTCGACACCAGCACAATAACACGTTGCTACAAAGAGAGAATCTCAATGAAGCAGCATTATGGATAGAAGGACTCATCCTAAAGACCACTCACACAGTAGACAACACAAAACGCAGAGCTAAACCATGGTTCAACAAGGGATGTTACGAAGCCAGATGGAAAGTCATCAATGCCATGCATAAAGCCAGAATAACTCAATCATTGGATGACTTGGACCGCTATGGTAAGCTGAGGAGAGAGTACAAAATCAAGATTAAGGAAGTGTGAAGAATATTCTGGGAGGAAGAGGAAAAACGTTTAATAGAAACAGCAAGGCAGAGACCATACAAGGCTCTTCAGCCGAAGCAACTGAAATTCCCAGGAAACATCCCAATGAAGGTCTGGGAAAGACATCTAAGCTCAAACCTTCAGGTTAATGACACACGCCCGCCGGCAGCAAGCCCCACAGTGACTCAACCCCCTACACAGGAGAGCAAATTTTTCACAGAAGATGAAATAATCCACACAATTATGAGTACAAAGCACAATAAAGCATCTGGACCAGACAACATTTACAAGCACCTGAAAACTATGCTTCCTTAACTAGTGACTCCACTCACAGCACTCCTCAACGAGAGCCTGATACGAGGAACTATACCGGACAAGTGGAAACACTCAAAGGTGATAATGTTGTACAACGGAAAAGGTAACACGTCTGACCCAAATGCGTATAGGGACATTGCGCTGAGGAACACCCTACTCAAGATACTTATAACACTATTATGTAAGCGTCTTCGAGATATTATCGATGAGAAACTCCCCGATTCGCAGTTTGGTTTCAGATGTGGGAGATCAACTACACAAGCTATACACTTTCTCCAAGCTGATATAGAAATGGCCTTAGCAAACTGTGGGGGAAAGCTTCATGCAATCTTCATAGATTATACCAAGGCATTTGACACAATCAATAGATCCATTCTAATGAAGAGGCTGGAAACCGCCTTAGGCTCAAGACATTACCTGCTGCCAATCATCAGAGACCTTCTCTCTAATAACTGGGTGGAAATATATGATTGCATAGATAAATCGAGCCTGATACAACAAACTGTTGGGGTACTGCAGGGGGACCCACTAAGCCCTTTACTCTTCATTGTAGCTACAGCAGACATCATCGAGACAATAAAACATGACAATGTAAACCTTCTAATGTATGCGGACGATATGGCATTGACCTCAACCACAGAGGGCAACTTGCAGACAACCTTCAACCAGGTGGTGGACTGGGCACAAGAAAATGACCTGGCATTGAATGAAGGGAAGACAGTCTCCATGACTTTCAGAAGAGGGGGAGACCCGGCATTTTCTACACTGGCGAGACACCGCTAAAGTCAGTCACCAGCTTTTCGTATCTGGGACTAACCCTTCAGACACAGGGAACCGTATTCACACGTCGCATAAACGACAGAGTTAGCGCCGCGAAGAGACCCATAAGTGACATCGAGTCAATAGCTAAACTCTCTCTGGAAACAGCCCTATGACTGTTCCAACTCAAAGTTGAACCTGTCATAACATACGGACTGAATCTACAATAATTATCTAATCTCATTAATATGGAACACGAAAATTATAAAGTTTCATGTTATTTCTTGTTAATATTTCCCTTTTGTTAAATCTCTTGTTGTTGTTGTTTTGAAAAGATCATCCAGTAAGGAAAGGAAGAAAATACATTTCGGTAGATATTTTTTTTTGTCAAAATTTAGTCTTTGGTTCTTGCTTTGTCCAGCCATGTTTTTTTTCGTCTCTGCACTATTAAAATAATAGTAACACACACCATTACTTGTTTGGTGAAACGGAGGAGTATAACAATATTTTATTCTGTGTTTTTCAAGGAAACTCGTGTGGTTTAAATGTTTTACTATTATCCAGAAACGGGTGCTTCCACATGCGCTTTAGGTAATCATAAATGAACAAGAAACATAGGAATTTTCACCAAAAAAGCCAAAATTAAAACCAAATAAAATATAACATTAAACAAATTTACATTTATTAATAAACTTAAATCTAAATCACCGTAAATTTTATAAACATTAAATAATCCAACTAATAGGGGTAAAGATGCCAATAAAGTATAAAATAACAAATATACCCCGGCCTGAAGCAGCTCAGGCTGATACCCTCAACCTAAAATTAAAAATAAAGTTGGAATCAAACTACTTTAAAAAAATAAATAAAAAGAAAATATGCTATATGGACAAAGCGGATATGGTGCCTCAGAATAGGTTAGGGCGTCCCCTGCTAAAAGCGACGCGCAGCTCTTCAGGTGCTGGGGGAACTGTGAAAAATGGGCAACCAGCACCAAACTACATCAAAATTGCAACAGTAAATGTACTGACACTGACGGGAAAGACAGAAGAACTGGTTGAATTCATGATAGAAAAAGATATAGCCATACTTGGACTGTGCGAGACCAAGAAGAAGGGTGCAGGGGAGATCCCTCTGAGAGAAGGATACAGGCTGTATTACAGCGGAGGACCTGAAGAAAAAATGGAGTGGCCATCATACTTAGAAGAGAAATCCAAGAATACGTGGAATATACAAAGTACGTCAGCGATAGGATGATGATGATGAGGAGACTCCAATTTGAAAATGGCGTGAAAGATCTATTTGAGTTGTATGCTCCACAAACTAGTTGCATAGATGAACATCTAGAGGACTTCTCAGAGGAAGTGGAGAGACAGATTGAAGATAAGGAAGTACTATTGATGGGAGATCTAAATGCACAAGTTGGAATGGAAAGACAAGGGAAGGAAGATGTTGTAGGGCCCTTTGGATATGGAAATGTAAATCTAGAAGGCGAGTTGTTGGTGGGTTTTTGCATGAGGAATCAAATGATTGTTGGAAACGCCTGGTTTAGGAAGAAGAACAGTCAGAAGATTACAAGGTATGGTTGGAGAGACAGACGAACAAAGACCATGATTGATTATATAACCATAGAGAAAGAACACCGGAAGAACCTTGTAGATGTAACAGACATGCCTGAAGAAGCCTTTGGTGGAGATCATAGAGTTGTGATAGGAAAACTGAAAGTTGGAAAGATTGAAAAACCCCAATTAAGAAGAAAGAATTAAAGTATGGAAGTTGAAGGAGAAAAGCATACAAGAAGGATTTCAAAGGGAAATAATACCCTTCGTACCCAGGACAGAGGTGGGGAATGTTGAAGAGGAATGGAAAAGATTTAAGGAAGCACTGGTTGGATGTGCACAAAAGGTGTGTGGTAGAACATCAGGAAATGTGAAAGACAAAGAAATACACTGGTGGAATGATAGGGTAAAGATTAAAGTGAAGAAAAAGAAAATGGCATGGAAAGCATGTAAAACATCTAAGACTGAAGAAAGTAGAAGAAAATATGTGGAGGCAAAGAATTTGGCCAAGAAAGTAATGGACGAAGAAAAGAGGAAAAGCTGGGCCTTATTCACACAGAAATTGAGAGATGATACGCAGGGCAGCAAGAAATTACTGTATGGTATCTTAAGAAACAAAAAGAGAGATCAAGTAAACACCAGATTTGTGAAGGATGAAGGTGGCATAATTTTAACAAAGCCAGAAGAAATAAGAAATAGATGGAGAGAGTATTTTCAGAAGCTGCTGAACATAAGAACGGATGACAGTCATTCAATGGATGACCAGGAAAGGCAATTAGTTGATGAAGAAATGGATAAAGAAATTACAATGAATGAAATTGAAATGGCAGTAAGAAAGATGAAGAATGGAAAAACTGCTGGAATAGATGAAATTTCAGTGGAGATGATAAAGGCAGCTGGAGCTGTAGGCCTGCAGTGGACATATCGGGTTCTCAGGAATGTCTGGGAGAATAAGGAGGTCCCTGAGGATTGGCAAAAAGGAATAATCATCCCAATTTTCAAGAAAGGTGATAAGAAAGTTTTGAAGAACTACAGGGGAATTACTCTAATATCCCATGTTGCTAAGATAATGGAAAGGATACTGGAAAGTAGAATAAGGTTGAGGGTTGAGAATCAGATACAGGAAATTCAGTTTGGTTTCAGAAGTGGAAGGTCAACAATAGAACCCATTTTCATTATGATACAACTAATGGAAAAGCATTGGGAGTACAGGAATGATATGGTGATGACATTCATTGACATTGAAAAGGCATATGACAGTGTCCCCAGGACGAAAGTTTTGGACAGTCTGGTGCAAAAAGGAATTGGACAGGGATTAATAAAAATGATCATGGCATTGTATAAGGAATGTTGTAGTTGCGTGCAAACACAAGTTGGCAGGACAAGTTGGTTCAAAATAACTAGTGGGCTGAGACAGGGAAGTGTTCTATTACCAATCCTGTTTACAATAGTAATGGATGACATCATGAGAACAGCAAAGGCAGCATATGGAGGAAGAGAAATGAACATGATGTTATTTGCAGATGATATTGCGATTTGGGGAGAAGACGCCAGGAAGGTTCAAGAACAGTTGAATGTGATGAATGGGAAGGTCGAAGAATGTGGATTGAAAATAAGTGTAGAAAAGAGTAAAACTCTTGTTATGACTAGAGGGGAGAATGAAGGGAAGGTCAGATTAGACTTGCAGACAAGCCCCCGGAAGTAGTGGAAACGTTTAAATACCTGGGGAGTGAATGAATGGAGAATGCTCGACTGGATGCTGAGATTAGTAAAATGATTCAAGCTGGAAGTTGTTTCTATCATAGTGTAAGAAACATGTTATGGGACAAAGATGTGCCAATGGAAGCAAAGGAAACTATGCACAATATGTATTACGTACCCATAACAACTTACGGAGCAGAAACTTGGACAATGACAAAGAAGGATGAGAGTCAAATACAGGCAGCCGAAATGAAATTCTTGAGGAGCATGATACAGAAGAGTAGAAGAGACAAAATAAGGAATGAGAAAATCCGGGAAGAAATTGGTGTGGAAAAAATGAATGATAGAATAGAGAAGAGCCGACTAAGATGGTTTGGGCACATAAAGCGAATGAGCGACGAAAGAATGCCAAAAAAGGTGATGGAAATGCAAATCCAAGGAAGGAGAGGCCGTGGACGACCACAATTGAGATGGAAGGATACCATCCAACGCAGCATTATAGAAAGAAACCTGAACTGGGACACAGTGTTGGAGGAGGAGTGGTGGAATGACTGACGAAAGTGGAGAGGAACCATATTTGCCCCTACCCGGCTACAGCTGGATAAAGGGAAATGATGATGATGATGACTATTATCCAACAGTAAAATGTTGGAATCTCAATTAGTGGATGAATTTTATAGGAAATCTATTACTGTTGAAGCTGTCATAATACCTCACAAACCTCTGGCCACTTCTAGTAAGAATCCACTAAGATCAAAATGTTATGCCCATTCGTTGGTCCACAGAAGTCTATACATAATCTGGATCAAGACTTTGACGTTCTTACCTAAGGAATAACTTTGGCACTCCATGCTTCTATACAATGTGGACAATTTCTTATCATAAACTGATCCACACCAGGCCACCAAATGTAACTTCATGCGATGACTTTGGTTTCAGAGATTTCTTGGTGAACCTTATGAAAAAATTGAAGTACAACAGTTCTGTATTTCTTTTGAACTACAACCTGATTACTCCAAAGGAGGCATTCTCGATAAATTGACAGGGCCACCTGCCAAGATTTCAGTGCCTTAAAAGCTCGTTTACACGGGTAGAGCAGCGAAGCGAGTAGAGTAGATAGTAGAGTAGCTACGTTACTCTACTCTACCACTGTCTGGTAGAGTTAACACTAGTATCGTTCATACGGGAGTTGAGCCATAGAGTAGAGTAGAGTAGTAGCACCATGTTAAGATGTAAGCACATCGTAAGGAAGTGTTTACAGACATTTGCAAACATATTAATGCAAGAGGTTAGTAAAGATGATGCTTGTTGTTTTAAGGGGCCTAACATCGAAGGTCATCGGCCCAGGTTAGTAAAGTGTTAGAAGAAGCAAATGAGGAAAGAAGGGAATGGGCAAGAGGCTGGCTTAGTAGGAGAGATACACTCGGATCATCAACATTAATTCTGAGAGAACTTGTGACAGGGTATAAAGAATACAGAAAGTGTATGAGGTTGACGTCTGATAAATTTCAGACATTGTTAGATGCTATAACACCGCAAATTCTAAGACACGACACATTGATGAGAGATGCAATAACACTGTGAGTTAAGCTTGAGGAACCTCTGAAGTTCTTGGCTACTGGTAATAGCCATCAGTACATTGTAAATCATGCTGGCGTAGGCCTAATTTGTAGTAGCTTCTTCGCCATAAATACCCCAATTATTGATCTATTTATATAATTTTTTGTTCGTTGCTTGTATGGCCCAGGTGTAGAGCTTGAGCTTCAAGATCTGACATTGTAGTGTAAACAATAATTATTTTGGATATTCCAAACAAAATATGGAAATTATTCAATTTGTTGGGGAAATTACTGGTATTGCTGAAAATTAATGGCATTGGCAAATGATATGTAGAAGATCCCTATGTGTGTTATTAATATGATTGAAGTACACAGTCCTGCACTATTGTCTTGCCTAACATAAACATGTCAAGACACATGATGAACATGCTGTGTAACACTGAAACTTGAGAAACCTTCATTTAAAGGGACAATCCAGCTGACACTTGTTTATATTTTATATTGCATCTTCAAAACTATTATAGGTATAGGTATTTTTAAAATCCTTCCATCGAAAAGAGGGGAGTCTGTTCTCCTTTATAAGACAACTAGCTGATGTACCCGTGCTTCGCTACGGAATTCTACATTGTATACAGAATTCTAGGTTAGGTAGTGTACACGTTGTGGGCAAGATTGTCTTAAATTGTATAGCTCTTAACGTTACCCTAGAAACGCGACGGGAGGTCACCAAACATCTTTTCTCATATGAAGACTGAGGGAGTTTTCACTGTAATGGTAGACCCATGTTCATACCATCAGTCACAATCAGATTGGGATGTTTTCATTATAATGCCTTTTTACATCCTCAGAAAGACTGTCTTAGTGGTTTTCCCAACTGAAATGAACATACAATGACGTCAATAGGAATGGCGCGATTAAAATCAATGCTTTTATATTACGAAATACTCGTTCAAATTAAACACCACACATTTTCTCACTTTTAACGAACAGGACTACTCTGCCTATCTAACAGTCCAAAGTTCCAGATCTGGAATGACCAAACCGCAGACAGCCGTGATCCGTGAACACTCTTCGGCTTTCTTCGGCGGGGAGAGGGTCAAATAGTGGAGACTCCCGGGGCAAAAACTATGCCCGGTTACTATTCTGTTTCCTAGGAGAACCCGATGAGTCAGAAAATATCAATTCACTACACTGGCGGCGGAAAAATCTATCTGACTTGAAGGCAAATTTTTCCTCCAAGCCAGAAGAGAAACCCCCTCTTCATTGCTAGTTCGGAATAAATTCAATGTAGAATTTAATAAAAGTGAAGAGAAAGAAACGGCTCTTTTCAGAGTTGAATTTTGAGTTATTTACTGAACATTGTGGTGCTATAATTTGGAAAAGGCCTAAATTGTTATTCTAGACCAGGCCATACTACTACTACTACTACTACTACTACTACCACTACCACTAAGTGACGCTCTGCCTTAAGTATGCACACTGATCATTCCAAACAACGCGTCAGAGTAGGGATCGAATAGCTGAAATACTATGATGATCCAGTGTGTTACGTACCAGCTGTATCAGAAAAAGTATGAACCAGAGGAATGGCATGCTAAAGAAGAAAGTTTTCTTACTCCCCGGCTATTTCCCGCCAATATTTAGTCAGGCTGTTATACTCCGTACGCAGCAGTAATCCCATCTCTCGGAGCTGAGAGTCAGCATAAGAGACAAAGAACATCACAATAAACAATGGTCAATGTAATGTTATTGTTGATCAATGTTATGCACTTTCGATATTATAGGCCTTCACATTTCGTTTTATTCCCACTCTGAAATACCACTCTTATCAAAGTCGGTACAGTAAAACTGAATAAAAGATAAATGATCGGAAATTGTATTCTCTATAACTTTTTTATATAGTACATTTCGATAGGACCAATAACATTGGTATTTAAAAATTATATTTTAGGCGCCTTCCCCTAAACTACAATTTTATCCAGGATGAATAAAATTGTTTATAGCTTAGACTGTAGTTTCTTATTCCCCGACTCTATATACCGATTTGGATTAAATTCTGTTAACCCATTTTCTCGTGGCTCGGCATTGATATGGACTTAGCAACTAAATACAAATTCATGAATATCTGTGTTATTATAGCCGGTACGGTAAAAACGTATAAGACACAAATGGTCGGAAATTTAATTCTCTATAACTTTGGTTATGTAGTATTTATCTATACAATTAATATAAATATTTGAGAATTATATTTAGGCCTTCCCCTAAACTACCATTTCACTCAGCATAAATAAAATTACTTATAGCTTAAATTGTAGTGGCTCATTCTCCGACTTCGCATACCAATTTTCAATGAAATAGAACCACTAATAACGTAAGTATTTAAAAATTAAATTTTATGCCTTCCCGTAAACTACCATTTCACTCAACGTGAATAAAATTATTCATAGGCTAGATTGTAGCGACGTATTCCTAGAATTTGCATACCATTTTTTTGAAGATAGGACTACTAAAAACATAAATATTTGAAAATTAAATTTTAGGCCTTCCCCTAAACTACAATTTCTATCAGCGTGAATAAAATTATTTATGGCCTAGATTGTAGCGACTTAACCGCCGACTGCGCATACCGATTTTCATTAAATTCTCTTTGGCCGTTTTCTAGTGATGCGTGTACATACATACATACATACAGACAGACAGACAGACAGACAGACAGACAGACAGACAGACAGAAATTACGGAAAAGTAAAAAGTGCAATTCCTGGTTACTGTGGACATGACCGATGCAGAAATACAATTCTTTTCAAATTCTGAGCAATGTACAGACAAAACTCTTATTATATATATATGTATATACAGGGTGAAGCGTAATTCGCGCACTCGGGCGTCGCAGCGCGACTCCTCACATGCCAGCAATAAAAAAATGTATCTTACAAAATTTCATCTTGCGAGTATATCCGGCAGAAAAACGACGTTGAAGGTTAGCAATCTGGCAACACTGTAACCACATGTAGGGTAACTACCTCTGTCATCAGACATTACTCGTATTGTACAGTTGGTGCAATGGATAGAGTTTTGGGTTAGCATGCAGGAGGTCGAGTGGTCGATCCTGGGTTGAGGCGTATGTTTTTTATTTCGTAAATGTAGTCCAGGTGGTATGGTATCTGGCATCATAATCGCCAACAGCGATTGCAGTGGGTCCTCTAGAAACCATTTGCACTTACATACTACGATCCTAGAAATGGACGAACAATCGTTTTCATTGGTCAGCTTTGAAAGGCGCCCTTTCCACGTCGTGGGCGTGAATTTATTCGCACCACTTCATCTACTAGATGTGAAACCTGTTTTCTTTGTACCCTCCTCCAATGGTCCCATTGATTAGTACCAACTATTATTCTTGCCTCGTTCAGGTCCATTACATTTCGTTAGGGTCTTACGTTACCAGTAGGCCTAGCAACGTGCTCTGCGAATAATGTCCAAACTCGGTTACAATTTGTATGTGTTATCACCATGGTCCCAATAATTCTGCCTTTCAACATTGCGTGTTGCGTCTGGTAACCGCATGCTATTTAGTTTGTATCTTAATGTATTATTATTATTATGATGATGTTGTAAATGTAGGAGTCCGCCTCTGTGGTGTAGTGGTTAGCGTGATTAGCTGCCACCCCCCGGAGGCCCGGGTTCGATTCCCGGGGTCCACTCAGCCTCGGGAGGTCAACTGAGTAGAGGTGGGTTCGATTCCCACCTCAGCCATCCTGGAAGTGGTTTTCCGTGGTTTCCCACTTCTCCTCCAGGCGAATGCCGGGATGGTACCTAACTTTAGGCCACGGCCGCTTCCTTCCCTCTTCCTTGCCTATCCCTTCCAATCTTCCCATCCCTCCACAAGGCCCCTGTTCAGCATAGCAGGTGCGGCCGCCTGGGCGAGGTACTGGTCATACTCCCCAGTTGTATCCCCGACCAAGAGTCTGAAGCTCCAGGACACTGCCCTTGAGGCGGTAGAGGTGGAATCCCTTGCTGTGTCCGAGGGAAAAGCCGACCCTGGAGGGTAAACAGATGATGATGATGATGTAAATGTGGGATACATGTGACCTCAGAAACGGTGTCTTACTGTATCACAGTAGGTAATGTCAGATGGAAATTAGCAAATAAAAAATGCGCCTCAACCCAGGATCGAACCATCGACCTCCTGCATGCCAAAAACTCTACCCACTGCACCAACTGTACAGCACGACGCGGACGTGCTGACAGCGGTAGTTACCCTACATATGGTTACAATGTTGCCAGATTGCTACTCTTTAACGTCCGTTTTCTACCGGATATACTCGCAAGACGAAATTTTGTAAGGGACATTTTTTTATTGCTGGCATGTGAGGAGTCGCGCTGCGACGCACGAGTGCGCGAATTACGCTTCACTCTGTATATAGATTACATTTCAGGCCTTCCCCTACACTAACATTTCACTCAGTGTGAATAACATTATTTAAAGCCTAGATTATAGCGACCTATTCCCCGACTTTGCATACCAATTTTCGTGAAGATACGACCACTAATAAAATAAATATTTGACAATTAAATTTTAGGCCTTCCCCTAAACTACCATTTTTCTCAGCGTGTATAGCCTATATTGTAGAGAATTATTTCCCATCTTTGTCTAGCGATTTTCATTAAGACACGACCACTAATAACACAAATATTTGAGAATTAAATTTCAGGCCTTCCCCTAAACTACCATTTCACTCAGCGTGATTAAAATAACTTATAGCCTAGATTGTAGCGGTTCATTACCCGACTTTACATTCCGATTTTCATTCAATTCTCTTCAGCCGTTTTCTCGTGGTGCGTGGACAGACAGACAGACAGACAGAAATTACGGAAAAGTAAAAAATGCATTTTCTTGTTACTGTGGACACGAGCGGTACAGAAATACCATTCTTTTCAAATTCTGAGCAATGTACAGACAAAACTCTTATTTTATATATATATATAGATTACATTTCAGGCCTTCCCTAAAATAACATTTCACTCAGTGTGAATAACATTATTTAAAGCCTAGATTATAGCGACCTATTCCCCGACTTTGCATACCAATTTTCGTGAAGATACGACCAATAATAAAATAAATATTTGACAATTAAATTTTAGGCCTTCCCCTAAACTACCATTTTTCTCATCGTGTATAGCCTATATTGTAGCGACTTATTTCCCCATCTTTGTCTAGCGATTTTCATTAAGACACGACCAATAATAACATAAATATTTGAGAATAAAATTTCAGGCCTTCCCCTAAACTACCATTTCACTCAGCGTGATTAAAACAATTTATAGCCTAGATTGTAACGGTTCATCATCCGAATTTACATTCCGATTTTCATTAAATTCTCTTCAGCCGTTTTCTCGTGATGCGTGTACATACATACATACATACATAGGCCTACATACATAAATTACGGAAAAGTAAAAAAATGCATTTTCTTGTTACTGTGGACATGAGCGATACAGAAATACCATTCTTTTCAAATTCTGAGCAATGTACAGACAAAACTCTTATTTTATATATATATTACATTATGGCCTTCCCCTAAACTACCATTTCACTCAGCGTGAATAACATTATTGATAGCCTAGATTATAGCGACCTATTCCCCGACTTTGCATACCAATTTTCGTGGAGATACAACCACTAGTAAAATAAATATTTGACAATTAAATTTCAGGCCATCCCCTAAACTACCATTTTTCTCAGCATGTATAGCCTATATTGTAGCGAATTATTTCCCATTTTTGTCTAGCGATTTTCATTAAGACACGACCACTAATAACATAAATATTTGCGAATTAAATTTCAGGCCTTCCCCTAAACTACCATTTCACTCAGCGTGATTAAAATAATTTATAGCCTAGATTGTAGCGGTTCATCACCCGACTTTACATTCCGATTTTCATTAAATTCTCTTCAGCCGTTTTCTCGTGATGCGTGTACATACATACATACATAGGCCTACATACATAAATTACGGAAAAGTAAAAAATGCATTTTCTTGTTACTGTGGACATGAGCGATACAGAAATACCATTCTTTTCAAATTCTGAGCAATGTACAGACAAAACTCTCATTATATATATATATAGATGGTACAGTTTTGGGGTTAAAGGGCTGTCATCCTGGCCCCATGATTTCTACATATTTCGAAAATTGTATTTGTTGAGGTTGAAATTGGATACAATTCTTAGAGTTTACTTTACTAAACCACTTAAGAGAGGGAGTGTAGATGTCTGTGGCACCACCTCGAGACTTCTTGGATTTACAAATTTTCATCAGTTCTTGGTTATAGGTACATCGTCATTTTTTTAAATTTTCTGTGTAAGTTCCATTGAACCAAAACCTTCTTTACCCATTTTCGTAATCAAGTCCTCTTCCACCGCCCGTCTCATATTATTGTTTCTGTAAATAATGCTGTTTATGTTCCATAAACATTCTTTTTCACGATAAAGTTCTTCAAATTTACATGTTTCTTCTTCCGTCCACTTCATTTTGCCACTAAAGAAATGCACAGATGCTCAGTTTACTCAACGGAATACAATCCGTACACACATGGAAATAGTCGAACGATGTGCCAACTGAAAAATCGAGCGCCCTCAGCCTTCTCCGCCAGCTCTCGGAGCTCAGATCCGGTGGAGGGGGAAGGATAGTGGTAGTTACTTTACCACAGGAGAAACCCACTCTACTCTAATTGCTACTATCCCAATCGTGTCCACGATGCTAGTAGCTCTACTATCTAATCTACCCATATAAATGAGCCTTAAGTTCTGATGACTGATTGCCAGGCAGATCCTCAACTATTCCAAGAAGTATTTCATTCATATGGTTGCCATGTTTGTGAGCTAAATGCAATTGGTGCCTCAGATCCATCTGCCAGTCGTTGAGACAATTTCTCCAACAGAAGGAGGTCTGCTGTTTTGAGGTTAGCTTCCCCTATATCCAGCAATGGTAATCTGCTGCAAGCAACTGCGTTTTGGTGCTTTGATCCAGGATGACACTCCAACTGATAGTTCTAGTTTCCTAAGGTCAAAGTACAGCATAGCATTCTAATGCTTTGTAGCAAACCCAGCAGTGGTTTATGATCTGTGACATAGCTGCTTTCTTGATAGCTTTTGCCTTTTCTTCTGTAGGGTGCGTACCATTTGTTTTGTAGCAAACCAGCAGTGGTTATAATCTGTCACTGAAATCGTAAAGTGACCTTAAATATAGTGATGGAATTTGTTCATCCCGAACATAATTGCTAATGTTTCTTTATCTAAGTGTGAATAATTTCATTTGAATGGTTGCCATGTTTGTGAGCTAAATGCAATAGGTGCCTCTGATCCATCTGCCAGTTGTTGAGATAATACAACCCTTACATCATATGGCAACTCACACACCACACATAACACTATCTTCCACCACAATAGCACGCAGTTACCTACACATGGCAGATGCCGCCCACCCTCATCGGAGGGTCTGTCTTACAAGGGGTGCACTCGGCTAGAAATAGCCATACGAAATTTTAAAAAAAATTAATATGGCGAAGCATCACAAGCAAATACAAAAGGTAAGGATGGACCACAATGAATTAAAACCTGGTCTGATATCGAAAGATCTTTGGCATTCTGAATGCCTTTCATTCAGTTTGTCCTCAGTGCCAACTGTTTATCTTAGATAACAAACGTTAGAGAGGTTACTGTACCGTTGCTTTATTTAACAAGAATTCATCGTAGAAGTTCAGCAGCCCCAAAATAACTCTCTAACTCGGAACGATTTTGTGGCATGGCCGCTTTCTTGATAGCTTTTGCCTTTTCCACTATAGGGTGTATACCGTTTGCAACTGTTCTGAAACCAAAATATTCAATTGATTTCATTGCAAGTTCACATTTCTTCAGATTCAAGCATAAGCCCACACTTATAAGGTTCTCAACTACCAGACATACTCTATGCCAATGTTCTTCTTCTGAAGCCTCCTTGATGAGCATATCATCCAAATACAAAACAACTCCTGGAATACCATTAAGTAAAGTTTCCATCAACTGTTGGAAATACGCTGGTACTGATGATATGACGGAAGGTAATCTCATTACCCGGAAAAGCCCCTTTGTTGTATTATTGATTATTCATCTAATGTTATCTGTAGATAGGCCTTGTCAGATCAATTTTTGTAAACCATTGACTGCATGACAACTTTGTTAACACTTCACTGATGGACAGTAGGGGGTAAATATCCTTCTTATTGACTGTATTAACCGTTACTCAGGAATTGCCACATGTTTTTATTTCTCCATTTGATTCCAAGATGGGAACAATTGGTGTGGCCCAGTCAGATTGTTCTGTAGGTACTAATATTCCTTCCTCCACTATCTTCTGTAATGTTGCTTCTACTTTTGCTTGAAAAGCAACCTGTAACGTTTAAATATTGGTTTGGTGTTCTCAACAATTATGTATACAAGGTTTCCCCTTGAATATTCCTACTTGTCCAAGAGAGAATATTTTCTAATAATTTCATTTGAGTTGGGACATCACTGCACTGAATCAAATTATATCTGAAAACCGAAATATTTAAAGAGTCAAATTAAGTGCGACCCAACAGGCTTGGCCCATCCCACTTTTTCTTTGGTTAGTAATGGTAACTTCGCACTGTTTCCTTTGAAACTAACTAGAACATCACCAACACCTAAGAACTTACAAGTTTTCCTTTGACCATGTCTGGAGAACAACGTTGGATGGATTCAGAACTTCATTTCCATTCCACAAGTGTTGAAATATTGTTCTTCCTATTATTGACTGTCCAGCCCCTGAATCAATTTCTATTTAGTGCTCACCCAATTGCACCCTCCTCTTCTTCAACTTTGGAGATGACTGTGTATGTCGCATTTTCTGCATCCATTGGCTCTTTAGTAATATGACATGCCTTCAATTTTTGAATGGAAGAATTCATATTCTTATTATCATGATATTTTCTGTTTTCTATATTTTTATTCATCAGGCACTTTTTCAATATGCCCCAGTTTGTTACAGTATCCGCAAATTGATTTTTCATGATGGCACATTTCAACAGGATGATTATTTCCACACAGAAAACTTGATCTACATTCATTTAACGGTTCACAATTTTGCTTTGACTTGAGGAACAGTCCTTATCTTTTAACTCCATTCAATTTTTTGAGGCAGATTCATCTGCTATAGCTTCCTCAAAAACATTTTTGTATATTAAATGAGAATCCACGAGGAGATGGCCCTGAAGCAGTTCATTAGCCATAATAAAAATCAATCTGTCCAGTAAGATTTCTTCAAATTGAGGCACTGAAAATGCTCACTTAATGGCTGCGTGTTTGTCCAACCCTTGTCCCGTTTCCCTACGGGGTCGGGTATGAGGTGAGATGAATTTGTCGTGGCGGTTTTTTATGACCGGATGCCCTTCCTGACGTCAACCTCATCAGAGGAGTTAATGAGAGATGAAATGAATGACGTGATATATGATAGTAGGGAGAGGGTGAAACCCGGTGCCGGCACATAGCCTACTCCTGTCGAATAGCACCAAGGGGTCTGCTCAAGGCTTAACGTCCCCATCCGACGGACGAATCACCATCAACAGCGTCATATGCCCTCACTCCATATGAGCACTGCGGAGAGGTTTGGAATTTAATCCAGGCTTTTGGCACGCAATCTAGTGATTAGAAATTGTATACCACCACCTCCCCTACCCTGCCGGCCAACATTCTGTTGGTGAAAATTTTTTCGACCAACGGGACTCGAACCGGCTAACCTCGGCGTTAGACCGTTTTTAGACTTCAGCGCCTTAACGATCATGGCCACCAGGCGGGCTACTTAATGGCTGCAACTCCACTAAATTATCTACTAATGATTTATTAGGTAGTGGTCATATCTATTACATTTAAATCTTTGCACATATTTGCTCATTCTCGGGTTATAATGATTTAATAACAACATAAGTGCATCAATGTACGATAAATTGCTTACCTTGTTAGGAGCTGCTAATGAGCGAAGTGTTCGTATGTAGTTTTGTTACAAGCTGAGAAAAGAATTGCTTTCTTCTTTACCTCACTTGTCAGAAGTAATACCATTTGCTTCCAAATAGAATTCTAGTTGTTGATTGATGATTGTTGTTTAAAGGGGCCTAACTTCTAGGTCATTGGCCCCTAATGATACGAAATGAGACGAAATGAAATGATAAATTAAAAACCCTCCCCTCCGAACCGTGACCTTGCCGCGGTGGGGAGGCTTGCGTGTCCCAATGAAGCAGATAGCCGAGCCGCAGGTGCAACCATATCGGATGGGTATCTGTTGAGAGACCAGACTAAGGAATGGTTCATCGAAAGGGGGGGTAGCAGCCTTTCGGAAGTTGCAAGGGTGGCAGTCTAGATGATTGACTGATATGGCCTTGTAATAATACTCAACATGGCTTAGCTGTGCTGATACTGCTACACGGCTGAAAGCAACGGGAAACTACAGCCGTAACTAACTCCCGAGGACATGCAGGTCTCTCTGTATGAATGATGTACTGATGATGGCTTCCTCCCGGGAAAAATGTTCCGGAGGTAAACTAGTCCCCCATTCGGATCTCCGGGTGGGGACTACACGAGAGGGGGCGATCATCAGGAAGATGGATACTGACATTCTGGGAGTCGGAGCGTGGAATGTTAGAAGTTTGAATCGTTGTGGTAGATTAGAGAATCTGAAAAGGGAGATGGATAGACTAAAGTTAGATGTAGTTGGTATAAGTGAAGTACGTTGGCAGGAAGAACAGGATTTTTGGTCAGGCGACTACCGAATTATCAACACAAAATCAAACAGGGGAAATGCAGGAGTTGGTTTAATAATGAATAAGAAAAGAGGGCAGTGGGTAAGCTACTACGACCAGCATGGTGAAAGAATTATTGTCGTCAAGATAGACACCACACAAATGCCCACCACAATAGTGCAGGTCTATATGCTTTTTTTTTTTTTTTTGCTAGTTGCTTTACGTCGCACTGACACAGATAGGTCTTATGGCGACGATGGGACAGGAAAGGGCTAGGAGTGGGAAGGAAGCGGCCGTGGCCTTAATTAAGGTACAGCCCCAGCATTTGCCTGGTGTGAAAATGGGAAACCATGGAAAACCATTTTCAAGGTCTATATGCCTACTAGCTCAGAGGATGATGAGAAAGTCAAAAGAATATATGAAGATATAGAAGATTTAATAAAATATGTAAAAGGTGACGAGAAACTAATTGTGATGGGAGACTGGAATGCAGTGGTAGGCCAAGGAAGAGAAGGTAATACAGTAGGAGAATTCGCATTGGGACAAAGTAACGAAAGAGGAAGTCACCTGGTTGAATTCTGCACTGATCATAATTTAGTCCTTGCCAATACTTGGTTCAAACACCACAAACGACGGCTGTATACATGGACGAGACCTGGAGACACTGGAAGGTATCAAATAGACTTCATTATGATTAGGCAGAGATTCAGAAACCAGGTGTTGGATTGCAAAACTTTCCCAGGAGCAGACGTGGACTCTGACCACAACTTGTTGGTCATGAAATGCCATCTGAAGCTGAAGAAACTGAAGAAAGGTAAGAATGCAAAAGGATGGGATCTAGACAAGTTGAAAGAAAAGAGTGTGAGGGATTATTTCAAGGAACATGTTGCACAAGGACTATATGAAAAGGATGAAGGAAAAACAACAGAGGAAGAGTGGATGGTCATGAAAAACGAAGTCAGTAGGGCTGCTGAAGAAATGTTAGGAAGGAAGAAAAGATCAACTAAGAATCAGTGGATAACTCAGGAGATACTAGACCTGATTGATGAACGACGAAAATACAAGAATTCTAGAAATGAAGAGGGCAGAAAGGAATACAGGCGATTAAAGAATGAAGTGGATAGAAAGTGCAAGGTAGCTAAGGAAAAACGGCTGAAGGAAAAGTGCAAGGATGTCGAAGGTTGTATGGTTCTAGGAAAGGTAGATGCTGCATACAGGGAAATCAAGGAAACCTTTGGAGAAAGGAAATTGAGGTGTATGAATATTAAGAGCTCAGATGGAAAGCCACTTCTAGGGAAAGAAGACAAAGCAGAAAGATGGCAGGAAAATATCCAACAGTTGTATCAAGGTAAAGAAGTAGATAATTTGGTTCTGGAACAAGAAGAGGCTGTTGATGCTGATGAAATGGGAGATCCAATTTTGAGGTCAGAGTTTGACAGAGCTGTGACCGACCTAAATAGGAACAAGGCACCTGGAATTGATGACATTCCCGCTGAACTACTGACTGCCTTAGAAGAAACCAGCATGGCAAGGTTATTCCATTTTGTGTGTGTAAGATGTATGAGACAGGAGAAGTCCCATTTGATTTTCGTCAGAATGTTGTTATACCTATTCCCAAGAAAGCCGGTGCTGACAGATGTGAAAACTACTGCACCATTAGTTTAGTATCTTGTGCCTGCAAAATTTTAACACGTATTATTTACGGAAGAATGGAAAAACAAGTCGAAGCTGAGTTGGGAGAAGATCAATTTGGCTTCAGAAGAAATGTAGGAACACGTGAAGCAATATTGACTTTATGTCTGATCTTAGAGGATCGAATCAAGAAAGACAAGCCCACGTACATGGCATTCGTAGATCTAGAAAAGGCATTCGATAATGTTGATTGGACCAAGATATTTAAGATTCTGAAGGTGATTGGGATCAGATACCGAGAATTAAGAATTATCTACAATCTGTGTAAAAATCAGCCTGCAGTAATAAGAATTGAGGGCTTTGAAAAAGCAGCAGCAATCCAGAAAGGCGTGAGGCAAGGCTGCAGTTTGTCCCCCCGCCTTTTCAATGTTTACATAGAACAAGCAGTAAGGGAAATCAAAGAGGAATTTGGAGAGAGAATCACAATCCAAGGAGAGGAAATCAAAAACTTGAGATTTGCCGATGATATTGATATTTTATCTGAGACTGCAGAAGATCTTGAGAAGCTGCTGAATGGTATGGACAAAGTCTTGGGTAAGGAGTACAAGATGAAAATAAATAAGTCCAAAACAAAAGTAATGGAGTGCAGTCGAACGAAGGCAGGAGATGCAGGAAATGTTAAATTAGGAAATGAAGTCTTAAAAGAAGTAAATGAATATTGTTACTTGGGTAGTAAAATAACTAACGATGGCAGAAGTAAGAAGGAAATAAAATGCAGATTTGCACAAGCAAGAAAGAGCTTTCTTAAGAAAAGAAATTTGCTCACTTCAAACATTGATATATGAATTAGAAGGATGTTTTTGAAGACTTTCATGTGGAGCGTGGCATTGTATGGAAGTGAAATATGGACGATAACTAGCTCAGAAAGAGAATAGAAGCTTTTGAAATGTGGTGTTGCAGAAGAATGCTGAAGGTGAGGTGGATAGATCAGATCACGAATGAAGAGATACTGAATGAATTGGCGAGAGGAGATCGATTTGGCTAAATTTGACAAGAAGAAGAGATAGAATGATAGGACACATCATAAGATACCCAGCACTTGTTCAGTTGGTTTTTGAAGGAAGTGTAGGTGGTAAGAACGGTAGGGGTAGACCAAGGTATGAATATGACAGGCAGATTAGAGCAGATGTGGGATGCAATAGTTACGTACAAATGAAAAGGTTAGCACATTATAGGGTGGCAGGGAGTGCTGCATCAAACCAGTCTATGGACTGATGATTCAACAAATTAAAAACCCAAATCCTCCACTGACCACAATTCAAAATGTGAGGACGAAGAATGAATGGATGGAAATTTAAAACGATCAGTGGAACCGACCCACAGTGCCTCACATGCACAGAAGCTGATGTAGAACAATAGAATTACTGACCAAGGGACTGCTTCTATAGCACAATATTGAATCAATGATACTCGTAGTCAAAAGGGGTCCAAAATCCAAGTCAGCGGCCCCTCACAATCGTACTTATCGCTAGGAAAGTAGAACCATGGTATTTGTCATGTTGCGGTACAAATCAAGAGTAGCGTAGACTCGCGGTATTCCACACATTATGGTACTACTCACAGGTAATGAAATTTGCACATGTATTACAGATCTACTGTGTTTCGCACATTACAGTGCCATTGACAGGCAATGCAAACCTATGGTGTTCATCACCTAAGTGTACTCACCACAGGGACTCGTACTATCCCATGGTGTTCCTCATATAGTGGGTACTAATCATAGGCAAGCCAGAATCATGGGTTCCGTCATCCCATGGTGTCGCTTATATAGTGCTACTAATCACAGGTACTGTAAAAGCCGTTACACTCTCGTTTGCTACTAATCACAAACCTATTTGGTATCCAACATAGTAGTACTACGCGCAAGGAAAAGCAACCCATGGTGTTCCCCGCGTGGTGGTACTAATCACAAGGAGTTTCATGGTTCTAATATAATCATCCCTTGGTCGCCCCTTAGGACAGGCAGGGGATACCGTGGGTGAATTCTTCGTCTGCATCCCCCACCCACAGGAGGTATTCTAGTATTTCTGCATACATCTCCAATGATTCAGACGAGCCTGGGATGAATTCACTTAAAGGACCAACTGTACCAGTAATAACCTGCATCTCACTGATGCTTTCAGAATTAGATTCAGTCATTTTTCTTACAATCTTATATCCTCGTCACCAATGTTATATCTTAACTCAATATCATTCATACAATTCAGTCTAAGTTAAGACAAGCACAAAATCTCCTCTATTACACATACATTTTTCAATCATTCTCTCCGAATTCAATAGTCACGGCCATCTACAGTAGGTTACTGGTTTCTGGTAAGGCTCCAATGGTCATCTCTGACATTTGGTAGTTTGTGAGACCTGTGTAGAATCTCTATGATTTGGAAATTTGTTGTAGAATATTTTATTTATATTCAATGTATGATGTGGAATGTTGTGGTAGAATATTTTATTCATATTCCATTTAGCTACCTAACCAGTATGGTGCAAAATATTTTAGTAAGTTATATTTTATTTGTATTCCCTTTATCCACTTAAGTAACTACTAAATTGTAAATTATTGCTCTGTAATAGCTGGAACAGTCCAGAAAGGTTGGAAGGCGAACTTTTCCTGTCGGTTGTGGATTCTAGAAATATGTCCTTACGAATTGTGGAAAATGGAAAGTTCGCGATTAGTGTCTGTATATGTTTGGGAATATTGTATAAACATCGTGACTGGGTAAAGAGTTATGATTGGTGGATCTGGGTGGCGATAGGCAAGCTCCTGTGCTCTGATTGGTCTCTCGGTAATTGCACCAAGGCCGGACTTCCCTTCTTAAGTGAGCAAGACAGGATTTCATGGTCTTTGGTTCTCTCTTCAGTCCTGCCGTTTTGACGCACGTCGGCGTATCCTCGCTCCCACGATGGGCTACCTTGGGGTAAGCACGGTTGATTTCAGTTCCGCTTTAATTTAGTTTAATTTACTGGTGTTGTCGCGTAGGAGTTTGCTCTACTTGCCACTCTATTTCACAGATGTTTTAGAAAACAGTTTACTTTCATTCTAAATTGTATTTGTATCTTGTGTGCCTTCTTACCTTCAGAATCGTATTGTAGAACTTGGATTATGATAAGATATTTTTGGTTAACTTCTTGGCCTAATAGCAAAGCTCTTGTCAAACAACATCTAATCTTGTATTAGCAAATTGTGTATCTGGATTGTGTGGATAGATGAATATGTTTGGAAGTTACCTTGTAATGTTGATTTCGGAAAATAATATTTTGAAAACAAGAGATCAGCGTTGATTTTACTGGAAACCCGCAACCGTCGCATCTCTATGGCCTTTGGTAGGTTCCCAGCCCCCGTTCCACGTTCCTTGTTTATAGTCGTCAAGTTGCCCAACCTGATATTTGTTTGTGTGTATCCGGCGCAGTTCATCTGACGTTTATTGCGTGTCTAGGTTTAAGGTACTGAGTAATTTGATTTATTTTCCTCCATTTTAACTGTGTATCACGTAACCGCTGAAAACCGGTTACAGTTTGGCATTGTCCACCTTACCATCTAAGCCAATTCATACTTACAGCTTCATCAATCATGTTCACCTCTGTGGATCAGCGGTAGAGTGTCGGCCTCCGGATCCCAAGATAGCGGGTTCAAACCCGGCAGAGGTAGTCGGATTTTTGAAGGGCGGAAAAAAGTCCATTCGACACTCCATGTCGTACGATGTCGGCATGTAAAACATCTCTGGTGACACATTTGGTGTTTACCCGACAAAATTAATTAAATCTCAGCCATAGACGCCCAAGAGAGTTTCGGTTTACTCGGTCTGCCACCTAGTGGGGGCCTAGAGAAAAACGGAACGTCGAAATTGACGAACAGACAGCCAGATGGCGTCAAATTGAAATGTCTGCACACGGTAGCTGAGGCCATACGATTATTATTATTATTATTATTATTATTATTATTATTATTAATACCTAATACTTATCTCGGACGAAGTGCATAATGATCGATTCTCTTTTCAGTTCATTGTCTGTTTATGTAGTTTCACAAATCTACTCTAGTCGATCATAAATATTGGTACTGAAGTACTGTAGATGACATATATACTGGATAAGGAAACTAATCTACAAATTATCACAATACTCCTAAGTAGAATTAGGGGAGGAGGTTAGTGGGGTTCCTTTTTGCTATTTGCTTTATGTCGCACTAACATACATAGGTCTTATGGCGACGATGGGACAGGAAAGGCCTAGGAATAGGAAGGAAGCAGCCATGGCCTTAATTAAGGTACAGCCCAAGCATTTGCCTGGTGTGAAAATGGGAAACCATCTTCAGGGCTGCCGACAGTGGGGTTCGAACCCACTATCTCCCGGATGCGAGCTCACAGCTGCGTCCGCCTAACCGCACCGCCAACTCGCCCGGTGAGGGAGTTCCTAGGTGGTTCACATATTTCCATAAAAGATATCTTTGTTTTTAAAAACATAATTATATCATAGTATTCAATCACTGGCAAGCATAATAATTCTGCCAGGCTGAGTGGCTCAGATGGTTGAGGCGCTGGCCTTCTGACCCCAACTTGGCAGGTTTGATCCTAGCTCAGTCCAGTGGTATTTGAAGGTGCTCAAATACGTCAGTTTCGTGTCGGTAATTTTACTGGCATGTAAAAGAACTCCTGTGGACTAAATTTCAGCACCTCAGCGTCTCCCAACTCCGTAAAAGTAGTTAGTGGGACATAAAGCCATTAACCTTATTATTATTATTATTATTATAATGATTCTGTTCTGAGTTCATCGATGTTGATTATGGATTCATTGAGGAGACCAATTCTAGAAACATAAGTTCCGGCACAATGTTAACACATCAAATATACCCAAGGCTCTTGCTTTTATAGAGCCTGGTAGTAATTTCTTTTCTAATTTTCTTATTCTGATCGGCAATATCTTTTATTCGACTCCTGTTTGCCTTCTTTAAAATTTAAGAATTTCATCTTATACCCGTATTGAATTGAGAACGTAAGAGAAGTAACTTCAACTTACTTAACCATTATAACATTTATTTGTATTGAAAACGTGGACCCTTTAAGTTACCTTTCTTACTCCTGCCTTTGTCGCTATTCAAAATGTTGTAGGCTCTTATAGACAATACATCAGCACACTCGCTGATATGATGCTACATTGAAGAAAAGTCCATATACTAAGGTATAAAATATTCTGAACACTTTTTGTTCAATTAAGTATCTGGAGGGTTGAGTCATTACTGATATAGCTGCATAAAACCATTTTTCACATCATCTGTTAAGTCTTCAGCTGGTAGGTTCTTCAAATTAGCATTACCAAAGGTAATGTGGTTATAGGGAAACCACAAAAATAATGAAGCATACAAGGCATGATGAGGAATGAGGTAGTTTGCCCTTACTTTTCTCTCTGGGACAGAAAGTGGTATTGCAGAATGAGTGGCTCTATGAGTAACACCTTTCATAACATCCAGACACACTAGTCATGTTCCAATGTCATTACTCAGCACTACCCATATCTCAGCAGCTTCTATACTGTCATAGCCATAAATGAGATGCGAGACTTCAGTGGAAGCTGCATTGTGTTCTGGCCTGTGTCAAGAGATATGCAAATACAACATGCGTTCCATAAGTAATGCAACCAATTTCTGCTGACTTAACTGTACACCGCAGTGTGTTCTAACCTGCTGGGCTAGGTGAAAGGGGGTGTTAGCTTTAAACGCTCTTTGTCTCATTCGGCAGCGAGCTGCCGGAGAGTCAGGACGTGAGTTTCCGTCAAGCCCGTTTTGAGTTCATGTAACACGGCACAATGGATCATTCTGTAGAGCAACGGTATGCTATCAAATTTTGCGTTAAACTTGGGAAGTCCGCCACCGAAACGTTTCCATTACTTCAGCAGGCCTTTGGGACTGATTGCTTGTCCAAATCACAAGATTTCTGATGGCGCAAGTAGTTCATGGAGGGCCGAGAGGAGATCACCGACAAACCTCGCAGTGGACGGCCATCAACCTCACGAGTTGACGAAAATGTGACGCGTGTGCACGATTGTTTGAACTCTGACGGACGGCTGAGCCTTCAATTGATAGCACAAACTCTAAACATGGCAAAAACAACCGGTTTCCGTACTGTGATTGAAAAGGAGGGTCTCGTGCTGCCGAAGCGACATCAAAGACACGTGGAAAGTTCATCACAACAACGCGCCGAGTCACAGCGCCTTCATTGTCAACGACTTCCTGGCCAGGACCAACACCCCATTGGTTCCCCAGCCTCCCTACAGTCCTGACCTGGCTCCCGCTGACTTTTTTTGTTTCCTCGGTTAAAAGGAGTCATGAAAGGAAAACATTGGGACACGACTGAAAGAATTCAGGCGCATGTTACATCGGCTCTAAAGGACATTCCGGAAAAGGCCTTCCAGGCATGGAAACACCGCCTCCAGAAGTGTATCGACGCAAGAGTGTGCTATTTTGAAGATTTTTTATTATTTGTACAAATATATTCAATAAATGATTTTTTATGAATTTGGTCGCATTATTTATGGAACACACCTTGTATACTGCATCCATCAAGGTATAGTAACAGGTGAACTTTACATCAAAAAGTGCAAGTAATAATATTCAACCTTTGACTACACATTCCTATTAATATACACTAGTGGAAATGGAAAGTGTTACACCGTGAAGTACCACGCCAATATTTATCAAACTCTGTGGAGATGTTCATCACGTAACATGTATTAAATGATTAAACTTTCAGCCCACTCGGAACTGTCCATCACCATCATTATCAGTATGAGGTATGACCCTCACGGGCACGAATACACTCTTTATTTATTTCGTGTCAGAGTGTTGAAAAAACTTAAAATATATATAAGGTATTATATATAAACAAAACAAAGTACATTTTATGTCACAAAACATGTTTCACACAATGTCTGCCCAGAAATGGGCAACAGAAATTCCCTCTTCAGTGGCTTGAATCAAGTCATGAAGTGTACACGCACGAACATTAATGGTGTCCCGACATAAACAATCAACACTGCCCCACTCCAGTACTGAAAAGGAGGGAAGAGAGTGAAGGGGTAGTGTTGAAGGCCACTCCAGTACTGAAAAGGAGGGGAAGGGAGTGAACAGGTAGTGCTGAATACACAGTGTGTGTATTCCGGCGTTATACTGTAACATTGTAATAAGATGGCTCCTATCCTATCACAGGTGAATTGAGGCCGTATTATTGGCATGAGGGAGGCTCGCATGGTCCCCCTAGCAATAGCACAAGCAATACCATGCAGTCTTAAGACAATTTGGAGATGGATAGAAGTATGGCAAGAACGAGGTGAAGAAGGATTGGTAGACCCTATATAACGCAGCTACGAAATATTCCTAACTAATATAAAATACTTTTCGGTTAAAAACCTCAGTTACCTCTTAATACTGTAATAAACAAAGTAGGTTACCTTTTAATGTTTTTATCTTAAAATGCTATTTGTTCGGAGCGTCGACCTATAGAGTTCTTTTGCCCCTACTTGCACAATGTATGAACCTGCATGTAATTGGAATTGCGGAAGTGTTGAGTGTTGAATGTGAGAAACGTTAAGGACGACACAAACACGCAGTCCCTAGGCCATGGATATAATCATTTACAATTAAAACCCCCCTGACCCGGCCGGGAATCGAACCCGGGGCGGCCGGACGCATTGCGCCGTACACCGCGGGGCCGGACGAGTAGGTAACCTAATGCTGTACTTCAATACATCCGCCATTGTGCCCATTTCGATCACAACGAAGTCTTGTAGCGGGCTGTCTGCATGCAGTTCATGCAGCAATGCGTTAAGCGAGAAGGTGAGTCATTGTGCCTTCTACACTACACTACCCCTTCCCCCATGTTTTGTACTGGATTGGCCTTCAACACTACCCCTTCACTCTCTCCCCTTCTTTTCAGTACTGGAGTGGGGCAGTGTTGATTGTTTATGTCGGGACACCATTAATGTGCACGTCTGTACAACGAACAGGGCAGGACTGACAGTCATACAGGTGTTGGGTAGTTTGTTGCTCCCCACAATTGCAGAAGTCTGACTAATCTTTCAAATAACTCCATTTTTTTAGGTTATCCTTGGATTTACTTACTCCACTCATCAAACGATTCAGTGCCTTCCAGGTTGTCCATTCCAAATGATGACCAGGGGGTAGAGATTCAGAAAGCACCATCCAATCAGAAAGATGCTCCATTTTTGCTCACCACATATCACAATGTGCTGTTCTTGTTGGTTTATCCAGAGCCTTGGAAACATTGAGGAAACTTTTCCTGGACTTCAGTCTTCTGGGTAGAGGTCGATGTCCAAATAAAAGGTGGTTGCTTGTGAGATCCACCTTTGACCTCTCTTGCCTTGCAAACACTTCTCGCCGAATGTCCGGAGGAGAAATACCAGCCAAGCAGTAGAGTTTGTCAGTGGGAGTAAGTTTCAGACACCCAGTTACTATTCTGCATGATTCATCATATTTATCAAACTCTGTGGAGATGTTCATCACGTAACATGTATTAAATGATTAAACTTTCAGCCCACTCGGAACTGTCCATCACCATCATTATCAGTATGAGGTATGACCCTCACGGGCACGAATACACTCAGCTTCGTATGGGCTGACCTGAACCAGACAGGACATGCATACTTAGCTGCAGAGAAACTCAGAGCAAGAGCTGAGGTTCTTAACAAAGTTGGATGGGCTCCCCATTTGCTAGAGCAAAGTTTACGGCAGATGTTATTTCGGGCTGAGACTTTCTGTCCAGAGTTAACACAGTGTTTCTTGTATGTTAAGGTCCGGTCTAAGGTGACAACCAGGTACCTTGGCGTAAAGCAATGCTTCAGTTGCTTGCACAGCTGTCTAGTAGCTTCTCGATTTTGAAGATGAAATGCACACACCTGGGTCTTAGTCGGGTTTTGCAGTAGCCGGTTCTTCTGATAGTACACTAAAAAGTTCCTTAAGTGCATTTCAGTGGTTTGAAAGTCGTCACACTGGAACACTAAAACCAGGTCATTGGCATAAATGAAGCTTCTTGTATAGGAAGGCTTTGGCTGGTCATTCGTGTAGATATTAAAGAGGATTGGCGAGAAGACACTGCCCTGTGGAAGTCCCTCCCGTTGATCCCTCCACCTACTGTACTTTCCTTGAAACTCAACAAAGAACCGGTGATTCTGCAGGAGAGTTTCAACAATCTTCATGAAACCATAGTCTCTGGTGAAGTTATAGAGCTTGGTGATCAAAGTTCTATGATGCACTGTGTCGTACGCTGCTGTGTCCACGAATATCACTCCTGTGATTTTACGTCTTTCAAACCCATCCTCTATATGCAGAGTTAAATTGAGCACCTGTGAAGTGCAGATCCTTCCGGATCTAAAGCCTGTTCTGGAATAAGATGTTGATCTACTTTAGATGTGAGGCGCTCAAGTAGGATCCTCTCAAATACCTTACATAGGTGACAAAGTAATGATATTTGTCTGTAGCTCTTAGGATCTAATGGATCCTTACCTGGTTTCAAAATAGCCATCACTCGAGACTTCCTCCACACCTTAGGTATCTGTTTACTCTGCAGGCAATTGTTTAGAAAATCAACAACTCACTTCCTTGCTCTGGAACCAAAATGTTTTATTTGTTCCTCTCACATATCATCCAGACCTGTAGCCTTGCCACTTTTTGATTTCTTTAGTTCCTCTAGGGTGATATTATTAGTGAGGTCGCTAGACTACTTGTCTATTTGGCGTTCTATTTTAACTCTATTCATATAACTCCCTATTTTTTTAATTGAGCAAAAGTTGATGAGCAATGGCATCTGGGGACAAATTGACGTGTACAGGGGCTTTTGTGAAGTCATTATTAAGCCTCTTTAAGAGTCGCCAGGCTTTCTGACTACTTTTGGACATGTCCAACTCTTCAAGGGTAGATATCCAACGATTTTGTTTATCTTCCGCTAACATTGTTGTCAGCTCTAGACATTTCTGCACAGTCTGTTCGCCAAAGGGATTCGTCTCGAATAGATCAATGTATTCAGCCAGCAGAGCTGAGGAATGTTGATTAAGACCAGGAACATAATTCATTCGACAACCTCTGGGAATTGACTGTCTGGAGCTCTTGTTCACAGCATCTACAAACAGCTCGTAGTCAGTCATAGAAATACCTATATCAGATACAGCATCTTCCAGATATGCAGTGAACTTGTTCCAGTCTGCTTTCTTAAAATTATATCGCCTGCAGAAAGGTATGTATGCTCATGGGACATACCACAGCAAATACCTGACACATGATGGGTCTGTGTTGTGTGTGTGGTATAGGGGTGCCGATGTTCTTTATACACTGCTAAGCAATTCCTTCGCTAACAAAGATTAGATCATGGTTATAACCTCGTTCCCAATGTCCGCTGTTAAAAGAAGGAGGTAGTTTAACATCGTGTAACAGTAGCATCTAGTGGGTCTCAGCCCATTCCAGCACAGCCTCTCCATTTTCATATCCCCAGACATTGCTTTGGCTGTTAAAGTAACCAATTACAATGTGAATGGCTTGATTGTCGAAATTCCTTGGTTTCTGGAAATGGAATGCAGAATTTGGTGGTTTATATATAGAGGAAACAGTGCAATGATTTAACTCAACTGTAAGGAGTTCTACGTCAGCACAGTCAGATATATCAGTGGATAGGACCGCTATACCAGGTTTGACAAATATTGCACTTCCATGCTGTTGGCTTGGTCTCTCTACCACTAAACGCATACCAGAAATTCTTGGCCTGCTCTGATTATTGTCTCGATGGGTTTCTTGTACACAAAGGACATCACAGCCATGTTTCTTACATAAATTCTGCAACAGTTCTTCTTTTACAAGGGACATTCCTTCGATGTTTATGGACATAATCGACAACTGTGGTCCTGAAAAGGACCTTTTAAGAATCATCTTTCAACACTTCTAGAATGGAAGAATTAGTCGGTAGATATGTGCACTCTCTACCGTTTGCAGGGAGCACCATCAGTCACAATCTGTTTAATCAAGCTTAACTGCACAATTTATTCTGTGGCTGCACATGTGGAGGTTTCTTCCAATATATTTGTTTTGTTATTGGACATTTGTATTTGGTGCAGCATGGAAACAAACAGCCCCCGAATGTCATCTTGAGGGATTTCTTGTCAAGCCTGAAACATGTGTCACTTCATGAAGACTGCTGGCTGGAAGAGGTATGACAGTATACGTCTTCCCATCACATCCCAATCATGCTCTATTGGTGACAAATCAGGGTACTGGGCAGGTCAGTCAAGGATCCGTACATTTCTCAAGGCGTTTCCGGTGTGATCTGCAGTGTGGGCTCTTCAATTTATCCTGCAGGAATATGCCATTTGGTACCCTCGTCATGAAAGGTATGACAACAGGGTTTACGATTCTTGCCACATACTGACGAGCATGTAGCCCCCCTTCAACAAGTACCAAATCCGTCCTGTTGTCATATCCAATTGTTCCCCACAACATAATTCCACGAGTTGGAGTGGTATGTGCCTCGATAATCGCTTCTTTCTGTGCCTTTTTACCAGGTCGTCTATGGACATGTTCCCATCGATATGACCTCCACAAACAGAAGCGATATTCATCGCTGAACACCACAGAATGCCACTCGATGTCCCAGTTGACTGGCTCTATACCATGCAAGTCTCGAATGTCTGTGATTTGGTGTCAGTGGTAAACAACACGTGGCAACTTGAGATCTCAACCCAGCTTCCAGTAATTGGTTATCGACGGTTCGTGGTGACACTCTGCCTAGATTTCAACTGTTGTCATCCATCTGTTTGTCAGAGGCAGCCGATGAATGATACGATCTTCTTGTCGTGTAGTCCTTCTGGAAGGATCTGTGCCTGCTCTTTGTGTCACACTGTTGCCCGTTGTCCTGAGTCCACCTCGTTACTATTCGCTCTGCAGTCATAGCACTACAGCCAACTGTCTGCACAATATGTCGGTATGATGCTCCCATATCCCTCATGCCCATGATTCGACCTATCACAAAGTCCGAAAGATGGCGATAAGCTACCTGTGCACGTCCTCTAGGTATGCTGTGTTGCGATCTCTACTTGAAAACAGACAGTAACGTTAGACACACCCAATAGCCATCAGGTACACACACCACCCGCCATCCTCAGGAAAGGCGATTTTTGCTATACTAACAATTACGTTGTATGAGGATGAAATTTTAATCAACATATCTCACAGGCATGGAAATACTGGGGTTTCAGATTGGTGGCATACGGTCAAGGTATTCATGGTGTAATACTTTCTATTTCCACTAGTGTATAAGAAGTATATGCGTAGTGTATTTGTTTTTACACAAAATCACTTAAAATCTGCAATAACAGACAACTGTTATACAAGCAGAATAGTTTGGTTTAATCATACTTATAATAGTTAATTGGATAATAATGTGAAAACATTACATAAAATACAAAAACTGTCAGCAACTTGAAGAAATATTGAAGTATCATTATACTGAATTCTGGAATAAACTTCTTGGAAATATTGTTCATAAATGTGGAAAATTGATTTTACTTATATCACTTCAGCCACATTTCAGCCCAGTCACTCTATGTCTTCAACACAATCTCCATTATTGCATTCTGGACAAGTGATCACAGTAACCACATGTTCTTTACACACTGATTCTTACATGCACTGCATACATCATTGTCACCCTGTTCATCTGTCTGCCATGAGAGAAGCACCGTTGTCATATTTTGATGGAGGGTCTTCCTCTTGCCTTTTGTATTTTCTCAGAAAGAGCTGTGTGTCTGCAGGCAGGTTCCTAAGTTCAGCTCCGTTTTCAAGATGTGGTTTCATCAAAGATATTGACAAGGCTTTGAGGAAATCTCTGACTCTTCAGTATTTATGGCCATTTTCAACGTGTGTTGGATTGTGTACGATTTGACTGTTCATTCTTGCTATATTCACAAACTGATAAAAATAAAGCCAAAGCCCTTGTTCTTCTTGATACCATACAGGAATCACTCAATTTATTCATGGTATTTAAACTATCTTTGTTGCAATTATAGTCCATTATCATGATAGCCCGCCCACTGGCCATGATCATTAAGGCGTTGAAGTCTATATGGTTTGACATCATGGTTAGTCGGTTCGAGTCCTGCTGGTCGATAAAGATTTCACCATCAGAAAGTTGGCTGGCAAAGTAGGAAAGGTGGTGGTATACAATTTCTCATCAGTAGATTGCGTGCCAAAAACCTGGATTAAATTCCAAACCCCTCCGCAGTGACATATGAAGTGAGGTAATATGACGCTGTTGATGGTGATTCAACCATCCGAACCGGACGAGTTGGCCATGCGGTGAGGGGCGTACAGCTGTGAGCTTGCATCCAGGATATGGTGGGTTCGAACACCACTGTCGGCAGCCCTGAAGATGGTTTTCTGTGGTTTCCCATTTTCACGCCAGGCAAATGCTGGAGCTGCTCCTTAATTAAGGCAGTTTCCTTCACACTCCGAGGATTTTCTATCCCATCGTCGCCATAAGACCTACTTGTGTTGGTGCGACATAAAACAAATTGTAATCCGTCGGATGGATATGTAAAGCTTTGTGCACACCCCTTGGTGCTATTCAACAGAAGTGGGCTATGTGCTGGCACCAGGTTTAACCCTCTCCCTATATCATCAACATTTTCCCACATGTAGGCATGCAGGTCACCTATGGGGGTCAAATAGAAAGACCTGCACCAGGCAAGCCGAACATGTCCTTGGACACTCCTGGCACTAAAAGCTAACTGATAGATTATGCTATGATGAATGTCAGTAATTCACTCTTAGCAGTATTCTTTGCATCTCGAGTATGGTCATTGTTTTCCCGCATTTTTTTGATCTGCAAATTTATGCATGCAAGGATATGTTGAATAATGTCCTTTGTGAAAAACGTTTCATAAGCACTTCTTTCAACCACAATATTATGTGCACATGGCTTTTGACCAGGAAATATTTGCACACTGTGATGTTTACGCCTTTTACTTAACTTCCTTGTCAATGGGCTTTTACTCCACCTGGTCACTTTATCTTTCCCCTCAAAATACTCGTCGCCAATGTCACTGTTCTCACTGCTATGGAACTATCCCTTTTCTGCCCTGAGTCACTCAAATCTCCTCCTGATTCTGTATCGTGATCATTTTCCTCTATAAATTCTTCTTCAGAAGTATCTGCATCTCCTCCAACTTCTTCTAATTCTTCCTGTGCTATAGCCTGATAAATTTCAGTAAGCCGCTTTGGATTTTTAGCTCATATACAAGCCCTACGAAAACAGAACTGTACAAGACACGGAGACAGTTTCTAATTCTATTAAAATATCATGTGATAAAGAATACAGTGAGTTAACTAACTGAATCAATATTGCACTTGCATAACTATACACGTGGTATACTTTGTTCATCACATGCTAGAGCTCATTGTTCATTCTCATGAATCAGCGCTAACAAATCCAACAACGACACTGCTTGTAGTCGTAGCAAACATTTCAGGGATAGGTTAGATGACGCCTAAGAACCCACAGAAAAACAACAACAAAATTACCTTCTTTAGTACGGGTGGTGTACTTCATACACCAGTGCATGTATTTAAAGGTTAAATGAACATGAGGAGCTGTGAAATTGATGACAATGAAAGATGTTCAGTTTTATATGGCTATCTACTCAGGATGAATCAAGAAAGGCTTACATGAAAGATTTTGATGCACTGTGAAAGGAAAAAGGCTGTTCCCAGTGCTAATCCCCATTATCTTATATTGCTACAACTGTTTTTGTGACTCATCCTTTAATTTCTGGTTTCCTATGCATTACAACTTTTATTATAATTTGGGTCCACCTTATTCAATACATAAAAATTGGTGCTTGCATGTAATTACAATATATATCTCAATCAGAACTAGTTTTGAGTCACGTAAAAATGATTGCGTTATAAGATGCAATTTTATATCTTGTCTCTTCAGTGAAGTGATAGTTTATTACATTCTATTATTACAGGTCCGCATTGAACTGGGAACGTTGTCCTTAATAACATCTCAAAGGACTTATGGCTCGTTTCCACCTCACTAGGATTGCTCCATTAAAGGGACACTGTAGTTTTTACTGAATCATTTCTACTACGATTCTACGTCAAGTTTTAAGAAGCGCGATAAATAAGCACAGAGTACTTCAAGACTATTTTACTTTAAAGTTGTTGTTCTTTTAAATTCATGTTATTTCATAAGTGAGCAAACCGGTTTGCATAAGTTTTTATCAGTTTATGGCTTACAACTCGCAAGTCTTGGACTTGTAGAAAATATAGTATAATTTTAACAGAGTTTCATGTTGTTAAAGTGGTTTTAAATTGTGATCAATTTGACGTAGATAAACTTATATGATTGTCGATTTTTACACAAACTTATATCAGCTGATGATGATGCAGAGGGGCGTCGAAACTAATTCGGATTGAGATATATGTTGTAATTACATCTAAGTAACAATTTTTATGTATTGAATAAGGTGGACCCAAATTATAATAAAAGTTATAATCTTGGGTCAATACAGACAAACAATGAAGTTTATTAATTTCCTATGCATTGTTTTTGTATTTTTATTCGGCTGATGATGACCCAGATTGGGGTCGAAACCGGTACCGCTTCCGCTTATAATTAAATAAGAATGTAACACTACATTTCTTATTTACTTGTATTGAATAGGTCGAACTACGTTATTTGTTATTTCAATTTAATTGTGAAGAATGTGGGTATCAGAGGGAGATGCCAAGAAAAGAAATTGTTTCAAATGAATGACTTCTGAGATGAAATGGAAATTTCCAAGAGTTCTCTTTTCAGAAAAACAAAGGAAGGATATAAGTGAAATTAAACAATACTTGTGGAACATTAAAGCCAATGGATGAAGGAAATGAGTAGTCTACTGTGACCTACATCCAATAGAAAAAGAAGAACCTTGAATGACGATGCTAAACTGAGTATTATTTTCACCCAAGCTATTCACATTCTCCAGGAAAAAGGTTGAATAGGACCTTATTACAAGTCCTACGGAACCTACCCAAATCCTAACCTTAATGATTACAGTACACACACTACTACAGCTACCTTAATATAACCAGTTATCAGACACATTTCAGCATACTAATGTACATGACCTAAGCCTAATCAACAATAACGTAACTCTGACCGAAGGAACAGTTGCCTAGCTGTACTTCCACTTAAAAGAACAATAATCACAACTCTGACTAATAACAATTCTTCTTCTTCCTGTCTTTGTCTCGATTCCTTGGGGTCAGCACTAATGGGGATCAAGCCTAATTTTACAACCAGAGCTCATTTGGAATTTAAAGACTCCTTCCCCCGCCGGGAGGAGGAGTTTGGTTAGATTTGCTGGTACCAGTGCAATTTAATGCTCCTTACCCAGCTCTTATGTGCAATTTAGTATTTGGTAGAAAATGTATAATTGAAAGGTTGTTTTAATGGCTGATTTGTAGTTATTAGTGAAGTTACTAGTTAGTGAATAATAAATTGCTGACATTGGTCACCTATCCAGTGAGTGACCATACCCAACATTGCTTAACTGTGGCTTAATGAATATTAGTTATTAATTGAAAGGTTTATTATGTGCAGTTAAATTGGAACAAGTCTGATTTTTCGCTTGAGTATATGGCTGACACAGATTTAGTGTTTTAGATATGTGGTAGCATTGGTATGGTTACCCATTCAAGTACTGACCACGCCTGAAATTTACCTTTTCTGGGTAATGGGACTTTATCTGAACTGTTCGCAGAGGCTAACATTTTAATAAACTATTGCGTTTACAATTTAATGAGTGTGTTCAGTTGGTCATTTTGAAAATAATACAGTTATTTATTGGCATTAACGTTGCACCGAGCCACGTTCCGAGACCAGTGCTTCACCTGGAGTTTAGTAGGCAGCGGTTTGCAGAGGAAGTGAGGTTTTCATGTTTTCTTGGTGGGGGAGGGGGTGGAAATCTTGGCTGGTTTTGTCCAGGGGTCTCAGCTACTCAGTCCACCGAGATGGCCCTGGACGCTGTAGGTTTGATTGGAAATATGGGTGAGAAGTAAGGTTAGAAGGGTGTTGATTGCTTGGTTGGCCTGAAATAAGTTGGGGGTGGGTAGGAGTGGGGGCGGCTTGGTGTTAGCAGTAGCGGTGGTTGTCTGGGTGAAGAGAGCAACGGTTGGGTAGTTTTAGGGTCTGTGATAGGTGTTTTGTGTGTGAACTGTTTGTGATTGCTGATAACTGTCTTCTGTCCAACTCGTTGGCTGAACGGTCAGCGTACTGGCCTTCGGTTCAGAGGGTCCCGGGTTCGATTCCCGGTCGGGTCGGGGATTTTAACCTTAATTGGTTAATTCCATTGGCACGGGGGCTAGGTGTATGTGTTGTCTTCATCATCATTTCATCCTCATCACGACGCGCAGGTCGCCTACGGGCGACAAATAGAAAGACCTGCACTTGGCGAGCCGAACCCGTCTTGGGATATCCCGGCACTAAAAGCCACATGACATTTCATAACTGCCTTCTTGAAGTAAGGACAGCCAGAGAAAAAGGCTGTGTGATTGCCGTGGCAATTCACGCACCTCGCCTACTCCCTAGGCACCTTGCAATCAGTATGACGGTGAGGGCCACCACATCTATTACAGCAGGAATCATTTTTGCAGCGAGCTGCATGATGGTCTAGTTTGAGACAGTTATAGCACAAGATTGTGAGTGTGGGGTGCGGTGGACGTGAATGATATGGGGGTGTGTGGGGGTGGTTGTGTGTAGGAGTGTTGGAAGGCACCTGAGGCTTGGGTTGTTTGTTAGGTGTTGGATTTTTCTTCTTAGGAGTCTGTGTCTTGGTAGTTTGTGTAAGTGTTATGTAGTGTGTTGGATAGCTTGTACAGACTTGTGCATGGTGTGGGTGGGGGGTGGGGGTGGGGGGGGGGGTGTAGTTTGCACATAGGTTTCTTGAGAGGGTGGGTTGGTTTGTTCACAGAAGTCAAAGGGTCTGTGGGATGGCTTAAGAACAGGAATCTGCTGTAGTGGGAGCTTGACAGCAGGAGTCTATTGTAGTGGGAGTAGCTTGGATATGGACATGACGTGTGGTGTGACCTGCTGATTGGTGAGAAAGAGAGAGCTGTGAGGTCTGAGTTTGTTGGTTCACAACTTTGGGATCAATTTTTACTTGTTGGTTTGAGGTATTGTAAACTGGATTGATAGGTGTAGGATATTGGTTGATTTGAGAGTCTCTAAAATATTGCGGACTGAGGTATTTCTGCGAGGAGTGACCGTGAGGAGGTTATTATGCGTTTCTTCTATGACGGCGAGATGCTGGTCAAATATGCGCATAAGTGCTGTGATGATAGTTTTCCTGGTTTGAGGGACTGGGTCTGGATTGTTTAGTGGAAAGATCAGGACTTGGCATTTTTGGGAGACTGCGAAGCGGTTATTATTCCTGACACAGTAGAGGGGCATAATGAAGTCAATCTCTTCTTCTTCTTCCCTGGTTTAATCTTCATGGCGTGGGTACTGAGGGGACTTAATTTGATGTGAGAGTTTGTGGGTCTGGTTGGATGGCAGGGAGGGGGTGGGGGAGTGGTAATGTTGCTGATCTTCTGCGGTCACTTCTTCCTTTGTTGTCCGGTGGTGTCGATGACATACGCGGGCGCTGTCGATGATTTCCTTGAATTTGTCTTTGTATGATGGGTCGTTGGGAATGACGTACATAAGATGTATTTCTCCTTGTTCTAAGATGGTATGGGTCAGGTTGAATAGGGCTTGGAAGAGAGAAAGGAATGCTTGTCTGCAGCTGGGGTGGTTTTGAGATAACTTTGGAAATACCTCAATTATATAATAGTTCGTGGTATCGTAGAGGCAGTCATGGTTGAAGGTAATGTTAATAGGCTGTGAGTCGTTTATGTATGGGCCCCAGCTACTCGGTCCACTGGGGTTATCCATAATTGGAGGGGAGTTAGGGGTTTCAAGGTTGAGGACTGTGGGAGCAATGTTTCCATATTCTGCATATAGTGTGTTGAACATTGTTTCTGTTTCAGGACTAAGGCCTATGGACATATTGCTTGTGATTGGTATGTATGTATAGTGTGTAGAGGAGGTGAAGCACTAGTTAGGTCTGGTCAAACTCGTGTGAGGACCGGTGTAGTTGGGCGCACACTCGGTGGGCATGGTTGAAACAGGTATAGCTTTTCTGTATCACAACGTGACAACGTGACAAGTTTCGAACCAATGCCACACTGAGGGCTACCGACAAATTGCTTTCGTATGCCTGCACAGTGGAAGGCTGGCAGGCTGGCTGGTAGGGCTCTGGATGTATAGCAGCTGCTATTGGTTGGAGTTCTTGGTTCCGCCCTCTGATTGGCTGGCAGACTGCGCGGGGGCTGGAGATGTCACTTGGTGGAAGGCGGGCTGGCTAGTGCAGGGTGCTAGCTCCATACTAGACTCTCCGTGTTCAGTCTGAGTATACCTCAAAGGGCGGACTGCGCTGGAAATGCTCGCAGGTGGTCTACATAGTGCTGGCTCAGGGGCTCGCTGCGGCCAGGCTAGGTGCTTGGCGGGTGACGATGGCGAGCTGGCAGGATGCAAGCTTGGTACTTGGCTCTCCGTGATGTGTTCGCTATGAACGCTTTGCTGAGAGTCTGTGTGTTCAGTTTTATAACCAGATGCCTTTCCTGATACCAACCTTATGTGCAGGGATGTACTCACTATTGAATATGTCTGTGATGTTTGGTAATATGTTTTGTTGTATGTAAATGAAGATGTGTATTAATATGAACAAAATCACCCAGCCTCAAGTCCAGGAATTAAACAGATGTGGCTAGAATCACCAGTCCGTTCGGGCTCGGGACTCTCCAAACTGAAAGCCACTACACTGACCATTTAGCCAATAATAATAATAATAATAATAATAATAATAATAATAATAATAATAATAATAACTGTATGGCCTCAGCTACTATGTGCAGGCATTTTTATTTGATGCCACCTAGGCTGCCTGGATGTAAAATTCAACATTCCGTCACTACCAGATGGCAGAGAAATGCATCTCTGTTGGGCAATCTACGTTCAAGTTTTAATTAATTCCGTGTCTAGCTCCATGGCTAAATGGTGAGCGTGTTGGCCTTTAGTCACAGGGGTCCCGGGTTCGATTCCCAGCAGGGTTGGGAATTTTAACCAAAACTGGTTAATTTCGCTGGCACGGGGGCTGGGTGTATGTGTCGTCTTTATCAACATTTCATCTTCATCATGACGCGCAGGTCACCTACGAGCGTCAAATAAAAAGAAAGGAAAAAATGACCTGCACCTGGCGAAACAAACATGTCCGCGGACACTCCCAGCACTAAAAGCCATATGCGATTTCAATTAATTTTGTAGGGTAAACACCAAATTTATCATTAGAGATCTTTTACATGCCGACATCTCGTGACATGGAATACCAAATGGAATTTCTCCCGCCTTTCAGGCTTGGACCCCATGATCTCGGGATCCAGAGGTCAGTACTCTACCACTGATCCACAGAGGGATACAGGAAAGAAACAAACAACTGACAAATAAAGTACATACAGAAACATGAAAACATTATTTTTCTGTTGGACATGGGACAGAGTAGACTACGAAGAAAGAATTTCAGTGTATTGGATTTATATTTATAATAGGATAAACACACTGACAAGTCAGTATCTGAGGAAGAAGCAACAGAAAGAAAAAAACAAGGATAATTTTGCATCTTCGTACATTGTCTTCAAATAGGCAGGTTCTCTCTTTATTAATCTCTGTTCTTCTACATCCATTTACTCTCAGCCCCCGACAAGCTCATTTCTGCTTCCCAGCCTCATCAGGGCAATGGGCATCAATACTCATTGGTGGGGTGGGGAACAATATTTTGTTGCTAGCGCTTTAATGGCGCATTAACACACCACAGGTTTTTTTGGACGCAAGGATGGGAAAGGACTAGGATTGTAGCGCCCATGGCCTTAATTAAAGTACATTTGCCTAATGTGAAAATAGGAAACTATGGAAAACCATCTTCAGGGCTGCCGATGGTGGGAGTGGGAACAACTTGAAAGATCTTAAGTTTGAATGTGAGAAGTTAGTTAAAGACAAAAGACAGAAAAAAGCAAGAGATAAAAGGGTAAACTTGAATACAAAAGGAACATAGGACAAATACAGAAGGAGAAAAGGATTTCAAAAGGTCAATGTAATGGAAAGGAAGCAACAAGTGACAAATTAAGTCTTATTAGACAGATTGGAACATAAATCATGTTCACTAGATGCAAGCCACTGGCATGAGTGTATGTGTGTGTCTAATATGGCCTTTATTTCTTACAAAATGTTCTCTTCCCAGTTTTCTTATCTATATCTGACTTCAACTGACTAATGTTTACTGTTGTGTGCTCAGTTTCTTCTGATGTCCGACTCGGCTGAATGGTCAGCGTACTGGTCTTCGGTTCAGAGGGTCCCGGGTTCGATTCTCGACCAGGTCGGGGATTTTAACCTTCATTGGTTAATTCCAATGGCTTGAAGGCTGGGGTTTGTGCTGTCCCCAACATCCTTGCAACTCACACACCACACATAACACTATCCTCCACCACAATAACACGCAATTACCTACACATGGCAGATGCCGCCCACCCTCATCGGAGGGTCTGCCTTACAAGGGCTGCACTCAGCTAGAAATAGCCACACAAAATTAATTAATCTCCAGTAGATGACATTACTGCTGCAACTGTACAAAAAATAACCCATCAGTGACGGGTAGGCCTACAACAGCTAGTTCCTAAAATGGTGGTTGTGACGACTGTTATGAGGGCAAAATGGAATTATCAGCTCCTTTCAACAAAAAATAATACAAGGAAGACATTGAACCCTTCAAATAATGAAGGTATCATTTAAAGAAAGAAAAGGGTGATGGAAGATGAAAATGAATGGCTCCCTAGACCTATGAACCTGATACTGTTGAGGATAGAGAACTAGAGTTGACCAAGGGAGTTTCAATAGTAAACTAAGTGGAAACAGAGCAAGGCTTAGCTGGGATTCCAGAGTCGCTACTCCACATTCACCAGATGCAAGTTACTGAGGGACATAGGCTACTAAATATGGTCATTATTTCTCTGTTACAAATGTCCTGTTCTCCTACCAGTTTTCTCTGATATTGGTACTTGGTATAAGTAATTGCCCACTACTTTAGGCTGTCATCCTATCGCAATGACCAATTCAAACTAAACTATTATTTTCTACAAGACCAACCAATAATATTACTGGTAAAGGCAAAACTTGCTTTCATAGCAATATATATAAAGATTTTTAAGCTGTACTGGTACATGTTCTGTATGACTGTATTCCCTTGCTTCATTCCTGTGTACACTCAAGCAAGAGCCGATTCAAATAGGATTGTAACCAAAGGAAACCATCAATATGGAATTATTCTAATATCTTGTAAAGGATTGCAACCATATACAGTGAAACCACGGAATGCGAGTAACTTGGTCTACGAGTGTTTTGCAAGACGAGCAAATATTTTAAATAAATTGTAACTTGATAAGCGAGTGAGGTTCCGCAATACGAGCGTCACGTGTGCCTATGTTTTCCCCTCTCCTGTGCCTTTGTCGAATGGATGAACGAGGTCTTTGGTCCTATTGTGAAGAAATACCTTTCAGAAATTAATCTGCCACTCAAAGTCTTGCTGGTTATGGACAATGCTCCCGCTCATCCTCCAGGCCTTGAGGCCAACTCACTGGAGGAATTCAAGTTCGTTAAGGTTAAGTTCCTTCCTCCCAACACTACCCACTACTCCAGAATATGGATAAGCAAGTCATTTCGAACTTCAAGAAGCTATACACCAAAGCACTATTTCAGCGATGGTTCACAGTGACCGAAGGAACAAACCTTTCCCTCCGAGAATTTGGGAGAAATCATTTCCCCGTCGTGAACTGCCTGAAGATCATCGATAAAGCCTGGGATGGAGTCATCAAGAGAACACTCACTTCCGCTTGGGGAAAGCTGTGGCCTGACTGTGTTCTTGGACGTGACTTTGAGGGGATTGTTGGAGACAATGAGCCGCCGATTGTCGATGAAATTGTGCCGTTAGGGAAGACTGTGTAGCTGGAGGTGAATGATGTGGACATTCAAGAGCTGGTGGAAGAACATAGCTAGGAACTAACCACCAACGAACTGATGGACCTGCATCGCGAACTACAGGAGGAGGTTATGGAGGAGATCTCGTCCGGTGAAGAGGAGGAAAAGTCAATGGAATCTCTCACTTCAACTGAGATTCGGGAATAAGTGCAAAATGTGGGAAACGGTGCAATATTTTGTAGAAAAACACCACCCAAATAAGGCTGAGGCAGTACGAGCGATAAATCAGTTCAATGACAATGCAATGTCACATTTTCGTGAAATCCTCAAAAAGAGGCAAAAGCAACAGTCATAGGACAGGTTCCTCGTTAAAGTTGCACAGAAAGAAAACAATTCCAGTGAGCCAACAGATAGCAGTGATTCCATTAGTGAAATTGGTGCTACACAGTAACTCTTCTCATGTCATCTCTTGTCTAACTCACACCAAAAATGATTCTATTGTGAGGTAAAGTGCACTTTAATTTGTATTGCCTTATATTTGGTTTTAGAAATGATATGCGAATAAATATTTTTGTTTTGTGGACGAATCATCCGCGTTTCAATTGTTTCTTATGGGAAAACTTGCTTTGATTTACGAGCGCTTTGGATTACAAGCATGTTGCCGGAACGAATTATGCTCGCAATCCAAGGTTCCACTGTACATCTTAATCGCATCTTTAAAGTGCAGTTTTAAAAAGTAATTAGGTCTGCACGAGCCAATTTGTTTCACCTGTATCTGAGAAACAGTGCTAAGTTATAGCCTCTAAAAGCAGTATGTGGCAGATGCTAGGCGATAGTCCAGTACCTTAAAACAATTATCGCAAACATTTTCGAAAATGAGAGCATTAGGGTATGGAGGTTGGAAAAAGAAACAGTTCTGAAAATGAGTAGGAAGCTAGTTGAATGATTGGTTAGTGGCTGAGATTTTGATTCTGTATAATCGGCGACCTGTACTCAACAGAATCGTGAAACTAATAAAATTATGCTCGTTACTTGAAAATGTTCAACAAAGAAGGGGAAAAGGAAATAAAACACGAGGCTGTTGCACTGTTCTTACGTGGGTCTACCGTAACCCAAAGGACAAATCTTCACCCTCCGCGACGTCTAAACCAGTTTTGAAGCACTTAATTTATTTCTGATTGCTAAATAACAGATAATAACAGCATCGTTTCTTTTATGTGCTGGCAGTAATATGTTCATTTCGTAATCGATTTTAAAAATCATTTTATTAGGCCTACAAAATTAGGTTAGTTTGCTAGTGTAAAATAGCTAAAAAATTATTAGAACTAACGACATGGTAATTTCTGTTACGGCTTAGAAGCAATCGTATATGGGTAAAGAATTGCCCTTCAACACCATTCCATTCCAACTTGTCTAATTACCCTAATGACGACTATTCAACACACCGCACAAACACCGCAGCACACAGAGCGACACGGAGTGCGAGACAAGTAGAAGATCACATCCCATATTCGATAAATGCGCTATCTGTGGTCAGCCCATGCATGGAGAAAAGAGACAATGGCGACATGTAAGTGGCGTGTGTTTGGGTACAGAAATATATAAATATCCATTTTTAAAAACTGTCGTTTGTGGAGTTTTCTTAGGGTACATTTGATCAAGTAAGATAAATGTTGAAGATACCTATGTGACTACCAAGTTATGAAGAATATGAAGTATAGTGTGTAAACATAGTGCATTTGTTTGAGCTCCAGAGTGGCCCATACCCGAAAAGTGACAAATGAAACCGACTCGATCAAAGTATTGTGATCAAAATGCTTAGGTAAGCTCGATAAAAGTGGCCAGGTTTTTGGAATGTAGGCCTCATTAATACCTGCAACTTATTCTATTACTTTTGTTTGTGCATAAAAATAAACATACATTACCCTTAAGGTTAGGTGTATTGAATTGTTACCAAGACTAGATACCCACTGTCTTTTTCATGTCAGTATTAACTTCCTGAAGTTGATGTGGATATATATCAATCATCAATTCCTTATCTTCTATGTTTATTTGTTACTTTAGGAAAATTCTTGAAACACTTGATTTAAGGATTAGCAGAGGAGGTTAATGGATAGCGAAGGGATGGTAAAGTGAAAGGACATGAGCCATAATATTGCAGGGATGGCGCCCTTTGTCAGGTATGTATTTACTTTAGGCCTATGCATTTATCCATAATTTTTCTTTGAATGTATTGTAACATTGTTTGATCATTGTTAATTTCAGTATGCCAAGGGGGAGGAACCACTTGTACTTCCAGGGTCCTGGTGGAGATGCACAGCATATGCAGCGTGGTCCATGCTTTCATGATGAGCGTAGTGAAAAGCATCTTACTAATGCTTGCAGGTTAGTATTACACTATTTTATGTGCTGTTTCGATGCATGTACATGTCTTGTAGGATAAGTGTATTGAAGTATGATGGAGACGTACTGTAGGCTTGAATTTCAAAAAAGTCTATTAGTCCTCCAATTCTGTTGATCAACAATACCTTGGAATAAGAATTTTATGCTGTTACCGTGATAACTCCAGCCCTCAGTTAGTCATATAGTAATTGTTTATTTTACAGTTCTTTACTGCATGAACTCTTCGGAAATATCTGCTGGAATGATCATAATAGTGACATTTGGTAATAATTTATTATGATTCACGCAAGCTTTATAACATTAAAGTAGAAATCATGCAAATCTTCCGTAGAAGAGGAGAGATGTGTTCATTGCGATATCTAGGGACCCACCGGCCTGGCCCCAGAAGTACATTTACTTTTATAACCTAATAAAGAGTAGACGTGATGCTTCTGTAGATCGGCCGCTGATGGGAAGCGTTAGAAATTATTGAGAAGTAACGTTTTACAATAGCTGAAGTAGCAGAGAGGAGTGATCCTTCCTCTATGCTTGCTAGAAACCCACCATCCCGCCCCAAAAAGTTTTCTTAATTATATAGGAGAATTGAAAGCAAAACAGCTTGAAAGAACGAATTGCCACCATTATCTTTGTTTCTATTGGCCAGCTCCGATCAGCTGTGGTCGGCTGTGAAGAAGTCTATGTAATTTTTTTCCTGCTAGAGGTCGCATGATCAGTGGACATAGGGTTACCACATTAGGTGTAATTGTATCCCCCGCTGTAATTAAGGCACGGTTTTGGTCATTCAGTCTCTGTCGCAAAAAGTGTGTAGATGAACATAAATTGAGGGATATTCCTATAATTCAGACCAATGGTCTTGTCACTAGCCGGAACTAATCTAACCTATCCAGACCAGTGGTTTTGTCACTTACCAGACCTAACCAATCCAGACCAATGGTTTTGACGCTAGCCGGACCTAACCAATCCAGCCCAATGGTTTTTGTCACTAGCCGGACCTAACCTGTCCAGACCAATGGTTTTGACACTAGATGGACCTAAGCAATTTAGACCAATGGTGTTGTCACGTGGGTTACTAGAGGCCTAGGGCCGCTTCACGGCTCTAACCTGGGGCCTTACGCCCCCAGACCTTTCCTTGCGCCCAGCCCAATTATCTTGTCACTAGCCAGACCTAACCAATCTAGCCCAGTGGTCTTGTCACGAGCTGGACCTAACCTCCGGACCAATAGTCTGTCTTGTCACTAGATATGTTTAGGTTGGCAGCTCTATATAGCTGTTTCAGACGTCACCGACCTGCGCCATGTTGTTCGTGTAGCATTTTACATCATTTGAGGCACGCTATTTTGTTTGTTCAACCACGTGACGTCCTGGCTCTCGACCGCACTCCGGTACAAAGATGGATCTCTCTGTCTGTGCGTAGTGTTTATTTCTGGACCCGCTCTAAGCCGGTTCCCTTTGTGAAAGGATTTTATACCGTATTTACGCGAATAATCCCCGCATACTTAAAAAAAAAATTGAGGTACGAAATTGGGGTACAGGTTTTATTTGCGTCGAGGTTGGCAACGCTCCTGTTTCACATAGTTTTCGATATTGGGTGTAGAGTTATGCTTTGTGCAACTGCAGATGGAAGATAACTGCCCCCATATGTCATATTACAATGGAAAACAATTAAGACTCTTAAATAAAACTGCCTTTATATTAAAAAAATAGTTTTTACAGTGTAATTTAAATTCAAATTTTCTCAGCGTCATGATGGAACGCGTCCTCTGGAACGTGCAGGGGTAGCGTTCCAATCTTTCACTTGCTCCTGTGTGTCTACAGTGTGTCTCATAATTTGAGTGAAATTGTAATTCGTCACTATTCAGCGTTTTAAGGAACGCCACAATGTCACGTAGCAGGCAGTGTGCAGAGAAACAGAATCCCGAACACTGGTGATGCCGACAGTTGGCGAAAAAGCGTGGTCCATAATTATAATCAATTCGTATGCACCAAACTGTATTGTCAATACCAATGAAACTGCTTTTTTAAATTTTTTTTTTTATACCGAGATCAAACGGGCGCATGGTTTAGAGGAGATAGGGTCACTGCACTGTATTGCAATGCAGACGGAAGCGAGAGACTTGCTACTCCCTCCCCTCATCATAGGAATGTTTGATAAGCCACGGTGTTTTAAGGGCCACGGGTATCAAGGCATCTAAAATGCATACGATGAGTAATCCAATGAATAAAGCACTTGCACAGGGGTGCCAGCATAGATTTCTCCTCGACTTTGAATCATATTTTTTTTCCTTTTTTCTTTCGTTGTGTGAGGTTATGTTTGCCAGTGCATTATTTGATTACTGTAAATGCGCCTTGGTGGATACATTTTGGATTTTTTTCGTGGCATTTGAAAGGTTTAAACTGTGAATAAATGTTAATTGCATGCGGTCACGTAATTCGAAGTTACATTTTTGCGTCTCTACAACTTCGAATTAACAAGGTTTTACTGTATTGAAAACTTACAAACGAGTTCGAAGGTGTGTCTGTTTCAAGTGTTTACATTGCACGAAAAGATTTATCCCCCACTGGTCGTGTTACTCTCCAAGTAAAAAGAATTGCGTGTGCGAAGTGTTTTAGACGTGGAGTGTGACGAATTTGTAAGTAATTTAGGAGAGGATTCTGTAATGGAAGATACAAAGAATCTTCCGACGTACAGCGAATCGAGCCTATTGCAAGTTCAGATTAATGAAATACCTGTCACATAAGAAGGCCTACTTGCCAATTTTCATGGCAAATATATTTTATAGCAGTGATAATGCATTTTTATCATATCAGATATGTTCAGGCAAATTAGCTATATCCGTCATGTTCATATTTGTGTAAAGACCACGTGGAACTCGAGGAGTGATATGAAATGTTTGTTTATGTCTACGTTACTTTTTCGCTGGAAGGAATTTTAGTTCATTTCATTTTTCCAAAATTATCCTTCCTAAAATTAGGGTGTGGGGTTTATTTGGTGGCGGGGATTATTCGCGTAAGTATGGTATTAGTAATGTAACCTATTGACAGATAGAAGCACTGTTTTATTCCATTGATGCATTCGATAAACACTTCTGTGCAGTAATTCTGTGGAATGAATAACTTGTATCTTAATAGATAATAATGTTATTTGCTTTAAGTCCCACTAACTACTCTTATGGTCTTCGGAGACGCCAAGGTGCCGGAATTTAGTCCCGCAGGAGTTCTTTTACGTGCTAGTAAATCTACCGACACGAGGCTGTCGTATTTGAGCACCTTCAAATACCACCGGACTGAGCCAGGATCGAACCTGCCAAGTTGGGGTTAGAAGGCCAGCGCCTTAACTGTCTGAGCCACTTAGCCCGGCAGCTTGTATCTTGGCAACCTCATCGTAAGCAAAATCATGGCTGCCTCCAAGTTGAGTGACGAAGCAATTATAAGGGAATTTTTAGAAGAGAGTGACGTTGATATAGAAATAAGAGATGGAGAATTTAGTGGAAGTGAAAATAGTTCGTGTGCCAGTGACGTGAGAGCTGTTAAAATGTGTTATTGAATTTTAGGCCTACATTTGATGTTACACCAACGGCTTCTAATCGTCTTTTACACGATAGGGAATGGAACTGGGAGCACGTTAATAATACTCCAGAGTATCATTCATGCATCGCAACTGGTGAAATAGTGTTGTTCAAAGGCCCCTAGGACAATGACCTAACGAACTGCAAGTTGTGAAACAATTTCTAACAGCAGATTTTTGGGAACATCTAACCAAAGAGACAAATGCTCATGCATGCTGAGGATATAAATAGGGTAATGTCATATGAAAAGGAACACTGGTTTCCTGTATCTGTGGATGAAATTAAGGCACATTTTCCTCTGTGTATCCTAACATCACAAAATAAGAAGCCCTCACTCCAAGACAATTGGTCTAAGCGCAGGGTTATGGAGACTCCAATTTTTGTAGAAAACCATGCCTTTCAAGAGGTTGTTTTTTGAGCTTTACTTCGCACCGACACAGATAGGTCTTATGGCGACGATGGGAGTGGGAAGGAAGCGGCCGTGGCCTTAATTAAGGTACAGCCCCAGCATTTGTCTGGTGTGAAAATGGGAAACCACGGAAAACCATCTGCAGGGCTGCCGACAGTGGGGTTCGAACCTACTATCTCCCGAATACCGGGTACTGGCCGCACTTAAGCGACTGCACCTATCGAGCTCGGTCAAGAAGTTCAAATCTATAAATAAATTCCTCCACTTATCTAGTGATGCCCCTGGAACTCCTGGTGGTAAACTTAGGAAAGTAAGGCATGTGCAAGATTTACTTTCAGATAGATTTCCAAAGTTCTATGTGCTTGGTGAAAGTGTCTGTAGATGAAAGTCTGATGGAGTTCAAGGGTAGGCTTTCATACGTACAATATAACCCATCAAAGAGAGCCAGGTTTGGCATGAAAATATACAAGGTGTGTGCATCTGATAATGGGTACTGTTGGAACTTCAGAATGTATACTGGGAAGGAGAATGGCAGTGAAGTACCTACAGTGGGATTACTTTCTTTACCTTCAAGTGAAAAAGTAGTTATGGAAATGTGTGAAGAGCTTTTGGGTTGCTGGAGAATGCTGTACATGGACAACTGGTACAGTTCACCAACATTATTCAGAAATCTACTGGATAATAAGACTTATGCTGTTGGTACAGTGAGACCAAATAGGAAGTTCATGTCCAAAGAACTCAGCAGCGCAAAGCTGAAAAGGGGGGAACTCACCTTCATTTCCAGTAATGGGGTTTTGACTGTGAAATGGGTAGACAAGAAGGTGGTGCACAGGCTCTCTACACAACATAGCAGGCCAGATTACCTTGAAGTGGTGATGTATTATGGCAAGAAGAATGTTCAGACCCAATCTTGTTGTTGATTACAACTGTGGAATGGGTGGTGTTGATTCTCACGATCAGAGACTCAGATCATTCCCCTTGATGAGGAAGTATGTAAAAGGATACAAAAATATATACTTCTACATACTAGACATGACACTTCTGAATTCCAACATCATTCATCCCCTCCTCAACCCTGACAAGAAGCGAGTAGGCTTTACCAGCTTCCGGATCAATTTGGCCGAACAGCTGTTGGCAAGTGTGACCTTGCCTGACTATCCAAAACGAGGACGCCCAAGCCCTGGGGATACACCACTGAGACTTCAGGGAAGGTACTGGGGACACTTTCCAACCAAATTATCCCCAACAATGAAGAGGGTTGTCCCATTGCGGAGATGCAAAGTCTGTGTGACATGGGGTCTGAGGAAGGAATCTTCATTTGAATGCCACCGGTGCAAGGTGGTGCTGCACGTAGATGACTGTTTTATGGTCTGCCATACACATAAAGATTTTACGAAGTACAGCTGACAGTAGTTTGGATATTTCCTCTCATTAGGTGTCTGTAAAACATACTTTTTCAGTATCAAAGATATTATCATGTAAAGTAATGAAAATAAATGGTACACCATGGCATAAATTCAATTAAATGGTATTTGAATGGGTTAATGTCTGTGACATCGTGCGAGCTGTGCTATACGCGGCCTGCTTGCGGAAGAATTACCAGAGTAGCACATGGCATTCTCCATTGCTAGAATAGCTACTGGCATTGTTGTTGGCCAACATATAATTGGATTTGACATAATTTCCATCAGTTATGGTAATTAAATTCCATTACCAACCTGTGCAGAATAAAAGCACAAATAAATTAAACCAGTAAAGGAAACAATGTACGTCCATGCCAGTGGTTTATTAACCATCCTGCACAGTGTTATCTCCAGAAAGTTTCGTCAGCCGAGTGGCAGGAATGAGTAGCTGGGTGGGAAATACTACATAAAAAATGAATATGACAAAATTTCAGTTTATTCTTCTCAGGACATTAACAGTATTGGACAGATAAATATAAATTGCAAAATTGAACTATTTTAGTGTTATCACAAACAACACATAACAGAGTATTTTGAACTTTTAGTGTTCTACTGCTTGTACATAATCATGTAACACTGGGATTTACCACTCGGTTGCTGTGAAGTGCCATATGGGTTTGTGACGTCATGCGGAATCGAGTGCTTACATGTGATTCCACTTTAATCCAGACACCGTTTGCACTCAACACTACGTGATGATCAAGCTAAACATTTAAACTCTGATATAAATCATGCAATTATGCTGACAATAATTGAAGACTGGAAATTCCAAAGGGGCTAAGTACCATTTTTGTGAAAAATGAGATTTTGCTGCCTGTAGGAGGTATGTATCAAGGCCAATGCCTGAAGAAAGGTTCCAAGTCCGTACGTGCTCCTGATAGTTTCCTATGACTGCTCCTAGATTGCGCGGGTGGTACATCCAGCGCATGATGAATGTCGATAGGGGCTAAGTCCACTTTCTGCCACTGGCGCTCTGCTCTTTATCAGTCGCCATATGTTAATGAAGATGGCTGATGTTACAGTGCGTAGTGATTCTATAGACTGTGCTGGACCAAAAACAATGAAAAGATAACCCAAAAGTGTAAGTAAGAGAGTGGTGGAGAAGAAAAGGAGAGTGTCTGGTTTATCATACAAGACAAGAACAGGAAAAGCAATATCACCCAAGCAACGGCCAAGCATGCAGGTATGAGATCAGTGCGTTAAAATTTAATGCTTCACAGTAATATTGCATGATATTCATTGAATATTATAGTAGTTTCCTAGATTTCTTGCAGTGTTATTAGCGACAGTAATATATAAATATAACTTTGTTGCATTACAACTAACACGTTTGCAATATTTTGTTACCTGCAAATGCGGGTATGATTGTCACTCCTTGTCAGCAGAACATAAGACGAATTTATTTACTATGTTCTACCAGGAAGATGAGCAGACACAACGCACTTTTTTAATGGGGCTCATGGATGTTATTCCAGTTCAACGTCGGCGAAACGGAAAGTATGCAGATCCACAGCGAAGTCGCCGCCAGTGTACATTGATTTTTACGGTTCCTGATGGTGTGGGTGGACATAAGCAGGTATGTAAGAAGACCTTTATGGATGTTTTTGGTATTTCGAAGAAAAAAATACAGTCGATGGCGCAGAAGAAAAAGGGCGGTGATACAGTTTTCTAAGACAAAAGAGGAGGAGCATTTAACAGAAAATACACAGATGAAGATTGGCAGATGGTTCGGAACCACATTAAAATGTTGCCTAGAGATGTGAGTCACTACAGTCGAAAGCGTACAACGAAGGAGTACCTAAGCCCTGATCTTAATATGAACAGGCTATTTACTGCTTTTAAACTAAAATATCCAGATACTAATGTGACATATAAATTTTACAGAAAAGTTTTCCTTACGGATTTTTCACATGTATCCTTGCGAAAGCCACGATCAGATACATGCCGAACATGTGACCGACTCGTTCTAGAAGCTAAGGCAAATCACCAGAATGCTTACAAAGCTAAGCAAGAACTTGAGTTGCACCATCGCAAAGCCGAAAAAGCCGCATCACTGGTAAGAAGGGATGCAATTTTTGCAACGTTACCAGATAGTGATACGTGCACTGTATCCATAGGTCTCCAACAGGTAATGTTTGTACCATTCCTTACACATTCAGATATGTTCTATCTAAGACATCTCTCATGTTACAATTTCGGAGTACATATGCATGATACTGGTGACGCAACGATGTGTATGTGGAATGAGAGTGAAGGTGGCAGTGGGGCCAATGAAATCGCGTCCTGTTTATTTACATTTTTCAATCAACTACACAGCATTACAATGAATGAAGAGAAAGCTGTGTGTATGGAGTGACAACTGCTCCGTACAAAATAAAAACAAAGTAATGCTATTCGTGTACATGTTCCTTGTTTCTTGTGGTGTGTTTGATTGTATTGACCATAAATATCTCATATCTGGACATAGCTTTCTGGCATGCGATCGAGATTTCGCAATGATCGAAAAGAGAAAGAAGACAGTGAAGTGTTTTATTCCCGATGATCTGATGAAGTTAGTGAGATCATCACGTCATGCAAAGCCATTCAGAGTTTTGGAAATGCATGACTCTCACTTTCTGGACTTTAACACAGCAGCAGATAACTTGCTCACCACCAACAAACTGAATATATCAACTGCATCTTGGATCAGAGTAACTGCCCCAGGAGAAGTCAAAATACGAAGAACCCTGAATGAACTTGAAGAGTGGACGACATTTAATGTCCTGAAGAAGGGAAAATCTGTTTCAGATTTCCAACACATTGAAATAAAGCAAGTTGAGAACCGCCATTGTATTTCAAAGGAGAAGAAGAAAGACCTTTTAAGCATTATTCAATATTTACCTGAAGAATATAGGAAGTTTTACCAGGATATTTGTAGTTAAAAGTGTGTAAAATGTCACAAGAAGGTATTTGTTACTCTCCTTCCACATCCTCTTGCTATTGTAATAATTTGTTTACATCAGAAGAAAAGTGGACTTACCCCTTTTGTCATCAAAAGATAAATGGACTTAGCCCTTTTCTAAATTATCATTTTTGTTTTGGTACTATGTGCTTACTAGTTGTTCAGTTAAGTCTGTGAGTTAACTACCAGGCCACAGCAGCCTCTAGTGTGCAATATGAGTGTATTATTTGTGTCAAGTAATTGTTCAGGGAATAAATTGGTTTTCTTTAATTATCTCAAAACTTTCATTTTGGTACTTAGCCCCTTTGGAATTTCCAGTCTTCAATTATGATTTATATCATTTAAATAAACAGTTTAACACTATTTACTGCACCGTTCCCGCATCCAGGTGAGGATACATGAGTTCCAGACTAGCTCTTGATAAATAAGTCCATCTGATTAATATTGCTGGGTTGTGGGTTCCGCTTGAGAAAGTACGCCGATGGCCTATGGTAAATCTCAACCTACGCAGAAGGACGTCTCCAACACGCTATCAGTCGGATACCATACTCACATGTCGCCGTAATTAATAGCAAACTTCAGGTTACTACGATATTTCAAGTGATTCGTACGTGTTACTAACGAAATCGCAATCAGAAAATGAGTCATTACAGCCTTACATCTAGTTCTTATACTAAGTAGGCATTAAAAGAATTATGTAGTTTCACTGTTCAGCTTTTATTGACTATTCAATCTAAGTATCAAGTAAATGTCATGTAAGATGTCGTTAAAAGATTTCCTTGTACGACGTAGACAGTTTCATAATGCTATAGGCATCTCCATCAGTTGCAATTACGTTGAAATAAGGAAAAATAGGTTTGGAAAAACCCGTAACAAGTAGTTGAAAACTAGGCCTTAATCATCGATTCATTAACTCTGGCCTGTCGAAATACTAAGTCATAGTTAAGTCATGTTCGCAGAATCAATTGAAAAAGAAAAATATATAATTCAAATGAAACATATTAAATAGAGTTGAAAGAATTAGATGCATCCAATTGATTAAAAAATGAAAAGAAGATTATTCTCCCTACTATATACATCATTTCAGATTATAGTTTCAAATTAGAATGTAAAACGCAGTGAAAATAACCAAATAAATAATTAATTAAGATCTGGAATCTCTTCTCACTGAGCTGGATTGCTCCTCAAAGTTACCAAAAATTCTATCATTTAACCTTTAATTCACATATGACTAGTGAAACGAATGTCACTCTGCTAAAACTTAACATCTGTGTCCATACACAGTAGAAAATCGTATGGGAAAGCAATGTCTGTTTTCTGAGGACTTCAGTTAACTCATATGTTTGAAAATTTGCAGGTATGTTTCATATTTCATAGGGTCTGATCTCCATATCAGCAAATTCAGGTCCACTCTAAGTCGTAATTAATTTCAAATTAATTCTATCATAAGGCTTATGTGGCTCATTCACTCAATTATTATCTTAATCCATGGTTAAAATTCAATTTAAGTGCGTATCTGGCTGAATGTAGCATTGCCAAGTGTATTTAATTAACTTTCTAACAAATTATACCATAAGTGGAAAAATTGACCAGTGATGTGTCAAACTGCTCCCATAAAATCATGAATTAGGTTACCATGTGTGAGAGTACTTGAAAATGGTCATAAATAACTCAGTGAAGGCCTAAATATTAAAGTTATTAGCCTCTTGGCTCATCTGATGATCCTGCATACTCAAACAACTCTGTATTGATGGCATTGAGATCGTATCCTAACCTATTTTGTGTATCTGGGAATACAAACAGCAATTGAAAACAATACATTTCAATATATACCTTAGCATGCGTAATTTACACATACTATCATCTCTCAGAAGACTACTATGACCAACCTTTCAAATAAAAATAAATATCACCATCACAACTTAACATACGCTTATATTATTTCTTCATTCACCATTTATCACTTCAAATATCACATAACATTCATATTAGTGCATCTCAAGCACCCATCTCATTAAATACGCTGCATATGTGCCATAACCTACACATATAAAAACATTATCCTTACCGTCATAGTATCAAAGAAAAGTGTATCACAATACTAAGCTGTACTACTATACTTCGTCGTAAACATTCCCTAAATACGATCTCCAAGCTTGTTATTTTGATAAGCCATCACACATGTATATTGAGATTTATATTATACTCTAACACTTCACTGATAACGATTAAAAAATATCTATTAATTTCTCTCACACCACATTGATAAATTTGCGAACGGCTCTCACTGGTATTTTACGCCTATATATGGGATTAACAGTAACTTCAGATGAATACCTACTTCTATGTAATTACACTTCAATATTATATACGCACGCACAATGTCACAAATCATATCACACATAGCCAAAAAGTAAAGGTTTCTACTTACGAAAAACGACTCATAGGGGACTTAACTTTGCTTATTGGGCCCTGTCTGCCATCTCGCTGTTGATCATCGGGAATGGTAGGCCTCGCTCCATGGTTCTGCTTTAGGTAATCGGGTCCATCTCGTCTTCTGAGCTGATTACCAACCCTCCTGGGTCATCAATCTCGTAAAGCATCAGGAACAGAATAATACAATGTATTAGTTAATGTTGACATGCTGCAATTTATCTTCGTTTCATACTGCCTATGATATCAGAATATATGTGCTCTGGGCCGTCTAGTTTCGCTATAATAGTTCTAACTGAGCTACTATTTGTAAATTCTCTCGCTTGCTGAGTGAATGCAATTTTTCCGTGCTTATTAGAATTGCACTTGACAGCTGGTTGGGCTCTGCTCTCTACGATGTGCAGTATCAGACAAATATAAAGCTTCCAAGTCCAGTCGTGACGTATTAGTTGTACCAGACTTGAAGATTCCTTTTTGCTGGTCTTAAATTTCGCGCAGTTATTTCAATTTATACAGTTGACGTTGAGCGGGCTGCCGCGGATTTTATTCTCCGTCAATAGTTGATCTTGGAAACAGATAAGTTGGCTTATTTCTATACTCGACTCCGTCTTACTTGGCGTAGTGCTGAATTGTGTCTAGAGTTTTAATGGAAGTCTCTTTTTTTTAATAATTAGTTTAAATAATCCGCTTCTGTCATTCTTTTCTCACAGCCTTCTAAGAATGGTTCTTTCGGTGACTACCGGTTTAAAGGATTATCATTTCGACTCGTACCGATGTTAATTATTTTCACCTTGACCTATTAATGGTTTGAACGCCATTTTTGTTCCTACTGCTGCAAATATAGAACGGTGAAATGGCACATTACGTTATATTTAGAGCACCCAATGACTCAACTATGTATTAAAACTATGTAACTAGCACATATCTAGGTTATGTTAGCCGGGCGGTCTGTAAAAACGGCAGGGCGGTGTGCCCATTAAAAAGGTCCCAGGGAGAACACTGCTGCATGCTAAATTAATTCAGCTTTTCACCACCAGCCCACATTGAATGTGCTGCTATTATACGGCAAGAAGAAAGGAAGAGCTCCAGACCAATCTGTGTTATGAGAACATGGCCCCATCCAGTCCAATCTCTTGTCATGAAAGGCATTTTTCTGTGGCCGAAGCGCATACTGTCCGCACGGCAAGAAAAGAGGTCATTTAGTAGCTGTAATCTATCTTTGCACATCCAGGCCAGTGTCATGGAAACAGTTGCCCTTTTGGGGCCACACTCCCTTTGAGAGGCTTTTTTTTTCCTGTGGTTGCAGCACATACTGTCACCGCAGGCAAGGAAAAAGGTGTTATAGTGCCCGTAACCTATCTTAGTTCCTAAGAAGACAGCTCAGCAGCCCCGTGCACCGTGCGATCTTGTGGTCCGCGAGAAATAAACAAATGACAGTCATACAATGCCTAGATGTTTGTGATGCAAGTGGTGACCCATGGTACTAGTGTTGCATGAACAAAGGGTAACTTTTGCCATGACATTTAGAGCAATTTTTGTGTGTTGAGTTGTTTGGTGTCTAATTACAAGACTGGTAATTCAGACATAATTGTCGAAAATTATTTATTTTGTAATATATTTTTTAACAGTGCTTCAGTACTACCTGGAAAGATTTATATGCAGGATAGGAAAATACGGTACATCAAGTTACAAGCGTGCACTTATTTTCTGGATCAACATTTATGTCATTTATTTCGAAAAATGAACGAGGCAATATCTATGAGTTAGAAATATTGTACCTTTTCTCTTGAGTTGGCTCTGGGGTGTTAAACTTTTTGTTAGGTACTAGGAGAGTGCCACCCATTTTTTGCCCGATTTGCAACTCTCTAGTTAAACATTCATCACTCTCTCAATTTATACCCATTCTCAGTGAAACTTTTTTCTGTTTTATAAAAGGACCAGGCAAGTTGGCCGTGTGGTCAGGGGCACGCGGCTGTGAGCTTGCATCCGGTAGATAGTGGGTTCGAATCCCACTGTCGGCAGCCCTGATGATGGTTTTCTGTGGTTTCCCATTTTCACCCCAGGCAAATGCTGGGGCTGTACCTTAATTAAGGCCACGGCTGCTTCCTTCCACTCCCAGGCCTTTCCTGTCCCATCGTCGCCATAAGACCTATCTGTGTCAGTGTGACGTAAAGCAACTATTACAAGTTGTCCATTTCATGACCGTATCGATGTTTAATCAAGAAGTAAATATAAATAACCACCTAATCGATACTTTATTAATGCCTCAGGCAAAATTGAATAAAATTAAAACTTACAGGACATGTTTCGACCACTTAGTGGTCCTCTTCAGCTGTATAAATAAAGAACTGAAAAGAAAAACATTGACAATAAGCACAAATAAACGTTTATTTATAGTTCAAATTGGAATAAATCATGAATTTAAAAATGTAAAATTCAATTACTGAAAATCCACATTTTAAGGCAAATATATAGTTCTAAAAATTAGTGTGACACACTAGCTGATAGTGTTTCTTGTAGTACAGCATCGGACTGTCATTCTGGATAAAATTATGTTATTTGGAGTGATAATATATCATAAAAATGAAAATATAAGCTATAGGTTCAGCATCATGAGGAGGGGCATGTTTCAGTTCAGGTAACTCGAGGAAAGGTTGAGATGGTTGGTATGGTAAAACACTATCACGGGTAACTTCACTAAATAATGGCAATGTGCGATATTCTTAATACCAATATTACCGTGGAAATCTTTGTTACTTTCCAAATTATCTCTAACCTCGGCATTTGATGGTGTTCCACATCAAAAATCATTTTCAGAATCACTCTCACTGACTATAACCTCACTAGAAGTGTTTTCAACACTATTATGAAGTCAAGTTCACTTTCTGACTCGACATAATCATTGTCATTCTCTAAACTATGTATGTAATTAGTTAGAACAGCATTGTTTGTAAAAAAAAAATTTAAAAATGATATTTGTTCATGGTGTCGACCTCTGTAGATCTTTTGCCACTAATTTCACCCTATAATAGGAACCTGCGTTTAAGTGTCATTGCGGAAGTGTAGAGTGTTGAATGCGAGGAAAGGAACGTTAAGGACGACACAGACACCCAGTCCCCAGGCCAGGATTATTAATCATCTACAATTAAAAAAACCTGACTCGGCCGGGAATTGAACCCGGGGCTGCCGGGCAATAGGCGGACGCGTTGCTCCCTACACCGCGGGGTCGGACATCGTTTGTAAATAGTCGTCCCATAAGTCCGCCAGCACTGTTGACATGTGCACAAGATGTGCAGATATGAGCTTCAAATTTTTAAATATTCGTCACATGAAAACAAATAATTTCATGGGGCTCGTAGTGGTAAATTCGGAGACTACACTCCTTCCTTGATAATAATATATAAATACGTGCTACCATCTAATGGAAAAGGAAGAACTATGGTAGTTTCCAAATGAGTCTGCATGAGGGATGATATATCATTCCTGGCACTAGTCGGCATGCCCACAGAGGAATGAAAAATCATCCCTTGGCGCTCAAAGTGTTAAGACACCGTCAAACTTTCACTGTTTACTGATGTTTCCCTGGCAAGTACATCTGGTAAATGTAAATATTGCTCATGTTGGTTAAATTAATAGAAAATTTTATTCTGAACATGGTGAGCTACATTATTGATTCTTATACAGGTTGGGGGGCCAAGTGTTAGAAATGAACAACTTTGTTGATATTGTTCATGTATGGTATTCATAGTTTCTGTGTGCAGTTGTCTTCAATATCCCTGTGCAGCTTCGGGATATTTTCAAGATAAAGATTTTTTTTAAATCAGTTAAAAATTATATAAAAGTATACATAGTCATTTTTCCTGTTTTTCTTCATGGTGTGAGGTACATTCTGCTTGATTGACACAGCTAAGAATATTCACCTATGTTTCAAGACAAATATGTAGGAGCTAACCTACATATCATTTGGAATTTATAATTCTTCTCAAGGTGATAGGTTTTTGTCTCCAGTTTTCCCCTTTAAAACAATAAACACCACTACTGACACCTCCAGATTAAGAGCAGATTTATGATAAAACTTACATACCTGGTGGATGAAATTCAGTTTAGAGGTCCAATATGGCATGGCTTGGATGACGGCGCAAGCCAACACGGGCGCTCAAGTAAAGGGGATCTGGAAGCTTAAGACCATGTTCGAGCCGCTCACAGGCTTCTAGTATCTCATGACAATACCTTTGGTTTGAATTGGTTAGGTCTAGATTGGTTAGGTTCAGGTAATGACAAGACTATTGGGCTTCTCACAGACTCTGCAAGATATTCACCGGGCGAGTTGGCCGTGTGGTTAGGGGTACGTGGCTGTGAGCTTGCATCCGGGAAATACCTAGTAGGTTTGAATCCCACTGTCGGCAGCCCTGAAGATGGTTTCCCATGGTTTCCCATTTTCATACCAGGCAAATTCTGGGGCTGTAGCTTAATTAAGGCCACAGCCGCTTCCTTCCAACTCCTAGGCCATTCCTATCCTATCGTCGCCATAAGACCTATCTGTCTCGGTGCGACGTAAAGCCACTAGCAAAAAAAAAAAAAAACAAAAAAAAAACAACACGAAGATATTCAATTGTTTCTTAAGACACTTTGTAGAACACTAAAGTTTGTAGGACCTCCTACATGCCATTTGAAATTTATTATTTTTCTAAAGATGATAGCTTTTTTTCTCCAAAGTCATTTAATTTATCCTAAGATTTGGAGAAAGGAGCTGTTGGCTGATAATATAGTTTTCTCCCCCTTAAAATAATAATCGCCACTCCTTGCATCTTCAGATTAGGTGCAGATTTTGAGTTAACAGTTTCTTTTTATGAATTATGGATTTGTATAGGAATGGCAAGGCAAATGATTCAAGTCTATTTTTTTTTTTTCTATTAAAGCCTTATGAATGCAATTATTTTGGTTTCACACTTCCACTCCTGGTGATTGCTAGAATGGTATTTTAGAGACTATGGTTGAGCATAAGGTCACCAGGATAACAAAGATATATTATGACTAAATTATTGGAACAGCAGATTCTACAGGATCATTTTTTTAAGCTTTGGTCACAACACCACTCATGGCATGGCTGGTGCAATGACACTCAGCCGCTAGCCGGTATTATGTGCACCTTTCCTCCCCACTATATTGTGTCAATTCACAGTTATAGAAAGCTATTTCTAGTGAAACTATTAGTCTTAAATTCTTAAATTTAATCTTACCTGGTACAGGCAGGTACTTCACGCCTCACCTCATCACCACCCATCACCAAAGCAGGCTGTTCTAACATCACTGGTTAACAGGGCCAGAGCGATATCAGACGCAGAACACCTCGAAGAAGAGAAAGAACACCCCACGAGAACCCTCAAGAGAAATGGGTACTCGCTCAATAACATCTGACGAGTCTTTAGAAAATCAGAAGAAAACAAAAGGCCTGCATAGAAGAAAACGACAAGAAGGAAGAACTGACCTGCCCAAAAACAGCGATACATCCATACATTTAAAACACTACAGGCAGGATCGGCAATATACTGGGCAAATATGACATAAAAACCATCTATAAACCACACTGGAAGCTAGCCTGTTATCTACCACTAGTAAAAGACGCAACAGAACTACAGGCTCCTGGAGTATACCAAATTGAATGTAGCTGCGGAACTTCTTATGTTGGTGAAATAAAACGTCTGATCTCCCCCCGCCTAAAAGAACATATCCATCACACCATGAAGCAAAACACAGATCTTTCAGCGGTAGCCAAGCATTCCTACGAAACAAGACACGGAATATCATTTGACAAGACCAAGATCCTAGCAGCTATCCCTTGGAAACTGGAAAGGAAAATCTGTGAGCTATCGAAATCAAGAAACATCCGAACAATATGAATTTAGAAGAAGGATATAAAATCAGCAATTCTTGGATGCCTATCATACAGACCACAACTTAAACACGCAGGTCGAACTTCCATTTACATAACAGCGCGGGCAAGCCCCAGTACCTGGCTGTGACACATACTTTCCAGAAATCTCACGAGACAGCCAGGGGGCTTACATCAGCCAGAAAGGCTAGGATATATAAGACCAAGTGTAGTGTGATTGCTGCCTGGGAGACTGATTACCTCGGATCAAGTAGGGGTATTTTAGTCGCCTTGGCAAAGAATACTGCAATGTATTCGAAATGTCGGCAAACTGTACATAATGTACAGAAAACAATAACATGGTTCAACGTGGAAAATAAACTAAATAATGGCATTACGTTTGATATTCAAAATATTGTCCCTCAGCTGTCAAACGCGCTTGACACTTGTAAACAGATTTTTCAGACACTCGGTGAATCTCAGCCCGTATGATATTCAAAATAACTTGCCCAATGTTCTCTTATAGTACTTGTCCTGTGAGAGGGTTGTTCACAAACACTTTTCCCTTCAGTATCCCCCACAGATAATAATCACAGCAATTTAAATCGGAAGGTCTAGCGGGATAATTAACCACACGGTCTTCGAAAACTTCCCATATTATCTCCAAAGACCAATCAGCAGTGTGTGTCATTGCATTATATTGCATGAAGTAACCATTATTCCTTCCTTCTGCCGTCAGCTCTTGAAAGAATGGCGTGATAATGAAGTCTATATTTCGGTCAGCATTTATTGTTTCGTGGAAAAATCTAGGCCCTATAATACTATGAGCACTTATTGCGCACCAAACTACTATCTTTACATCATGAAGTGGACAGAGATCCAGCTGGTTGGAATTTTCTGCACTCCAGTAGTGATTGTTTTGACTATTTATGTAGCCACTTAAGTGCAGTCATGCCTCATCACTAAAAAATGATTCTGGGTCAGCATCGCGAACAGACTGAAGCCACCAGTTACAACACCGAACCCTAGCGAAACTTTCAGGTCCATTTAATTATTGGGTAGCGGTGGGTTTGTATGGTTTGGCTTTTAACATTTTTTTTGCTTTGTGGGCAGAAGATTAGCTTGTATGGTATGATGCGATAGGGATTTTTGGTAGAATTCTTTCCAAGAGAGCTCCCATTTCATCAGGCTTTTCCTCTGTTAAAACAGTTTGTCTTCTGCATGTTTTCTTGTTAAGAATGGACCGGTGGTGCAGAATTTTTTCATTAAATTACATACCGTATTCCTGTGGGCAGGGAGGCTGCCAGGAAATTTGCGATTGAATCAAAAGCAACACTCTCTAACACAAGAATGCTTTGCATAACACAACACAGTGAATACACGCTGTTCTACTATATATACGTCACTCATTAAACACACAATAACTTTTGTATTCATATAGAAACTACGCTATTTCAAGGCTAAGGCCACGCAGAAAGCGTTTTGATTTAGCATGCATTAAGAAGCGGTCTGAGCAGTTGAGTGCGTAGAATAAAGCCAGCAGTTGAACATGGCCATGGCCAGACCAATAGCAGAACCGGCTCTACTGCTCACACGCTTACTGTTCAACGCCACTTCAAGCCATATCAGTTTGTTTTTTGTTGTTCAGCTGTAAGCGTGTTGTCCCGAGCTCTCCATGTCTTTTGGAACAGAGGAATTGATTCCATCAGTTTTTAAACGACCGGTTCTGTATCTCTCAAATATTTTAAAAACAGGAATGTTACTTCGGAAGCATGGAAAGAAGTCTGTACAGGAGTAAAGACATATGAAGGTAAGTTACACTCAGATGAATATTTAATTATTTATTTAAAAGCACAGATAAGAACACAACTAAACCATGTTTATACACAGGCCATTATTTACTGTAAGTTAATTGGTCACAAAACGTGAGATTGGTTTTGGCTGTGTGTTTCTATGTTTCGTTGTGCAATACATTTGCAGATATTGCGTATTGATTTTTGTTATTAAAGTACTGCGTAAACTTGTACCTGATCGAATTAGCTGTAGTAGAATATTCATTGCATGATTTGTAATGAATGTTGTTCTACTAGCAGGTTGATTCTCCAAGTTCAAACTATTTGTGTCTGTTACCTCGTTAATTATCACACATTTGTGCAACTCACATGCAGCTCGAACAGTAGTGATGACAGTGTTAGGTGATGTGTCTATAGCTTTTCTTAAAATTTGCCATCATCATCCTTTCATGTATTAGTGCTGTAGAAGAACTGATATGGTCTATACAAAGATTTGCATTTTTCACGGCATTTCTTCCTGGGGCGTTCCAGATATCTTTTCCCATCGGGGCAGTAGTTTATGACTGCTAAAATTTGCCATTTAGCAATTAAAATTCCAAATGCACATTCTACTTTTTGTCTACATCTTGTCAGTCTGCCGGGCTGAGTGGCTCAGCTGGTTGAGGCGCTGGCCTTCTGACCCCAACTTGGCAGGTTCAATCCTGGCTCAGTCCGGTGGTATTTGAAGGTGCCTTGTGTTGGTAGATTTACTGGCACGTAAAAGAATTCTTGCGGAACAAAAATTTCAGCACCTCGGCGTCTCCGAAAACCGTAAAAGTAGGTAATGGGACGTAAAGCAAATAACATTATTATTTCTTGTCAGTCTGTAGTTGAAAATATGTTTGGAATCATCCAATGATTTTCTTGGGAAAGGATTAGAGGAAAGAGGAGCCTCATCACCAGTGAGGACAAAAGGCACTTCAGTCAGTGAATTGGGTAATTCAGTTGGTGGTAGAATATTTAAACAATTTGTTTCCAGCGACTCATGTAATTTCAAACTCCTGAAAACACAGTCATCACTTTTTCAGACTTTACAGCTCACATCAATAGCTACAATTTTACAGTCTGCATCCGCCATCTCATGTAGAACGATAAAATAATAATGGTTGTAATTGAAATAATAGGATCCACTATCATTTGGACGTTTTATTCTAATATGTTTCCCATTAATGGTGACAATGCAATTAGGAAAATTAGTTTTAAGGTACATGTTATCAGCAATACTTTTCCACATTCTTTCATCAAGGAAAGGAAGGTATTCTTTCATTGGTAATTCCCATATTGCTTCTGTGCATCTTTCACTATTGAAGCCACATTAGTTTTGCCCATCCAGAATGCAAAAGCCAGGGAACGAAAAACATCCCACTAGTCAGAAATCTGTAAGAATTAATAATATTACCATTCAAGACGTGAATTACTTCTAGCAATTTATATTGATTGTACCAGGTGTTCACAATTAAACGTTATGGTATTCAGCCTGATACAGCACGTGCTGTAATGATCATAGGAGTGAAATATCGTAGACACGCTCACAAATTATGCCAAAAAAATGATTAGTTCTAAATTTTGCCACTAGTTGAAAATATGGCACTCTAAGCGGTCAGACCATGCAATATTCCGTAACTCTAACGTCAAAATGTTCTTCCGGTAGAATTACGTTGCGTCAGTTCCTTGGTTTTTACAATGTTTAGTAAAGCTAAAGGTTCCACCTATTCAATATGTTATCGTAATGGTCTATTTAGAACATCACATATTTATTTAACTTATCATAAAATACATCTTTGGGACCGGTTTCGGCAATCCACTATGCCATCATCAGCCATTGAGTTTTTTATAGCAAGGAACATTCAAAAATTTTAAAAATATGCAATAGCAAGTCCTATTCTTACATGAAAAACATTAAAAATATAGCTAAATAGCATAGGCCCATTGTACTATACAAATAACATGTCTTTTTTGAAAAATACAATATTATTTAGTGCATCTAAAATTTTTAATACTAAATAAGTTCCTTGGTTGATAAAGATGTTGATTCCCATAGGGAACCTGATATGTTTGTTCCAAATGAGTAAATTTATAATACCGATATACACCAGCGTCAGAAAGTTTAGACTCACCCATGAATTTTCACTTACCATGAAAGATATGGGCTATTTGTTGAAAATCAACATGGAAATACCTATGTTTTTAGTACTAACTGGTTTTATTACACATTTCTCTAGATTTTCTTTTATACTGATCATTCACAAGGAGCTAGAAACACAATCACATCATCTTAAGCAATCACACCGCCTGTTCATCCACCCTTTGCTTTGATTACTGCTTTACAGATGCGTGACATTCTAGCTGTTAATTTTTCCAAAGTCATGGTATTTATACATCCCCAGGTTTATAACAGACATTGCCACAACCCATCCACATTGCCTGGTGCCTTTTCTTTCACTTTCCTGTCAAGCTCTTCCCACAAAAGTTCAATAGGTGACAGATCAGGTGATTGAGGAGGCCAGACCATTAGTTCCAATTTTCCTTCAGCTTGTTTCCTTTCCAGATACTGCTTGCACAAATGAGAGGTGTGTTTAGGATCATTGTCCTGCTGTAGAACAAATCCTTCACCAATCAGCTTCATTCCAGATGGCACGGCATTGCACGAAAGGATACGTTGATATTGTTTCTTTTCCAGTATTCCCTCTACTTTCACCAAATCACCAACCTGATTATTTCCAAAATATCCCCACACTGTCACATTTCTTCCTCCATGCTTTACAGGTAGAATTATGCTGGATTCTATAACCCTTTCGCCGGGGCGGCGACGAACGTATTACATGTTATAAACCTCATTTTAGGTCCGTATTGAAAATTTAACAGTTCAACAATGATAAAGGTGTTTTAATTTATTCCACCTATGTGGAACTAAGAATTTAATTATGTAACAACTATACGTGAAAATATAAGTATTGAATAGGTGGAATAAATTAAAACACCTTTATCATTGTTGACGAACGTATTGGCGACGATTGAACCGAATTTTTCAAATTTAGATTCATCCGTCCAATGCACCCTTTTCCATTGTTCACCGGTCCACTTAGCATGCATTTTGGCTCATTGTAGCCTTTTCTAATCGTGAACAGTTTTCAACAATGGTTTCCATGCTGCTATGGGACCAAACAATCCCGCCTCCAGCAGACGATTTTTCATTGTGGTCTCAGACAGTCTCTACAATATCTACCGCTGTACTCCTTCTGTCATGCTTGCTGAGGATTTATGGTTTTCTTCAATTTTAGAAGTCTTCCTTGGACGTCCACTGCGTGGTCGGTCCTCACAACTACCCATTTCCTCTCTGCGTTTCACTGCTCTGCGAACACTGCACTCTTAAAATTAAAAAAAAAATTCTGCAATTTTTTGGCTCGACCACCCAGTTTTTCTTCATCAGCACAAGCCTTGGCTCTGTTTTCTTAGGTTATATTAGCCTTCTTCCCCATATTCAATTGTTTGATGTGTGTTGTTACCGTAGTTATGCCCAGATAACATCAATGTAGAAAATAAACAATCTGGTACAGAGATTAACATACAACTGCTCGGGATAACTTCTGTAGGCTGTCAACTTACAAGACAGCGAGGAAATGAGAAGGACAAGTAATCGCGTGAGAGAGGCATGTTTATTACCTGGGAAAGGGCCGGAAGTTATCCAGGTAGAAGCAGGCAGTAAGAGCTGGGGACCATAAATCTGTCAACTTCTTTGAAAAGATAAAGTAAAATCTCCCAATATGCACTGAAATAGCTTTATGAAGTGCATAAGTAACAGAACTAAAGTACCACTTATCACACAGAAAACAGTTCTTTAAGAAAATTATTAATTTTCGTAGGTGAGTCTAAACTTTCTGACATTAGTGTAGTTGGTCTGTTATTGGACATTATACATTTTACAACTAACTCATTCCTGGTTGCCAGCGTTTCGCCTCACTGTGCTAAGTTGGGCTCATCAGTTGGTAAATAGCACACCTACCAGGACGCGTGGCTATTGAATTCCGTGCAGGCCACTCGAACACGTCAATGCCAACAGACACAAGAAATATTCTGCAATGAGTGTCCATATGAGAGATACTGGCCACCAATATACTGACATAAATAAGACTTGACCATTTTTTAAAAAGTGAGCAAAGAGAACCTGATGAGCAATTATGAAAATATTTATATAGGTTTGGACCAGAGTATTAATGCAAACAAACATTTGAATGATGTACAAGAGAACAAAATTCTGTTATATGGACAGATCCCATCGCTTTTATCATCACGAAAAATTAATCATTTGAAGTCGCCTCCTCTAAAACAAACATCCCACCCTCTCGCTCCAGCTAAGGGCCAAGCTATTTCCCCTTCCCCCACTAATAGCACTGTTCCCCCCCTACCGCCCCTAGCCAAGTTCGCTGGGCAAAAGAAAACATAATTATAACACGCGCAGTAGCGTGGCGAGAAGAAAGTCAGAGCGAGACTCAGTCATGAACCAGCTATAGGGAGTTTCACCAAATTGTGATGGTAAGCTTTTACGTCACGCATTCGTGACATATTCTCTTTTCTTAAATTTCCGAGGGTTTTAAACGCATTAATTTTTATATTTCTTTTTTTCCAGACCTTGTATAAAAAAAAAAAGAAGGAATATCCATAAAATTTAAGCCATGAATATGGTGGTCACGCAGCGCTGATCTTTGCCATACGACAGGCTATCTCAAAAGGCTTCAGATTTCTTTTACCAGAATAGCTCAATTTTGAAAGAAATTTCCATACGAGTTAAAGTTTTTAAATATTCTGATGTGGATTTGGTCCCAATCCTATTCTGAGGCCAGAATTTCAATCTCCTCAGTCAACACACTGGAACTACCAGATACCAACACTGCTTGTAAAATTTTCAAGTAAAGTTGTTCATATTTAACATTGAAGAAAGATTGTTGGGAGTGTTAAACTCCTTTATGAAATAATGTGTATATTTTGTCTTCAGTATTTTCTCAACAGTTCATAAAGGAACTTCCGTTTTAAATTACTAGACAGCAACAATGAACTTCATATTCCGTTACGAGACCTTATGGCTGGCATGTCATATTTCCAGTTATATTTCAATTTTAACATTGAAGATAACATAAGTTTTTGCAAGAAGTGAGGACAATTTTGTATAAATGTATATATTATATCTTTAGCTTATGTCAAATAGTACTTAAAAAGGCATTGTAGCTGATCTCAAACGGTTCTTAAAAAGGCATTGGGTTCTTCCATTTTTTCAATTTCTGAACAATGAGTTTTTTAATCTATCACATGATTTTATGGCTGAAGAAGTCTCTAATAGAGACGAAATATGGACCAAAATTGATTGAATATGTTTTTATGTTAAATAGTTTTCACTTGGCTGGCCATCTTCAGCCTTAATGTAATACATGTAATAACTAAACAAATGTACAAAAACACAACTCACATTAAAATCTGGGGTGATTTATTTGTCAAATTTTACACATAGTTTGTCTTTTCAACATCTTTATCATCGATGGCCAAGCAGACATCAATTTTTGGAAATGAGACAAAGTTTCTCATAGTGCATTGGCACTGCCAGTGGCTTAAAATTGAGAAACAATGTTAGGTTTACAATTTACTTTTCTTATTAGCATATAATAACTATACAGATTCAATCAATCGGCAACCAGCTGTCATCTCATTCATGTATATGTGTCAATGACGATGCTCATTCTCCTTTTCTCATTGTTTTTAATAAAAACAAAACCCTATTCTATAATATCAATAATATAATTGCGTGCGTTTTTATACCTGAGAAGAAATCATTGCCATATAACCTCCTTTTTAATATTTCTGACGTTCAAGGAATATTCTCCTTAACATAAATTACTCTCATGATCGGGAATGCTAACGATGGAATGCACCTAATAATTCAAATAATTTTTTCAATTGTGTCCTAATCGATCTTTTCATAAACAAATTCTCGATCTCTTGTAGATGTTCATTGTAGTCAAATAATGTGTGCCTGGTGCAAATGAAGGTGAACTTGACGTGTATCATTCATGATATTTACTTCAGTCCATGGCCTCCGTCGTATAAACTGTTATTGGAACTAAACGTTGCGCATAAGAAATCAGTTTACTCTCCCGTCGAATATAGTCCATTTCATTCAACAGTAATTGATTGTATTTCGATATTAAACTTCTGGACATGAATTTGTTAGATACCGGTACTACAGGATTCTAAGCTTATGAATTCTCAGATATTTAATTTTTATTAAAGCTTACCACTCAATTGAGCGAGTTACTTCGATTTTTCAATGTACATGGACGTAAATTGACTGGACGTATACTTTCACATGATTTCAAACAGCTTCCATACCATCATAAACTTTAATGATTCCTTCATCTTCGACTCGGAATCCATTGAAAGGTTATATTCCCACCTTACTTAGAATAGAAATTTCGAGCAAAGTGAGAAATTTTGTTCAGCAATCATAAGTTAAATTTACAACCTTCTTCTAATTCAAGAAATCAGTCTCTATATATCGTATGTTAAGGTTTTCGAAGAACTCTTGATAGATTGTTAGTATAATTTCTGTTCGCTTTTACATGACCATTTCAAGATGTTCCGATTCACTTGTTCTCCAAACATTCCTTATAATGCGCCTCCTAGCTTTCGATCTTTTGCTTCTCTTCTGGTGCATATTCGCTCATCTCATATTGCTCACCATCCCGAATAACGTTGATTTCTTCCTCGATTATAGGGTATGATATCATTTCAAGTTAGATACATTAAAAATAGAAATATATATGGAGTCCAGATTTTGGTTCTTGCAGGCATTATTGTCTAGAATGTCTACAATCTTAAATGGTCCAATATACAAGTGAGCGAACTTAGAGTAAAACTTGGTAGCGGGATTTGAAATCGCAGGCTCCCTCACAAGCACGAAATTTCCGACCTCCAATGGGTTACGGAATCGCTTATTCCTCATATTCCTAAGTCGTCGCTCTGCTTGTTTCTTCGTGCGTAGTCGAGCTTGTTCGACATTCTCTTCAACGTTGGGTCTTTCTTTCATTGGCCTGTTGATATCATTCCATGGACGTTTCAGATATTCATTCATGTGAATTATGCTCGGTATAGGCACCGTGCGCATCGCTCTAGCGATCGGGCGGAGAACAACACGTGAGGCAGACTTGCAGTAGCTGTTCTGTTATGACTGAACGTGTAGTCAGTCAGATGATAATGGCAGAGAAAAGGAGATCAAGTAAACGAAATTGATGTGTTGTCAGATGTTCCAATACTTACGCAAATACGGGAAGTGAAGTACAAATTTATTGTTTTCCAAAACGAGCGATAGATGTGGACCGAAGGGGGCGATGGATAATACAAGGAGTTAACCGAACGAAGTAAGTAGGCCTACACATACATACTGCACATATTTGCAGTAAGTTCAGTTGATCCGATTTAATTTAATTTTTAGCACTGATAGATCACTTTGGCAACCTACGACTTACCGGTACTCAAGAATATGTAGTGCACATTTCATCGGAAACAGAAGATCTGGACACGCACTAAGTCCAGCCTATGTTCCGACAATATTTCCGGATGAATCAAAGAAGCGGAATGTGTCGCCGGGATCCAGCTTACAGCGCTTTCACTGACAACTCAAGCGATTAAAAAAGGAAGAATCAGATGGAAAATTTTCAAGTACAGTTTGCCCAAGTAACATAACCAAGGATGCATCCGTGCGAACAGATGCATCTGAATTTCATTGTTCAGACTTCATGTTTCCATGTTCAATAAATGAAAACGACGTAAATACACGTATTCCACTTAATTTCGGTCTGGGAGGGGACGTTACGAAACATGATAAAATGTTTGGAACGGAAAACGATCATGCAGACATCAAGGGTTCAGGTTTCCAAGGCTACAGTTCCATAAGGAACAATGCACAAATGCGTGATTTAACAGGTGTGAACTTCAACGTCTTTGCCTTGCGTTATTATCAAACTGTAATGTTTCGAAATTATGTAAATAAACAAGATTATTCATTTTCCTAATGAAAATGAAAATCGGACTGTCCTATTCTGCTTTGAGAGTGTTCACAGGACAACAATTTCACGTATTTTTACGACCGTGCTTATGCAACTGGCACTGCGTACGAAACATTTCATATTCTGGCCTAGTAAGGAAAGTGTTCAAGAAACAATTTCTCCAGCATTTAAAAGAAATTACGGTAATTGTCGAGTCGTTATTGACTGCACAGAATTTAGGGTTGAACAGCCTCCCCAGGTAGATCAAGAGATTGTATTTCTAGTCTCAATACAAGGATCGCTACACTGCAAAAGTTTTAATTGCAATCACGCCTAAAGGTATGATCGCTTTAAATCTAAATGTTATGGTGGAAGAGCTAGCGACTGATTCATAACAACTGTCAGTGTTTTACTTTCTTTCACCCTGGCGATGAGGTCATGGCTGATAAAGGAGTTAGGCATCAGAACTAACTTATCTAGCCGCGGTATCATAATCGTGACACCACCGTTCTTACATGATGGGAGATTAACAGCTGAGGAAGTTGCGTGTTATTGCGAGTGTTAGAATTCACGTAGAAAGGTGTATTCAAAGAATGAAAATATACAATATATTACAGAAATCGTCTGTGTGTTGCGTGGTAACGAATTTGCAACCCCATCGAATAACACGAACAACAAATGAACTTCCATAGCATTCTATTGCTTCACTTTCCATTTCACTTCTGTAAGAATGTTCAAAGCAGCTCCCCCAACTGGAGATTCATTTAATAATGCGAGAGAGTACCGTATCAAAGTTATGTCGCCTAGTTTTGATCTGATTTGCTTTCGTCATCATCATCATCTGTTTACCATCCAGGGTCGGTTTTTCCCTCGGACACAGCGAGGGATCCCACCTCTACCGCCTCAAGGGCAGTGTCCTGGAGCTTCAGACTCTTGGTCGGGGATACAACTGGGGAGAATGACCAGTACCTCGCCCAGGTGGCCTCACCTGCTATGCTGAACAGGTGCCTTGTGGAGGGATGGGAAGATTGGAAGGAATAGGCAAGGAAGAGGGAAGGAAGCAGCCGTGGCCTTATGTTAGGTACCATCCCGGCATTCGCCTGGAGGAGAAGTGGGAAACCACGGAAAACCACTTCCAGGATGGCTGAGGTGGGAATCGAACCCACCTCTACTCAGTTGACCTCCCGAGGCTGAGTGGACCCCGTTCCAGCCCTCGTACAACTTTTCAAATTTCGTGGCAGAGCCGGGAATCGAACCCGGGCTTCCGGGGGTGGCAGCTAATCACTACACCACAGAGGCAGACATTTGCTTTCGTGCTAGCAGATATTCTTATCTTTTTTTTGAAACCATCGAGGGCTTCTTGATTGAGATAGTGTCCAGGGAGATTTTAATTATATAATATTATATATAATTTAATTTAATTATATGATCTGTATCAACCTGCGCTTTGCTGGTAAAAAACATTTCGTCACTCACAATGCGAAAGGTGTATTTATCTGGCAAGCGCACGTCGTTAGAGACTTATAAATGTAATAGCTGCGTCACAATTTCCTCACATTCTTCTCACATCATTCACTGCCCTGTCTATCAATAAGGTGACTACGGCCCTGCACGATTGTTTGATTTCAGTACTTGCTTCTGCTCGATGCTTTGTACGAAGACTGCAAGGAATGTGTTTCAAAATATACTTAGTTAATTCGAAGGGGGGGAAGAGATGTTCTCAAAGTCTTTTTACCGAACAGTTCTTCTACGCGTTTGCCTTTTTTATATTTTTCTGTTGACATTGTTTTCGGGCTCGGTTTTCCCCACTGTTGCGGACGGTCTGTTTTGGAGACAACACCTTCAGTATTTATATAATACACTACCGCAGCTACGCGTTTGCAATTTCTTCTGGCGCCGGCAGGACAGGAACATTTGCTGGTAGAGACTAGAGACATTACGATTCTGGTTAACCTGAATCCAAAATAAAAATGCCTACAACTTAGCAAACATGCATCAATTAATCCTTACTAAATAAACTAGGTAAATTTTCACCTAACTACACCTTGCCTACCTCAAGTTTCACGATATAAGGCGGCAAATTGCCAGACGTTTGTCGGATGACTTTTCCTGTGATGTATCCGAAACCATTCGAAATTAACTCTTTAACGCCTTTCACGTGGCCACTGACAACAAGGTTTCTTCCTTTATTGCATGATGATTCACTTAGATCCCCGAATTGAATCTCTTTAAACCCGCAACTTGTTCGAATGTTACACACATTGTACTGAGACTCTCGCACTGCGCCTCACCTCTTGTTTCAGAACGGGCCACTATGTAGCGCTAGTAGTAGCATTTCGATCAACCTGCACGGTGCCTATATTACCAATAGATTCATGCCAAGTGTGGTTCATACACTCTGCAACTATCAGTAGAAGCAAAGTCCAAGCCCAATGACGTTGAGGACAGAAAATCCGACAATATTTTGATAGCTCTCTCATAACTCTTTCTGCTGCGTTTGATTCGGGATGACGTATGGAACTGAAACGATGTTGGATACCCATTCTTTCTAACGTTTCTGAAAATTCAGTAGACGTAAATTGTGTTCCATGGTCAGTTAATATGCTATCTGGTTTACCCATCTGACGTATGATAGACCTTTCTAATCTCTTGATGATTGTTTTCGAATTTGATTTTCTGATAGGCTGCAATGATATGAATTTTTACATGACATCCAGAACGGCAAGAATGAAACAGTTCCCAAGTTTACCAGGAGGTAATCCTCCATACAAATCCATTGCGTATACTTCTGTTTGCTTGTTTGGTATCACAAGGATTGGCTGTTGATACAAAAAGATAGAACTATGTTTCACTCTGACATGTATCGGTGGTTTTGACTATTCTCCCTACGGTTCTTCGGAGTTCATTCCAAGTGAAAGTTTCTCCAATGGTAGCTATTAACTTGTCAGCTCCTCCATGACCAATCATACGATGTATGTACCAGATTAATTTGCACCTTAGCTTCTGTGGGACTACAACTCTTGGTTTCGTTTTTTCTCAATGTACAAACTTGTATAGAATTTTATGTTTATAAATCAGCCATCGGTAGATCAATTTTTTGGTTTTCATGGCTATTATCTGCAGTTTTTTTCTGACAGTGTTCAATAATCACTATCAATGATTGAACCTCGTGTTGTAACTCCGGTAATCGTTTTAATTTATCCAAGCATTCTTCGTCATCGGGGGTCTTCTCTATTATATTAACTTCCCGGATGTCTTCTATAGGATTTCGACTCAAACTATCTGCTAAAATGTTAGACTTTCCTGGGCAAAATTCAATCTGAAGGTCGAATTCTCGAGTGTGTAGAGCGCACCTGGACACTCTTTCGCTAGATAACGTTGACTTCAACACGAAAGTTAGTGCTTCGTGGTCAGTTTGAATTACCATTGGGTATCCATAAATTATCTTTCTCCACTTCTGCAGCTCATAAACAATTGCCAACATATCTAACTCAGTTGTTGTATAGTTAAGTTTATGGGAACGCAATTTTCTGCTTACGAATGCCAAATAGGTCTTTCTTTTACCCATATGTTCATCTTCTTGATAAAGAGCAGCTCCAATTCCAATTAGCGAAACATCTGATTAAATGATAAATTTCATATTAAAATCTTGATAATCATCATCATCATCATCATCGGCCAATTCTATCATTACATGATGTGGCCTCTTTAAGTCGTGAACTCAGGTAAGTCTTTAGCAGAACTCTCCAGGTAGAATGGTCTCGAGCAGTTCTCTGCTCGGATATCCCAATTTAATATTGCCTGCCATTAAATTTTTCATGTCAGCGAAAGCTTGATTGTGATGGTTACTCCAGTGCCATCGATTATTCATTTTCAATAATTCTTGTAAGTGCGCTACCATGTCAGTATATCCTGGACAATGATTAGCAAAGAATTGAGTCATTCCTAAAAGTTGCCGGATGTGCTTAATTCTTCTTGGCTTAGGAAAGTCGCAAATAGCTTGGATTTTAGGAGGATTAGGTTTGATTCCTACCCATCAACTACTTGTCCAACGAACGAAATTTCTGGTTGGTAAAACTTTGATTTCGACCTATTAATCTTGAAACCTGCTTCATTCAAATTAGATAATATTTGATCCAATTTCATCAAGTGTTCTTCGAACATGGATGTAGCTAGTACTATGTTATCAACATGTCGTTATAAATTCCTTGACTTCAGGCTTTAAATTTCTGTCCAGTGCTCGAATGAGTGCTGCTCCAGAATTACGGATTCCAAAAGGAAGTCTTTCGAAAATATACACGTGATTGTCAAATAAAAATCCTGTGAACAGTTTAGATTTCCTTTCCAACACAATGTGATAATACGATGACATCAAGTCCAATATGGTGAAGAATTTCATGCCTTTAAATCGTCTAATAATATCCTTTATCAAAGGAGTTTGGAGTTTAAATGTCGAGCATCCAAGCATATGCGAATGGAACCATTACTTTTCCTCACTGCTACTAATAGACATATACGGCAAATGTGCCATATAAATAATACCATTGTCAATCATCTCCTGAATGACTTTCTTAGCCTTTGACATAAATTTATCCTGTACAGGATAAGGTTTGGCTTTGAAAGGTCTCCAGTCTTAAAACCAACAACTTATATTCAACATTTTTCACTGCACCAGGCTGAGATTTGAAAGCATCTCCATGTTTTGTCAGTAAAGCCATAATCATTTTCTTCTGTTCATTAGTACCTCCAATTCCTTTATCAGTCATCCTATCGTTTGAAATCTCTTCAGGGCTCTACTTGATTCCCTCCGTGAGATGTACTACTTCTTCCAATGATAACATTCATGGTTTTCTGTGACTCGCTAATTCCCTTGTTTTCTACCTTCGCTTTGATATATTATTGTTCCTTGTTATCACATTTGAATCTAATTTCTTCTTTCCTCAGGTGGATTATGATGTTATTCTCATGTATAAAATCAAATCCAATAATCAAATTATATTGAACTCTATCCATAACCACAAATGGATGTTCAATATTAATCTTCCCAATTTGTACAGGTAAATATGTTTGTATCTTACATTTGGTAATACTATCTGGACTTATTCCTTTTATTTTCATGTTTGTCACGGGAATTACGGGAATATAGATTTTGCTTTGCAATTCTGAAATACCAAACTCTATAGCTGCAGTCGCTTAAGTGTGGTCGGTATCCAGTATTCGGGAGATAGTGTGTTCGAACCGCATTGTCGGCAGTCCTGAAGATGGTTTTGCATGGTTTCCCATTTTTTTGCTAGTTGCTTTACGTTGCATTTCCCATTTTCACACCAGGCAAATGCTGGGACTGTACCTTAATTAAGGCCACGGCTGCTTCCTTCCCAATCCTAGCCCTTTCCTATCTCATCGTCGCCATAAGACCTATCTGTCGGTGCAACATAAAGCAAGTTATAAAAAAAGAGCAGTTCTGAAAATAATGCTTTGGAGACAATACTACAGGGTGTCCACCCATATGGAAAACCGAGAAAACCAGGAAATGTCAGGGAATTTGATAAATGACGGGAAAACTGTGAAATGTTAGGGAATTCAAAAAATCTGGAAATCCCTTCTTCTGCCAGATAAAATCGACATACCACATTTATCGGTGTAATAGAAGCCCATTTTTCAGTTTTTGTAACATTAATCTAGGGCTTGTCTTTTATGCCAGGAATAAATTGTAGAGAAAACTTAATAAACATTTAAAAAAAACAAGTGTGTTCTCGAATGTGAAGTAACCGATAGCATCAGCATCTGCTATATGTCGATCGAATTTTCAAAGTTATGATCTGCTTACTATTGAATATTCTGTGTTGTTGGGGAATTGTGAGCTTGATGAATTAGGCCTATATTGCGTTCTCAGTATTTCTAATTGCTTAAATACATGGCTTCTTCAACAAAATATGCATATAGACAGAATTCCACAACCCTACAGATGACTGTGTTTGTTTACTGTGTAATGACGCGTGCGATAGTCACTACCTCGTAAAATGTAAAAACAGACAAAAAATGCAGGAAGGTGTGAAATACACTTAAACTCAATACTCATTCGAGTGCTCGTGATTATTATTATTATTATTATTATTATTATTATTATTATTATTATTATTATTATTATTATCATTAAATGCGCTGACGTAGGTAAGCCATGTGTAAATATGTAATGCATCGTGACACCGTTCGGGCCGCGCCATGTTGAGTTTCTAACCTGTCTTTCGTGCAAGGGGTTCGGAAGTTTTAAGGCATGACTAGTAGCTTGTAATATCACATGTAATTTTGTGAATAGAGAACAAGATTTCTAAATAAAGTGACATCACATTGTAAGATGAAGGTGATTTGTTGGTTAGGATATTTTGAGTTTGTGAAGTATGTTTGTATGTGTACAGTCTTGATGTAGCAAATCCCAAGCTGCCATTCATATCAATTTATATCGGTTGAGCGCAATCTCGAAACCGGTCTGCCAACTGTATTGTCTACATCACCACGTGGTTAAGCTACATAACTTTGTGTGTATGGTATAGGTTTAATAGTGTTCAGTGTAGTTGTAATTTTATTTACATCCGTGTGTTGGTTAGCATATAGTTCGTCTGTGTACCATACCCCAGTATAGTTCGTGAAAGACAAGTGGCAATAATGTGACTCGGCAAAAATTGACACCGTGGTCTCAATCAGCCATAACCTCCCCTTCTTATGCCAGTCATTAGCCATGAATAATTTATTTCTTTTATTCTTAATAATAATGTGCCTATCCTTGTTTTAGTGTTTGATATTGTTGGCAAGTGCATGCATTATCTTTGAAGGTTTTGTGAATTTGTTTTCACTTGTGATTCGCGTGTGTTCATAGTACGGTATTACATTTTACGAGGGCTCTGAGCTGCAGTTATATTGCATCAGCTGTTATCGAAGCAGTAGAATGCTGGCAACATAGGTAAGGCAATGCTCACATGTTTTGCGAACTGTCAGTTTAGAAGAAAGCCGTGCGGAGTATAGGACTATTTAAAGATTTTTTACAATATCCTTATCTTACTTCTTTTTTCGGCTAACAATGTATTCATAAAAGCCAAGGAAAACTTTGTTTAATGAAAGGTGGCTGCTTGATGATACTTTCAGAACATGTTTGAAACCCATCACTCAGAACAAATTTTCAGCATTTTGCATAGTATGTAAAACATAATTTTCTCTTCGCAAAACATGGGGAAGCAGACATTGAGAAGTTACATGGTAGGAAAGAAGCATGCCATTAGTGTCAAGTTCAGCCAGTTCTCGGCATTCCTTTCAAGTTATTTAAAAAAAGAACATTCAAATAGTGTAGTAACAAAAGACTTAAAACTCAGTAGATAATACCTTGGCCGCAAACACAAATTGTCCTCTGCCTGCCACAGCTACCACAACGAACTCTATCACATATGACTCCACTGCTGCTGCTTCTGCTTCTTCCATTAAAGAAGGTTCACCAGAGACGAGATGTCTACAGAATTATCTTTCAAGAGAGCAAGTAACCAAAGCTGAGATTATATGGTGCATGTATACTGTCATGCAACACCATTCTTTATGTTCCAATGAAGCTAGTGTACGTTTGTTCCCAGTAATGTTTCCAGACTCTGAAATAGCTTCGAAAGTTCAACTGCACAGAACAAATGTTGCATATACAATCACTCGTGGTTTGGCTCCCTATTTTCATAAGCAAGTTCTTGAGATGTATTGTAAGTGCACTCATTTCACCCTTTGGTTTTGACGAGTCACTGAATAAAGTTTCTCACATGGGCCAAATGGATCTTGTAGTTCGTGGTTTCAATCCTGATACCAATGAAGTATGCACTTCTTATTTTGATTCCATGTTTCTTGGTCACTCTACCTCCTAGGATTTGTTAAATGGTTTTTTGCGAGCACTGCAGGGACTCAATCTAAAAGAACTCTTACAAATTTCAGTGGATGGTCCAAATGTTAATAAAAAGTTCCTTCAGGATATCAGTAATTTATTAAGTGATGATCCAGATGTTCCTGTTTTGGTGAACATTGGATCTTATGGCTTGCATACTGTTCACAATTTATATAAAATAGCAGTAAAAGAAACTCAGTGGAATATTGCAGAGTTTCTTTGTGCTCTTCACTTCCTGTTTTGCTACGTTCCACATTATTCAGGTTCAAACGTATTTCCTTTTTAAATATTGTGCTATAAGATTTCTTGAAAATCGAAAGTCATTGAACGTGCTATACATATTGTACCAGGAAAATTGATTTCAAAAAGCATGAGGGTGTTCTTTTTTTTTTTTTTTTTTTTGCTTTACATTGCACCGACACAGATAGGTCTTATGGCGATGATGGGACAGGGAAGGGCTAGGAGTGGGAAGGAAGCGGCCGTGGCCTTAATGAAGGTACAGCCCCAGCATTTGCCTGGTATGAAAATGGGAAACCACGGAAAACCATTTTCAGGGCTGCCGACAGTGGGGTTCGAACCTACTATCTCCCGAATACTGGATACTGGCCGCACTTAAGCGACTGCAGCTATCGAGGGTGTTCTGAGGGGTGCCTAGTCCTTAGGAGAAGGTACAGAGAGCAAGGATCGCAAGGCGAAATAATAGATATTATAACTTTTCCCTTTTATTCAATCTATGAAAAGTTACCCTATTATATCGCTGAATTGTAGTGATCATAGATATTTATTGGAAAATATACCCCAATTCCAACAACAAAATATCGAACAAATTATGTTGATCGTATAAAAAATCCAACTGGATAATGTTCTTTTCACCAGTTATGTCCATCATGACTTTCTTGATGTAAATTAATAAAGCATGTTGTAAGTAAGTAAGAGATCCTAAATTCCTTTCTTATTATCACTTGTGATTTCAGAGTATGTTTTCTATGTAAATTAAATAAAGTAAATTTTATAATTCCTTCTTGTGAACACATCAAACTATTTATACCCAAATATAAAACACTTGAAATTAAATCCGATCTTCTGGTATAAAGTTCTAAGTATTGTCCTATTTTATGTAACTTATTATACACTTTATGTGAATATTGCAAATAAGGAGCTTATGGTATGCTTTCACTATAAATGAAGCACTGAATTGAAATTCTAAAGTTCCAACAAGTGAGAACATATGATATTACGAGGGCACACTGTCTTCTGAAAGTCTGTCTACTTTTAAGTATTGTAAAGCGTTAATTTTCTAAGTTTATAAAAATATTAAGTAAGTGAGCTTTTGAATTGAGTTAATGTTTCTTTTGTCAGCAATGACACTGTCTGTAAGAGTTTTGTTGAAAGTCAGAATTATGTTTCTGAATGAAAAGACACTTATATCACCTGACATATGTCTTCTTGTTGAGCTCGAACTGTTGAATACTGCTCTGCAAGCAGCAAACTGGAACTCAGCTAACAGCAAGCACCACGATATTCGATAGTACCATGTCCCAGGAACTGTCTCTCGTAGTACCAAGTCTATGTTCTGCGTTGATCTGCATCAAATCTCCGTCGATCTATGTCGTTCTCCGTCGTCATGAGTCAGGATTTCTCATGTTAATAAAAGAGTGGCTTTAACACGAGTAAGTCCATCTAACTAGGCCAATGATAGTGTGTCCTATGTTGAAACATGCACCATTTGATTTGTGATGTTAGAACTGATTATAACCGTCTCAGAAATAATCACCATTCACTGGATGAGAAATGTGTCGAAGCACTGTTTCTTTTTGTAAGTTGTGATAATTGGAAAATAAGAAAACACATTTCTATGCATAGTTCATCTATACACTCACTGCACACTATTCATCTTGTCAGAAATAACTCTCATTCGAAGCACAGTTTGTCATGACTCACTTCACAGTAAAGAAATAAATAAATGGCTCTCTCTCGTAATATATCGTAATGTTCCCTCTCACTATCACAGTTCCTTAAATACTCGTGTACGAATCCTGTTAAATCACATTGTCACTGAATTACGAAGTATGCGTAATGTATTGCAGCATATTTACAGTTCATTGGACAGTCTATTCACACGAGATGTTTCAAATGGTACAGTCTGTTACAATGATTAGCGAACAGTCTTTATGCACAAGTTAAAGTGTTTTAGGCTCAAAATAGTCGATGTGTTGCAAGCCTACATTCACGATGTTGTAGGATGAAACAGTTCAATACCATTACAATTTAAAGTAGTCATGCTAACTTCAAGTTTGTTAAAGTTATTCACACGAAAATCGAGGTATTTGGTAAGTTCAAACATTGGCGAAATATTACAAGTCTTATGACTTCGATGTTATACACACGTTAATTTCTGAAGTTCGAATGTCCCTGATGAATTGTAAGTCCAACAATTTATAGGTTACTCACTGGTATTCACATAAACTAAGTGTCAACTTGCTGTCGAAATTTATACAAGTATTACGACGTTCCGGCAGAATGAAAATTGAGTTCAACTTCACTTGTCGCGAGCAGCATGACAGGCGAGCCAGCTGTGAAGGATTTGAACTGGTTTGCTACGGTCCAGTCCACTGCTTATATTCCCCAAGGCCAAGGTTACTCGCCACGTCATAAGGAGAAATGTGGTTTCTTTCTCGCTTATATCTCTTGAACGCCTTGATGGAATTTGTTGAGATTGACATATGTTTGCCTTCAGAACACTAGCTACACAATGAGGTATGTCTCATTTCTGTATCTTCATTGGTTAAAAAGTTTAAAAAAATTCTTTCCAGTACATTCAAGAGAAATTCATACAACACGTGGCACTGATGTCACCCGCAGGTTCATCGCTCGTGACGTGTCCTGCTTGCCACGAGAGGAACTTCGTATCGAGCTCACATAAGATGTCGGGTACATGAACACATATTATTGCCGTCGTTTTCCAAATGTACCGGCAACTTTAAAATAATGTACCTGGCTAAAACAGGTCCTGGTACGATATCCTACATAATGTTGACAAATATGTGGAAGGAACAAACAGAGACAAGAAAATCCCAAACTGTAACAGCTTCAAAATAGCATCAACTTCACTCCAAGAGAAGCTACTTAAGGCCAAGTTGTCATTTTTAATATCACTTGTGGGAGATTTGAAACCATTCCTAAAACAGTTTCAGACAGATCTTCCATTTGCACTACTCCTGTATGAGTTTCTCATTGCAACAATGAAAAATGTCATGACAAGGTTTGTTAAGTCTGAGTCACTACAGTCTTCAGAAAATGTCCTCAAAATTTATTTATACAGTAAAGAAAATCTTCTGCCTGTATCTAAAATTGACATAGGTTATGCTGCTAGAGCAGCACTGCATGGCACTCCTGGATTAAATGATAGAGATATATTAGTGTTTACCCAGATTGTCTAAGAGGAATGGTAGCTTTGTATAAGAAGTTACTGGAACGGTCACCGCTGGCATATAAACTGACTAAAGGAATTTCTTGTATCGATCAAAGTGTAGCCAAGCAACCTCTAAGCAGCAAACAGCTAAGGGTAGCTTTAAATGCCTTTGTTGAAAACAAATGGATCTCGGGTAATGAAGCCGATCATATACAAAAGGAGTTCACTTCTGTTTGTGAGAATGATTCTTCGTCTTCTAAAGACGAGAGATTATATCACTTTTAGCTCTGCACTGTTTTGCCAACAGTAAATTTGAAAACAAAGTTGGCTTCATTTCTCAAAATGATACTAATATTGTTTCATGGAAATGCTTCACTTGAACGGGGTTTTTCTCTTAATAAAGAGATTATTCTTGAGAACATGCTACAAGAATCCCTTGTAGCACAAAGAAGAATATATGATGCTATCTCAAATCTTGGTGGAATTGAAAAGGTCTCCATTAATAAGAACATGCTCCATGCTGCAAGGAATGCTCATGCTTTGTATATTCAGAATCTAAAGGAGAAACGTGAAGCATTGGAAGTAGAAGATTCTTTGCAAAAAAAATAATAAGAGAAAGGCCACTTTGTTGCTGACAGAATTAGAAGAAAAGAAGCAGAAGGTGATGGCAGAAGCTCGACAGTCGTTGCTGGCTATAGATGAAGAAATTTCTTTGATGAAGCAGTAATGGTGATCATTTTTTAAAATCTTAAAGTGAATTAAATTGGGTGGAAGGTAAGTGATATTTCAAGGTATTATTACCTGGGATCACCATAAATCTCTTCTGGTCATTTAGAACAACCTTGAAAGCTCCTCATCCAACCCCTTGTGGAATTGAATCACCAGCATTTCAGAGAAATTTATCTTCAAGGACTGAATTTCATAGAAGGAGGGGCATCTTCCTCCTGAGATGACAGATTTCTTTCTCATTGTTATAAGGGATCACCATGCAACAGTAGATGAATTGTGGAATTGATCGCAATAATGTAGCAAAAGGTTTTTAGCATCTCCTTGGAGAAAATAGCCTTTATGCAGTTTGCCACAGGAGTACAACTAATATATGAACATCTAGCTGCCTGTTTTTGTTTCACTTGTCTGCGTACTGATTAGACTGAGGAGCAGTGAAGTCATGTCGTTTTTATATGAGACCAGATTTCATAGAAAATTGTGTTGTTCATAATAAACCTTAAAAGGGTTATTTTTATCAATAAATTTTTTCTTTCTTTCTTTCTTTCTTTCTTTCTTTCTTTCTTTCTTAAGCAGTGACGAAGTAAGGGCTTATGGCCCTTCTTACACTTAACCACGTAGATTGTAACAGAGTAAAGGAATATTACCATTCAGTTACGGAAATAGATACTAGGGAAAGCAAGCATTGTGCATCAAACAAAGAAAAAGATAGAGCATAATATAGAAGAAGTCTGCTATAGCGAGTACGGCATATAACGAGGACCACATTATAACGACCGCTTTTGTCTGTCCTTACAAAATTCCTATACTAAACTGTGTATTATCCTTTGTTTACAGCGAGAGCACTTTCACTGACACATCCATTATTACAAGTGATTAAGCAATTTTTTCCGTTACTAATATTTATGCACCCAGCGATTATATTGCATGCGATCAGCCATCTTCGGTATCGTTTCCTCGCTATGTCGACTTCTGAGCTCTCTTGTCGACATTCTAAGGTGATGTCAGAGTTGATTTGTAAAACCTGTTGGCTGTTCCGTAAAGAAAAATGGAAATGAAAGAGAAGAACATGTTTTTGTAATAAATGCATAAATAACTCGTCCAATAGAGTTGTTAACTCATTAAAAATAAAGGCTGAAGTAAAACGATTGCTTTACTGCTGTTTCGTAAAGAAAATTGGAAATGAAAGAGGAGAACATGTTTTCGAAACGAATACGTAAATAAGATGGTCGATATCAGTTGTTAACTCGTTAGAAATAAAGGCTAAGTAAACAATCTCTTAATTTTAATGCTCTACTCTGAAAATAAATAACAACGCGATACACCTCAAGATATGGCATAGCGCATCACCGATTTGAGAGTTTAGTTTATATTTTCTTGCGTCTGGATAAATTTTGGAGAGGCTACTCCCATGTAAATTTATAGCGAGAATGTTATAATTTCTTTACTGACGCTTGGAATATGTTTTAATGATACATACAGTATAGTATAGTTTAGGTGGCACTGCTTGAATAAGAAAACTAAAACATTTGCCACAAAATGCAATTGATCATCTTCGGTACGTATCGTTTCCTCGCTATGTACACTTGTTAGCTTTCTTGCTGACATTTGAAGGCGATGTCGGAGTTGATTGGTAATACCCATGGACTGCTGTTCATTGTTGCCAACTTAGCTTTTCCCCCGATAAATCCAGCTTATTTAATCCAACGTTTAGCGGCACAAGAACAGTATTCTCGCTGTAGCTTTTTACTTGCTAAATCTAGTTTATTTCATCTAACGTGGCTCATGTGATGTGGGTATGGTCACGTAGTCATGGTACGTGTCTCACCACTTGTCCAGCGGTAGCATAGAATGTGCCTTTGTGATGTCATATTATGATATTGACATCCCTTCTCATCCTACAGTTTTACTATCCGATGATCTCACAAAACATTGTTACTTGTGCCAGGCTCCTCACTTTCACCTATCCTATCCATCCTCCCTTGGTCAACTCTTGTTCTTTTCCCACTCGATGGTATTAGGTCACAAGGCCTAGGGTGTCTTTCACTTTCACACCCTTCGTGGCCCTTGTTTTTCTTTGGCCGATACCTTCATTTTTAGAATTGTCAGAGCCGTGCCATTTTTTTCTCTGATGAATGCCTAGTTGTACTTCCTGTTAAAACAATAATCACCACCACCTCCACCTGTCAAGACTAGCTCAGTGTACATAATTAAATGTCCATGGTTTGCAGTTATAGTAATTTGCTAATTGGACAGAACAAAGAAGAGTTTCATTTTCTACCTGACGAGAAGTGCTGTAAATATTTGGCTTATTTTTTAACTATTTGTAGTTCTGATTTAGCTTTTTCTTGCATAGCCTATTGGATGAAGATCTAGCTTATTAAATAAAAATTGTGTTGGCAGCACTGCTGCTTTTCACTCTAAGAAAATTCAAAATGAAAGAGGATAACACGTTTTTGTAATAAATGCCTAAATAACATGGCCGATAGGAGTTGTTAACTCGTTTGAAATAAAGGCTGAAGTAAATGATCGCGTAACTTTAATGTTATATACTGAAATTAAGTAAAAATGTGATAAACCTTAAGGTATGGCAGAGTATATCACCGATTTCAGATGACGGGTTATATTTTCTCGCATCTAATTGAATTTCGGAAAGGCTGTTCCTGTGTAAATTTGTAGTGAGGAGGTCATCATTTCTCTACGTGTGCTTGAAATATGTTTTCATGATAGATATACGGTTATATTAGGTTAGGTGATGCTGTTTGAAGAAGAAAACTGGAACATTTGTCACAGAGGCCTCTGGATTGATACTATTCTTCTTCTTGTCGTTTGGGCCTACTGAGGACCACGGGGCTCGTTTCGACTCCTTGTATGGAAATTCTGTTTTTTCTTCGCCCAGAAAGCTTTAATCTTCTTGCTGTGTGCTTGTTTCCTTTCCTCGGTCCACTTCGGTCGTGTGGTGCCTGTACTCTGTCTGCTGGTGAGAGACTCTGGAAAGACACCTTGAAAGGTCAACTGCCGGAATAATTCACGATCCTGTAGGGTTTGTTCTGAAATCCCCAGCTGTTCTAAGTCGGACTTCACTGTGGTGATCCATTTATTTTGGGACCCTTTCCCTCTGCCTGTAGTGGTAAAAATCTTGCTGGTAAGTCTGTAAGTACTCATACGAGTCAAATGCCCGTAGAAAGTCAATTGCCTCTTCTTCATGAATGTAACTATGTCTTCTTGATGGTCATAGATCTCATTGTTGTGCTTTATCCTGTAAGTACCATCCCCTTCTCTTATTGGTCCTAAAATCCTCCTTAGTATTTTTCGTTCCTTGAGCTCTAGCTTCCTCATTGGACCTTTTCTGTTCATCAGAAGACACTCAGAGGCGTGCATTACGGACGGTCTTACTACTGAATTGTAATGTTGGAATTTAAGGTTCTTAGAGAGGCACTTGGATGTATAGATGCTCTCACAGGTATGGTAGATCCTTTCCAACTTGGTGCATCTGATGTCTGTTGCTAATGTCTCATTCTCGGTTGCTGAAATCCATTCCCCTAGGTACTTCACTGCAGGAACCTTACGAATGGTGGTGTTTTCCAATGGCATAGTATGTGGGACTCCCTTTATGTTAGTCATGAACTCAGTTTACTTTATATTGACCCTCAAGCCGGTTTTAGCTGCTATGGTATAGAGGCTCTGTAGCTGGTGAGTAGCTTCTATGTTGTTGGCTAATAAGGTAAGGTCGTCGGCAAAGGCCAGGCAAGGTACACTGAGATTATCTTTCTTGTAGCCAATTTTCAGTCCACTTCCTGGAGGTAATATGGCAGTCCATTCCCTGATAATCTTTTCTAGAACGCAGTTAAAGAGAATGCAAGAAATTCCATCACATTGTCTAACTCCCGTTTGGATAGAGAAACTCTCTGAGAGCTCACCTCTAAACTTTACTTTGGAGGTGGTGTTCTTCAGCGTAGCCTGGATTAGTCTGATGGTCTTCTCATCCAGGCCTAATTCCCATAAGGTGGAGAAGAGGGTCTGCCTATCTATTGAATCATATGCCTTCTGAAAGTCCACTAGTGTGACTACCCATTGGTGTCCACCACGATTCTTGTACCTCAGGATTGTCTTGAGGTTCTGTATCTGCTCTGTGCAAGATCTATTTGCGCGGAAACCGGCCTGATATTCACCTAATTGGGAATCCAGTGGACTGACCACTCTGGTTTGCAGGGCTTTAGAAAAGATTTTGTATGTAACCGATATTAGAGAGATGCCTCTGTAGTTGTTCAGTTCTATCTTACTACCTTTCTTGTGCAGAGGATGGATCACTGCTGAGATCCATTCCTCAGGTAAGGTCTCCGTTGCCCAAATATCCTCTATGATCTGATGGATGCTTTGTATGGATTGTTCGTCAGCATATTTCCACATCTCCGCTACTATACCGTCTTCACCTGAGCCCTTGTTGTTCTTTAGGCTGTTGATAATCTCCCTTATTTCTTCAATGGTTGGCGGTGTGGAGTCTCGGTTTCTGGAAAGAGGCTCAGAGAATGCGAGTCTCTCTTTAGGTTCCTCTGCTTTGATGAGCTGCTTGAAATACCCTGCAAGAGTATCGGTACAATCCTTGTTGTTGAACTGAAGTTTCCCGTCAGGTCCACGAAGATGAAGGGTGGGAGCTGTGTACTTCGTTGTCTGTTTTCTGAGTTCCCTGTAGAAATCTCTTGAGTTGTGCCTCTTATAGTCTTCTTCCGCCTGTTGTATTAGAGCCTTGTTATGGTTCCTCTTAGCCTGTCGTACTATACTGGCAGTTATTTTCCTTTGAGTAAGGAAGGCCTGGTACTATAATTTTTTTAGAATGAAATTGAACATACACTTTCACGTAGTATCGGATTTTGATAAATAACAAGTGAGAAAGCCGTAGTGTGGATATCATCCACAAAAACGCAAGTTTTGAACAAACTGATTGCCGATTTTAATGTGTATGGGGCTTTCCCGACTTTTATGAAAAATCTGATATAACGACAATCCATTAAAACGTGTAAATTTTTCGCCATTATGAATTCTCACCATAACAGACTTCTACTGTAGTTTAATAAGAAACAATACATCATAGTGAAAACAAGTAAGGTGCAATATGACAACATAGCATAGAGCAATACGTAATAAAACAAGTATGAGAGTAATAGGTTATGTTACTTAAATTCTTTGTACACGAATTAAAAGCCAAATGTTATGCACATATATGTTATTAGACATGAAATAAGTTAATAGTCCATGAACAATTTATAGAAATAGAGGTGCCAGAAGATTAAACTTCTGGGGGTGTGGGGAAAAAAATAAATCTTTGGTTATACAAAAACTTAAACATTTTATTTAATTCCAAAATTTTATTTTCCAAGAGTACTAAAATGTGTTGTAGTAAAGTAATAAAAGCAGTGAAAAAAGCACACTTTCATAATCGTTCAAGTTGTTTGCCCATCCTAAAAGATTGTCCAATACTTCAACATGTTTTCAACAGTTCTCTTGACCTCTCCTTACTCTTGACAGCCGATGTTGAAGGGTGTCCAGTTGGCTGACACAGATCTGAAACTAGACGCAACCCAACGTATGCTCTAAACTCTTCTGAATTTTAAAAATTCCGTCTGTAGTATACTTGCACAGGTTTGTAGTTCCTAGCTGTTCTCCGGTGAAACTTGATACACAACATACAGTTTGTCGATGACAGATTTATATCTATCAACTAATGAAAATGACTGGACTACATCAGACACTGAAAGCTTAAGCCTGTGGTTAGCACAGTGCCAAACAATAACTGAAGGGAATTTTTCACTAAATAATCCTCCAAGACGTTTGCTTTTACCAATCGTAGTAGCAGCTCCGTCACATGTTAAGCTTGTTAAGTTTTTACTTAAAAATGTGTCAGTTATTCCACTAGAGTAAAGACAGTTAATCAAAGAGTCAAATACCGCCTTAGAAGTAACACCATCATGGTCTGATAAAACTTATCCAGGCTAAGTGACTCAGAGGGTTGAGGCGCTGGCGTTCTGACCCCCAACCTGGCAGGTTCGATCCTGGCTCAGTCCAGTGGTATTTGAAGGTGCTCAAATACGTCAACCTTGTGTTGGTAGCTTTACTGGCACGTAAAAGAACTCCTGCTGGACAAAATTCCAGCACCTCGGCATCTCTGAAAACCGTCAAAAAGTAGTTAGTGGGACATAAAAACAATTAACATTGTTATTAGTGAATCTGAAAAAAGATGATGAAACCACACACGCACCAGTTTTACCCAAAGAACAACGAATATACAGGGTGAAGCGTAATTCGCGCACTCGGGCGTCACAGCGCGACTCCTCACATGCCAGCAATAAAAAAATGTCTCTTACAAATTTTCGTCTTGCGAGTATATCCGGTAGAAAACGGACGTTGAAGAGTAGCAATCTGGCAACACTGTAAACATATGTAGGGTAACTACCGCTGTCAACACGTTCTCGTCGTGCTGTACAGGTGGTGCAGTGGGTAGAGTTTTTGGTTGGCATGCAGGAGGTCGATGGTTCGATCCTGGGTTGAGGTGCGTTTTTTATTTGCTAATTTCCATCTGACATTACCTACTGTAATACAGTAAGACACCGTTTCTGAGGTCACATGTATCCTACATTTACAAAATTTTGTAACGCTGAAACAACGAATAACTGGTTAGACTAATAAGAAACAGACAGCTGAAACAAACAGGTTTCACATCTAGTAGATGAAGTGGTGCGAATAAATTCGTTTGCGACGTGGAAAGGGTGCCTTTCAAAGCTGACCAATGAAAACGATTGTTCGTATATTTCTAGGATCGTAGTAGATAAGTGCAAATGGTTTCTAGAGGACCCACTGCAATCGCTGTTGGCGATTATGATGCCAGATACCATACCACCTGGACTACATTTACGAAATAAAAAACACATGCCTCAACCCAGGATCGACCACTCGACCTCCTGCATGATAACCCATAACTCTATCCACTGCACCAACTGTACAGTACGTCTATCTTCTGCTGACAGAGGTAGTTACCCTACATGTGGTTACAGTGTTGCCAGATTGCTACTCTTCAACGTCGTTTTTCTGCCGGATATACTCGCAAGACGAAATTTTGTAAGAGACATTTTTTTATTGCTGGCATGTGAGGAGTCGCGCTGCGACGCCCGAGTGCGCGAATTACGCTTCACCCTGTATACAACCAAACTTGACTTGTTGCTAATTGATTCATCAATTATTAGGCCAATTTTCATGTCGTTGATTATTTCAATAACAAATGTTTCTTGATTTCTTTACTTACGTGTAAAGCAATGTTAGCAGACTTTTTGTCTGAATCTAAAATGAGACCCCTGTCAACCCCATTAACCACTCAACGTGGTACACTGCATGCAGACTCTCCAATGCTCTCTGTCGTGGCGTGACGTGCATTTCACGCGCGTAGCAGCTTCTGATTTGTGTTTCTATCTAGCGAACATTTCTTAAACTGTTACAAATGAAGTAAGATATATTTACAGACGAAGCATCGATTTTTCATTTGATACGTATATCTATAGAGTTTTTATCGTTTACATATGAGGCGGTCCGTTCCAAAACTCGTCTTAACCATCATAAGTGATTTTTCAGGAAAAGCGAAAAACCTGTAATTTTTGTAATATAAGTCTCACTTGTTTAAATGTATTACGACGCGTTCAAGTCCAATGTCATAGGGTCGTCTTACTGAAGAATTATAAATATAATTAGTAGAACGTCAATAAATTACATTTGTATTTTGGATAAGACGAGTTTTGGAGCACCCAAAAAAATTCAAAATATATTACCTCACACAACTTATTTTTAAATAAGAAAAATGAAAGGGTTGAGAATATAATGTTGTAATATAACTCACCACTACACTCATGTACCTTTTTGCTATCAGTATAATGATATTCACAAATAAATTAAACACAGCAGTGTGATTTATCATATTTACATCCTATCCATAGTATTTGGAAGAGAATTTTTCCTTTATAGGCTACATTGCACTCGCAATAGAAGTAACTTGAACAATAAAACATCACTTTGTTGTTAATCAAACTCTCAAATCTGTTCCCTCCTCTTGAGGTCCATCATAAAGAACTTCTGTTTCTACAACAAGATTGTTTTCGTCTACAGAAATTGAGGTGAACAGATTCTTATAAAAAGAAAGCAACACATTCCTATCCCAATCCATTCTAAAATGCTTTTCAAGCAAACTTTTTACGTCCTTTACTTTGGCGGGATTCAAGTTTACTCCTGGCAATAATTCAGGTGGCATTAGCATATCTCGTCAGGCGTTTTCCCTTTTTCATTACCGATTTTCCTAAACCGATGTCTGAGTTGTAAGGAGGTTCTTCTCTAAGGGTGGCATTTCCCAGCGAGTCTTTGCTAATAACAAATCGTTTCACTGAAGAAAATTCACAGTGCCAAGATGCAGGCATTTTCATCATATTTTCAGAAACCATTTTCCAATTGTTCACCGAGGAGTCTCCGCCAAACTTGAAGACTTCAGCATGTTTGCTAAAGATGTCTTCATATTCTGCTGGATTACAGATTATAGAGCATTTCCATATCTCTCTCTCTCGACTTGAGTAAATACCCTGTCAGAGGGCAGAAATGAGTGGCATGTCATAGGAAAGACCTATTCAACACTTTCTATATTAGGCGGAGCTGTGTGTGTCAAGAAATATGAGCACATTGCAATCATTGTAGATTTGCGGTTCTCGCACGAATTCGTATAGTAGCGAAGTTTGACAAATCAGTTTGTAATAATCGATGGTAAACTGCAGATGTCGTTTCATTAGACCCCTTGTTGAATTCATGCTCCATCCATGTGTATGTAAAAACATTCTCCTTTGTCAACTTGGCATGTGAGGTACCCCTCACAATGGTAAAATTATAGGTGTACAATTGGCGACTGTAATAGGCAATCTGATCTGGAAATTTTGGATTCACAAGATTCTTTTGGCAGTCAAATGAAAATATTGCCATCCTATCCGTTTATTCTTGGAGCATTCTGAAAAAGGCTGCAGCCCTTAGTTAGAAGTTCCAAGATTAAATCATTCTTCAGTGCTACGTTCGAACTTTCAAGTTTAATTTTCTCCTTGAACTCTATGCACTTTGAGCAAGCGTCAGTAACTGGTGTTACGAATCCTGTGTTGTAGCAACGCGTAAAAATTTCACGGAAGAACCACCGCTTCACCCTGAGTTCTGTTATTTATAAGTTTCATTTCCGTATTGATGGATATTACTTTACAGAAAAACAATATATATACAAATCTCCACCTTATCAATACAAATTTATTTTACATTAAGCAAGTAAATATAGTCAAATAGTCAAGACTAGTTTCGACCCCTAGGGGGTCATCCTCAGTTGACATGCAATAAAAATTGTATTGTTCATAAAAACATCACATATAGTGGTAAAAGTTTGGACTAATTTAGACTGATCATTAATGTTGGTATGTCTAATGCATGACTAGTGTGCATCGTTCATGAAGACACATATCACCTTACTGCTACTACCATCCAGTTTTTAGGTTATATAATATGGAACACACATATGTTTGTGTAACTCAACAGTGGCAAGTTCAACTATGTACACAATTGGCTATTGATTAGTCACATGAAAGTACAGAACACTGGCTTGAACATTTCTGATTGAGGTATCAATGCAACACCTTACTTGCATACATCCTAGAAGCTAAATTCAGTTTGTAAGGCCCATTACTTCTGATTGAAACTTAGTATGAAGTTAAAATTTGAATAAAAATATTTGCTAATGCAGACATTAAAATGTTGTTAAAATGGGCATATAGTCAAAAACAGTGGTATGTATGCCACACATGTCTAGTTAAAAATACATTACATTGATGTTGTTTATGTGCGGTACAACATGTACACTGATTTGGAATAAATGAGGTTTGTATATATAGTGTTCCAACAAAATGGATCCATAAAAATAATACCAATTGTCTTTACATATAATATTTTTATGGATCCATTTTGTTGGAACACTATATATACAAACCTCATTTATTCCAAATCAGTGTACATGTTGTACCGCACATAAACAACATCAATGTAATGTATTTTTAACTAGACATGTGTGGCATACATACCACTGTTTTTGACTATATGCCCATTTTAACAACATTTTAATGTCTGCATTAGCAAATATTTTTATTCAAATTTTAACTTCATACTAAGTTTCAATCAGAAGTAATGGGCCTTACAAACTGAATTTAGCTTCTAGGATGTATGCAAGTAAGGTGTTGCATTGATACCTCAATCAGAAATGTTCAAGCCAGTGTTCTGTACTTTCATGTGACTAATCAATAGCCAATTGTGTACATAGTTGAACTTGCCACTGTTGAGTTACACAAACATATGTGTGTTCCATATTATATAACCTAAAAACTGGATGGTAGTAGCAGTAAGGTGATATGTGTCTTCATGAACGATGCACACTAGTCATGCATTAGACATACCAACATTAATGATCAGTCTAAATTAGTCCAAACTTTTACCACTATATGTGATGTTTTTATGAACAATACAATTTTTATTGCATGTCAACTGAGGATGACCCCCTAGGGGTCGAAACTAGTCTTGACTATTTGACTATATTTACTTGCTTAATGTAAAATAAATTTGTATTGATAAGGTGGAGATTTGTATATATATTGTTTTTCTGTAAAGTATCACCCTGAGTTCTTCAGGCGATTTGTTGTTATACATTTTGTAAAGCCTAGCGATGCTTAAATTTCCAGGTAGATACTGTCTGACCGGTGACTTTCCGCGGCAATAGTGACTTTCACAACACTGCAAACCTTCAATGAAACGTTTCACGGAGTGCTTCTTTTCAGTGTACTCTGGTTTGATCCTAGCTCCTCCCCTCTTTTCTGTTGGAAGTTTCCCTGTCGTGAAGGGATTTCTGGCAGTCCTCTGAACCCGATCTTTCCTGACATGCAATACATTCAAGAATGTCTTTTGGCAGACCTGAATGTGAAACTGTTCTGTATTAGCAAGTTTTATATACCTTCCACAACAAGAGCAATATTTTCGGTCATCTTAATACACTCTATTCATAGCACAAAACTGCATGAAAGACTAACACAGTTCAAGAACAAGTCAAAGAGGGGAAAGACTGGCATAAAACGCGGCTAAATTGTAGCGTGAGTCACGTGCTGAAATTATCCATTCCTATTGGTTGATTGTATATGGCGAGTTTTGGAACGACAAGCGCCGTGGATAAGGTGAGTTATGGAACAATAGCCTAAGTTTGCTGACAGATTTCTATGGGAAAAGGCGCGTTTTGGTGCTTGATTTTGTGTTAGAACTATCACAAACATCACCAAGAAGGCAATGCTACCTCTAACTCAGTTTTTTAAAAAAATGGATAAGACGAGTTTTGGAACGGACCGCCTCATATATCCTGTCTGAAAAACCAACAAGTTCTGGTGTTGACATCATGGCAGCTAAACGGTTTCTTCTGATCGCAAATTCGAAAATTAACAATGTTTAACCGAATGATGATAGGGAAAGTTTAGATTTGTTAAGCAAAGACTAGGATATAAAATTTGAGAGGGAAAGTGGTGATCGTGACACTGATGTTGCTTTTGATATATGGGAAAATATTGGCTGCAATGTTATTGATGGTGGGTTTGTGTGAGAAGACATGGATAATTATAGAGGGCAAAGGGAAATATTTATGGCAAAGTATGGGTCTCAGAATGCTGTAAAGAACTGCGTATATTCTGTGTGAAAACTTTCAGTTGTTTTCTACTGTCAAGTTCGTCAAGGTTATAGTAGAATAGGCAGATATTTATGCTCAACGTCGCATGCAATCACATGATATGTTATTTCCATTCTGATCAAGGTAAATTAAAGTGTACTGGTTACTGTGGAGGAAGTGTGTGTAGTTTTTGCATTGTGTGTGTTAATGAGCATAGTACAGAAACCTGTATTGAGATCTTATTTCTCAAAAAATCCACATACTAGTTACTTCTGTATTTGGTTCAGCCATATCTCTTTTTCAATTTGAAAGCTCAGAAGGTTCCTCCACTTCATAGACCTTGGATAATTCCAGTGAACGATGCTGTTTGTGTGTTTATGCACTAATAACAAACTGAACATTTTGGTAAAATCCATTGAACCGCTTGTCATATACGCCCAATTAACTAAAAGCCTGCACTCACAGCATGCTTCATGCTATACCCCTCCCGCAGCACAAAGCAGCGAGGTAGTGAAAGTTGTCTCATGCTGAGAGGTTAAGTTCTTGCAAATCAATTTCTGTTAAGAAATTGTTAAATGACTGGTGTTCTTGAACAACATTATATGCAGTACGAAATATATTTTCAGTAGCTTGTTTTTTGTGAACATACTGCTTCAAAACAACATTCTCCTATACTTCATTTTTACCTTCACATACAATTTTGACAGCTGCTCTATGACCAGCACTTTCTTTGTGTTCATTTTGTTTTTCTTAAGGAAGTTTTTTCCTTTAGTGTCACCATGGCTACTTATCTCAACACTTGCCAATCTTTTGAAATGTTCACACCTGTTTTTTTTTTTTTCTGGACCGAAAAGACCCCAACCATTACAAGCACTGCATCCTAACATCCCATTTTTTAACAAACAACCAGTCATATTTTATCTCAAAACATTGTTTTTTTGTTTTTTGAGAGAGTCCAGCAATCTGGAAAGACATTGTCACACTCAACAGGTACATATTTTTCTTTAGGGTATTCTACATTAGAGTCAAGAGTCATTACCTTTTCAGAAGTCATTGTTTCACTTGCGGTGCTTTTCATTTGTCCGTCATCGTCGTTAACCATTTTGGCATCTCACTGGTATTGTTACAACTAATGCTGTGGTTAATTCTTTTACTGCCACCCGAAAGTGAGGAAAAATCAGTTAGCTTTTTGCTCATTTCACGATCGATCACACTCACACGGACTTTTCACTGCTCAGACACACCCAACCTCAACAACACACCAATGGAAGGAAACAGCAAGTCATGGGAAGGGGAGGTACCGGTAGTAGGAGAATTGAGGATGAGTCAGACCATGATGTAATTACATAGGTGAAGCATTCCCAACCATGCACAATAGCATAAGGTGTTAGGCAATGAAACATCTGCCAGGTACTAGCCACACGTACTAGCTGTATATAACTGAAAGCGTGTTTATGTTTTTAAAATATATATTCTTAAAGTTGTATCTTCAGTATTTCATTGTATATTATAACCAGGGAACGGATTTATATATAAATACATATCTCTTTAGGGAGCTAAAATTAATTATATTTTGCATTATTCTTCATGGTTCATGGTGTAGGTTACTGTAGTCACGTCCTAGTTCGTGAACCATGGGCACTGGCTAAGTGGCCTACGAAGTGGTCCTGAGAGTGGGATACCAGTTGCTATGAAATGTTGGAATGGGAGTGGGCATCTCGGACATATTCTGAGTCATGGCCCTTCTTGTGCTCAGGCGGCTAGGACTATACAATTCAATGGTGGTCCATAACCCGTTAGAGGAGAGATCCTCACTTGGACTATGTGTAAGTAGGGTAGGATCCAGCTTCATGAATTTACCGAGGTCAGAACATTTTAAGCAAGCCTCGGACCTATGGGAGTAACGGAGTCCCACTCCCATTTGACAGGCGAGGGACTCCTTGGAAACAACTTGGTGAACAAAAGGGAATTCGATGGGGAGCTATCAATATTAATGGGGCTTATGGAAGAAAGAAAGTAGAACTGACTGAGTCAGCAAAGAGGATGCATCTGGATGTACTAGGAGTAAGTGATATTTGGGTAAGGGGAGATAATGAGGAAGAGATAGGAGACTATAAAGTGTACTTGACGGGTGTTAGAAAGGGAAGGGCAGAGTATGGGGTAGGGTTGTTTATCCAGAATGTAATTGCACGCAACATAGTTTCTGTTAGGCACGTAAGTGAGCGAATGATGTGGGTAGATTTGGCATTTGGAGGAATTACGACGAGAATTGTCTGTCTATTCACCATGTGAGGTTGCAGATGAGGACGAAGTTGACAAGTTTTATGAAGCATTGAGTGACATCGTGATCAGGGTCAACAGCAAGGAAAGAATAGTGCTAATGGGCAATTTCAATGCAAGAGTTGGGAATAGAACTGAAGGATACGAAAGGGTGATGGGTAAATGTGGGGAAGATATGGAAGCTAATGGGAATGGGAAGTGTTTGCTGGACTTCTGTGCTAGTATGGGATTAGCAGTTACGAATATATTCTACAAGCATAAGGCTATACACCGCTACACATGGGAGGCTAAGGGTACCAGATCCATAATAGACTATATCTTAACTGACCTCGAATTCAGAAAATCTGTTAGGAATGTACAAGTTTTCCAGGGATTTTTCGATGATACAGACCAATACCTGATCTGTAGTGAACTAAGTATCTCTAGGCCTAGGGTAGAGAAAGTGAAATCTGTCTGCTAACAAATAAGGGTAGAAAATCTCCAGGACAATGAAATTAGAAGTACATGGGTATGATCAGTGAGAAGTTACGAACAGTGGACAGTAAGCAGGTTCAGGATATAGAAAGAGAATGGGTGGCATACAGGGATGCTGTAGTAGAAACAGCAAGGGAATGCCTAGGAACAACTGTGTGTAAAGATGGGGAAAGGTGAACATCTTGGTGAAATGATGAAGTGAGAGCAGCTTGTAAACATAAAAAGAAGGCTTATCAGAAATGGCTCCAAACAAGGGCCGCGGCAGACTGGGATTTTTACGTAGATGAACGAAACAGAGCGAAACAAATAGTTGTTGAATCCAAAAAGAAGTCATGGGAAGATTTTGTTAATAACCTGGAAAGGCTAGGTCAATCAGCAGGGAATAAAAAATCTTAGGAAGGGAGGGGAAAAAGGAAATGAACTGTGTTTTGAGTAATTCAGGTGAACCCATAATAGATCCTAGGGAATATTTTGAACATCTTCTCAACGTAAAAGGAGATCTTCCTGGTGGTGTTGCGAACAGCCAAGCTCATGGGGAGAAGGAAAATGATGATGGTGAAATTATGATTGAGGAAGTGGAAAGGAAGGTAAATAAACTCCATTGTCATAAAGCAGCAGGAATAGATGAAATTAGACCTGAGATGGTGAAGTATAGTGGGAAGGCAGGGATGAAATGCCTTCATAGAGTAGTAAGATTAGCATGGAATATTGGTAAGGTACCTTAAGATTGGACAAAAGCAGTAATTGCACCTATCTATAAGCAAGGGAACAGGAAGGATTGCAACAACTATCGAGGTATCTCATTGATTGGTATACCAGGCAAAGTATTCACTGGCATCTTGGAAGGGAGGGTGCGATCAGTGGTTGAGAGGAAGTCGGATGAAAACCAGTGTGGTTTCAGACCACAGAGGGGCTGTCAGGATCAATATTCAGTATGCGCCAGGAAATTGAAAAATGCTGCGAGAGGAATAGGCAGTTGTGTTTCGTAGATCTAGAGAAAGCATATGACAGGGTACCGAGGGAAAAGATGGTCGCCATAGTGAGGGACTATGGAATTAAAGGTAGATTATTAAAATCAATCAAAGGCATTTATGTTGACAATTGGGCTTCAGTAAGAATTGATGGTAGAATGAGTTCTTGGTTCAGGGTACTTACGGGAGTTAGACAAGGCTGTAATCTTTCACCTCTGCTGTTCGTATTTTACATGGATCATCTGCTGGAAGGTATAAAATAGCAGGGAGGGATTCAGTTAGGTGTAAATGTAGTAAGCAGTCTAGCCTATGCTGACAACCTGGTCTTAATGGCAGATTGTGCTGAAAGCCTGCACTCTAATATCTTGGAACTTGAAAATAGGTGCAATGAGTATGGTATGAAAATAAGCCTTTTGAAGACTAAATTGATGTCATGTAAGAAATTCGACAGAATTGAATGTCAGATTGGTGATACAAAGCTAGAACAGGTCGATAATTTCAAGTATTTAGGTTGTGTTCTCCCAGGATGGTAATATAGTGAAAAGCTAATGCAGTGAGTTTGCAGTTGCAATCAACAATATTCTGTAAGAAGGAAGTCAGCTCCCAGACAAAACTATCTTTACATCGGTCTGTTTTCAGACCAACTTTGCTTTACGGGAGCTAAAGTTGGGTGGCCTCTGGATATCTTATTCATAAGTTAGAAGTAACAGACATGAAAGTAGCAAGAATGATTGCTGGTACAAACAGGTGGGAACAATGGCAGGATGGTACTCGAAATGAGGAGATAAAGACTAATTTAGGAATGAACTCGATGGATGAAGCTGTATGCTTAAACCGGCTTCGGTGGTGGGGTCATGTGAGGTGAATGGAGGAGGTTAGTTTGCCTAGGAGAATAATGGACTCTGCTATGGAGGGTAAGAGAAGTAGAGGTAGACCAAGACGACGGTGGTTAGACTCAGTTTCTAACGATTTAAAGATAAAAGGTATAGAACTAAATGAGGCCACAACACTAGTTGCAAATCGAGGATTGTGGCGACGTATAGTAGATTCACACAGGCTTGCAGACTGAACGCTGAAAGGCATAACAGTCTATAATGATAATGTTTGTATGTATTTATTTTTATTTATGTATTTATTTATTCATTCATTCATTCATTCAGGATTAGCAAAAGCATAACGCCGAATTACAAAGATCCGAGCTATGTACAATAGTTATGAATCTAAAATGGAAGATATATAAATATTTACAGAGAACACAAATATACACAATAAAAACTGTACAATCATATATAATACATATTTACATAAACAACGTTATTAACAAAGAAAAATACATTTACAGTAAATACAGGAGCAGAACTGGAAAGAACAAGAAGGAAAATTAAGTTATATTAGAAATATCACGACAGAAGGAAGGAAACATTATGAAGATGTCTAGGTTCGTGTTGATAGATAATGTATTAAACATTGGTGGAATACGTATAGAAAGGGACCTTTGGGTGAGAGAAAGCCGGGAGTAAGGAATATGGAATAGGGTCTTCATTCTGCTAGTACGGGATGGGACGTTGAGGGGGAATAATGAAGCTAAATCTGGAGACCTAAATAGACCATTAGCTGCTTTGTATAGCAGCTTTAGGTCGGCTACTTTCCACCGGCGCGCGGCTGTGAGCTTGCATCCGGGAGATCGTGGGTTCGAGCCCCACTGTCGGCAGCCCTGAAGATGGTTTTCTGTGGTTTCCCATTTTCACACCAGGCAAATGCTGGGGCTGTACCTTAATTAAGGCCACAGCCGCTTCCTTCCAACTCGTAGGTCTTTCCTATCCCATCGTCGCCATAAGACCTATCTGTGTCGGTGCGACGTAAAGCAAATAGCAACAAAAAAAAAAAAAAAAAACTTTCCACCGGGCAGAAAGAGTCCTGAGGTTCAGTTTCTCAAGCACTTGGATGGTGCTTAGGTTCCGACACGCAGGGACCCTGGCTCTGACGATAGCACAGAAAAAAGATTGTACACGGTCAAGGTGGCAGAGGTTTGAAGAAGCAGAAATGGACCAGACTGGAGAGGCGTATTCAACAATAGGTAAGATACAGGAAACGTAGAATGCTTGGAGGGCATTTACATCTGTGATGTCAGAAAACCTGTAGAGTAAACCGAGGAGTGACATAACACGTGAGGTAACCCTGTTTATGTGCGAGACAAACAACAATTTACTGTCAAAATGCACTCCTAAGTCTTTTTGATTGTCAACAAGAGCAATCGGTTGGTTCAGTAGGTGATATTCTTGTAGAACAGGGGATTTACAAAGCGTGAACGAAATGGTGGAACACTTGGAGGGATGAGGTTTAAGATACCATGTAGTACACCAGCCTGACAGTGAATCAAGAGCATTTTGCAATTGGATTGTATCTGTAGGAGAATCGATCTGCTTGAAGATTTTACAAGCATCTGCAAAGAGGATTTCACATGAATGGTGGGAAACAGTATTGATAAGGTCATCAATAAACAGGGCAAAAAGAAGTGGACCTACTGTAGGACACTACCCTGCAGGACACCAGAGAGGGTGGTGGTGGGAGAAGACCTGCATCCATCAAGGACCACACGCTGTAGTCTTTCGCTCAGAAAGTTTGTGTGCAAGAAGCATGTGATCCACGGTATCGAAGGCCTTCGCGATGTTGATATAGCATACATCAAGTTGAGAGCCCGCGTGGATGGCAGACATGGCTTGATGGAGGAGGATAGCCAAGTTAGTTATGCAGGAGCTTCCAGGAAGGAAACCATGCTGCTGAGGGGATATATATGGAATTGTAAACGCAAGCAAATACTGTTGGATGATCCTTTCACAAATGATTGATAAAGCAGGTAATATAGAGACCGGGCGATAATTTGCGAAATCCGACCTCTGTCCACCTTTAAGAACAGGTGTTATATAAGCAAGTTTCCAGGAGCTCAGAAAGTAGCCGACTGAGAAGCACCGATTGAATATCACACTAATAGGGTATGAAAGACTTACTGCTGTATTGCTAAGGAAGATAGGACTGAGACCATCCGGACCAGTGGGTTTATTTTTTGACAAAGACGAAAGTAGGGAGTACACTTCAGATTCAGTGGTAGAAATGTTACTGAGGCTATGGGAAGTAACAGGTTTGATTTTAGGGAACTCAGCATACTGCACAGGTTTAACAAAATTAGAGGTAAAATATTCATTGAATAATTCAGGTCTGTCTGCTCCACTGGCTACAGAATGGTCCCAGGTTACCACTTCTGGTATTTGTTTGTTGTCTCTTCTGTTATTTATAAGTGACCAGAACCTTTTACTGTTGTGTCTTACTTCAAGGCAGGCTCCGTTAATATATTCTGAGTAATCCTGCCTTAATAAATACTTGTGGTGTTTGTGAAGGTCAGAGAGTATTTTATAATTTCTCTCGGAGGGCGCGTTCTTCCATTGTCTCCAGGCTACCGATTTTTTTAGTTCAGCACTTTTAGTATCACTCTTCTTCCATGGGGGGAATTTCCTGGACATCGAACGAGTAGGAATGAGGTCACGGATCACAGCAAGCGTCCAATCATAAAATAATTCTACCGCATCTTGAACTTCACCGACTTGCAACAAATGCCATGGTAAAAGGGACAGGGTACGATTCACAGTCTGCCAGTCAACTTTACGCCACACAGGCTCAGAAGGACAGGTCGATGACATCTCGAAGCACGGGGAGGGGTGAGAGTGAAAGTTGCTTCAACGGACTTGTGGTTGGAGTTAAAAATATTTCGTCCCACATATGAGTGTGCGTTATAGGAAAGCCGGTGGTCAAGAAGACTATTTCCGCAGGTGTTTTCCAAGACATGCTGTTTGAAGTTCAGTCCAGTAATATAGTGGTCCACATACCATTTGTCCAGGCTATTAGATGGCTCACCTAATGAAGGAGAAATACAGGAGACAGACAGATTAAAGTCTCCTAGTATGACAGTGTTATCTTTGGAATGAACGGCTTTAAGCACAGAGGAAAGAAAAGCTTCAGAATAGTTGAGATAGGAACGAGGTGGTCTATAGATACATGCAAATAGATATTTTATGTTATGAAATGTAACTTCAACCCAAACAGCTTCACAGTCATTCATCAGGTCGGAGTGTAGGGTCTCATGCCATTTAGATTTGACAGCGATTAAAACACCTCTTCCCCGGGATCCAGTTCTACGATCGGCCCTGAATAAGGAAAACTCTTTAGAGAGTGGGATTTCAGAGTCTAACACAAAATCCGTCAACCAAGTTTAACTTAAGGCGATAACGTCAAAAGCAGCTAATTCTTGAACATGAAGTTCACAGTCCGTAATCTTATTTTTTATGGACCTGATATTTTGACAGTACACAGAGAACTCATTATTCGTTGTCGGCCCAGGGTTAATTTGCACATCACCAGACAGGAGTAACAGTGTTAGTAAGAAACTTAACGGGGAACATCGCGCCAAATATTTTCTTTTCAGGGATTTGCTTGTTGTTGTTCTTGTAGGGTAATTGTGTTTTTAACTTTATTGTCATTGTAATGTTAAGCTAGTAGTAAGGTCAACCTATAGTATTGTAAGCCGTAGTGTTAAGCACTGGAAATACTTTGGTTGTGTAAGAAAAATAATTAAATGAGCTCATGGCATTGATTACTTTACATTTTCTTGAAGACACAGCTTGTAAAACATGTTAAAATATGCATAATAAAAGTCAGAAATGTGCACAATAAATGTGAAATTTGTTATGTAAACACTAATCTGAAATATATAGACATATGCATATAGCCTATATATTCATTCAGGTTCACCTTCAAACACACTTCATTGTCAGTTTTGGAGGACTACAAATCGGCAAATAAAATGTGCATTTGCATAGAAATCAGATCTCTAATGATGACAGCCAAATGTGTTTATCGTGTTACAATGATGTAGTTGGAGAAACAATCAATCGCTACTGATCTGCATTTAGGGAAGTTGCCCCGGGTGGCAGATTCCCTACCTGTTGTTTTCCTAGCCTTTTCTTAAATGATTTCAAAGAAATTGGAAATTTATTGAACATCTCCCATGGTAAGTTATTCCAGTTCCTAACTCCCGTTCTTATAAACGAATATTTGCCCCAATTTGTTGCCTTGAATTCCAACTTTATCTTCATATTGTGATCTTTCCTACTTTTAAAGACACCACTCAAACTTATTCAACTACTGATGTCATTCAACGCCATTTCTCCACCGACAGCTTAGAACATGATATAGATGTTGATTTCCATAGGGAATCTGAAATATTTGTTCCGAATGAGTAAATTTATAATACCAATATAAATGGTCCGTTATTGGACATTATAAATTTTCCAGCTAACTCATTCCTGGTTGCCAGCGTTTCGCCCCCGTGTGCTTGGCTGGGCTCATCAGTTGGTACCTAGCACACCTACCAAGACGCTGGCTAGTGCATACCGTGGAGTCCACTGCGTAGGCTAATTGTAGCCACCAGTAGTGCCATTGCACTATGAGACACTTGGTCTCATTACCAAAAATTGATGCCTGCTTGGCCATCAGATGATATAGATGTTGATTTCCATAGGGAATCTGAAATATTTGTTCCAAATGAGTAAATTTATAATACCAATATGAATGGTCCGTTATTGGACATTATAAATTTTCCAGCTAACTCATTCCTGGTTGCCAGCGTTTCGCCCCCGTGTGCTAGGCTGGGCTCATCAGTTGGTACCTAGCACACCTACCAAGACGCTGGCTAGTAATGAGACCAAGTGTCTCATAGTGCATTGGCACTGCTGGTGGCTACAATTAGCCTACGCAGTGGCCTCCACGGTATGCACTAGCCAGCGTCTTGGTAGGTGTGCTAGGTACCAACTGATGAGCCCAGCCTAGCACACGGGGGCGAAACGCTGGCAACCAGGAATGAGTTAGCTGGAAAATTTATAATGTCCAATAACGGACCATTTATATTGGTATTATAGCTTAGAACATACCACTTATTATTGTCCACCTGTTCAATATAAATTACAAATTTGTATCATACATACCACTTAGTCGAGCAGCTCTTCTTCTTTCTCCCAAGACTTCCCAGCCCAAACTTTGCAACATTTTTGTAACGCTACTCTTTTGTCGGAAATCACCTAGTACAAGTCGAGCTGCTTTTCTGTGGATATTTTTCCAGTTCTTGAATCAAGTAATCCTGGTGAGGATACGCTGGAACCATACTCTAGTTGGGCTTCAAATGAGAAATACTATAGTCAGAGAACATTATGGGTAGGAAACAAATAGAAGCAAATTAATGCCAGACCGGGCGAGTTGGTCGTGCGGTTAGGGGCGTGGAGCTGTGAACTCGCATCCGGGAAGTAATGGATTTGAATCCCACTGTCGGCAGCCCTGAAGATGGTTTTCCGTAGTCTCCCATTTTCACAACAGGCAAATGCTGGGGTGTACCTTAATTAAGGCCACTGTCACTTCCTTCCCATTCCTGGGCCTTTCCTGTCCCATCTTCGCCATAAGACCTATCTGTGTCAGAGCGACTTAAAGCAAATAGCAAAAAAATTAATGCCAGACAGAAACTATGGAAATACTTTGCTAGTTCAGGCAGCTGGGGCATTTTTTTTTGTAGTGTAATAAAGATTCTGAACATTTTTTTTTAATTAAGTGAAACGGGCTCATTGTTGGTCCTGGAGAAGTAACAGACAGATGTTAGGATTAATTTGAAAGCCTATCCTAAAAAGAAACTCTTCTAATATTTCATATTGCAGAATTTAATGGTAAAATGGAGATATATAGAGAACACTAAAAAACAAAAGTTTTGTCTTACAGCGCGGATGAAGTAAGATCTGAAAGGTGAAGGAAGAGAGAGAGAGTGTGTATTTTTTTTACAATGTCAAGACTTGCTGGTGTTAGTCTAGATTTGGAGGTAGTTATGTAGGATGAACAGATGACTTGTTCTACTTTCCTTTCCTTCTTTCTATCTTTCTTCATGTTATTCACTTTTGTCTACTGTGCGTCTTCTTCCTCCGACTTTATTGGAATCTTAACCAGAGCAACACTGCGGCTGTCCAAATCAAGATGAGCATTGTCCTGAAACTGCAAGGAGGGTAGTGGTACAAGGCAAAACTGCATTCTCTCAAGCTTCCTGTTCGGTATCTTCGCTGAGCACATGATGAGAGAAGTGCTAGAGGACTGGAAAGGTGGTATTTCTGTTGGGGGGTAAGTAGATCAGCAATCTGAAGTATGCTGATATCTCACCGAAGCTGGCTGCTAGTGCACAGAACCTGCAGATGTTAAATAGCAGGAAATGTGGCCAGGAAATTGACGAAGGCAGACGAAGGTAATGGTGGTTGACAGTGTGAGGAACATAGCTAGTTTCAAGGTTACCCAGAAATTAGTTCCCTTGGTTTTGATGATTTCCAATATGGGAGGATATTCTGACGAAATCAACAGAGGAACAGCCATGACCAGAGCAGCCACCACAAAGCCGGCAGGATATGGTAGGACCAGACAGTTACAAAGAATATAACCGAGTGATTTGGCCATGCGGTTAGGGCCACGCAGCTGTGGGCTTACATTCGGGAGATTGTGGGTTTGAACTCTACTGTCAGCAGGCCTGAAAATTATTTTCTGGTGTTTCCCCATTTTCACACCAGGCACATGCTGGGGCTGTACTTTAAGGCCATGGCTGCTTCCTTCCCACTCCTAGCCTTTCCCTATTCCCTCGTTGCCACAAGACAAGTCTTTGTCGGTGCGACGTAAAGCAAATGGTAATAATAAAGAATACAAAATTAAAGCTGACTCCCTTACATTCTCCATTGCCATGTATGTAACTGAGACCTGGACAAACAAACAGGCAGATAAGAGGAAAATAGATAGCTGTGAGATGTGGGTTTACCAACATATTCTCCACATTTCTTGGACTGAACACCATACGTATACATCCATGCTAGAAGAATTAGGTATCCAGACTAGGCTTCTTGAGCAGATCAGCCAGCCTTACCTTCAGTACTTTGGGCATATTACCAGAAGAACAGCCACCCTGGGGAAGCTTGTGGTGGAGGAAAAAGTTAATGGCAAACGACCCCGAGGAAGGGACCCAAACAAATGGGTGCGACCCCAGCTGCAGTCCATGATAGAGAAATTTTTCCATGAGGCTGCCCTGATAGCAACAGACTGCCAAGAAATTTGGGCAGCAAAAGCATGAATGCCACCATGCTATGTTAAGGGCAGGGGATGTAGTCTAGATTGTTAATGCAGTCAGTACTCTAGCACAGATTGTTGGGTATTTGCACTTGGAGAATGCTCATGGAAAGTGCACCAAATTCATGTAACGGTTGATTAAAATTCATATAATAAAATGAATAATAATTTTGTATGGCTATTACTACCCTGGTGCAGCCCTTGTAAGGCAAACCCTCTGATGAGGGTAGGCAGCATCTGCGGTGTATGGGAAATTGCGCATTGTTATGGTGGAGGATAGTGTGGTGTGTGATGTATGAGTTGCAGGGATTTTAAGAACAGCACTAGATACCTCTTCGCCAAGATAAGTGAATTAACCGTTTAAGATTAAAATCCCCGACACGGCTCTGAATGTAAACCGGGACATCTGATCAGAAAGCGATTATGCTGACCATTCAGCCAAGGAATAATGTCCAGATATTATAGACAGCTGCAGGTAGGCAGAGTTAAATCAGATGTTCTCCACCATGGATAATGTAGGACATTTTCAAGAAAGTTCTTAGTTATCAATTTCCAAGTTCAGACATTTCAAGGTGTCGGAATCTGGTGGTCTGAGCCAGCTCTGATAAGCCTACTTATAGTTTCTCCCTTAAAAATGAATGCATAATTTTCAGGTAAGGAGTGAATTCCAAAACAACATTCCTGAAAAAAATCCTATACATTTCCTCCATGGTGTCATGTTGTTTGTAGTAAAAAATATTGTACTGTGTCTGTGAATGAAGTATTTTCCTTTTTTCATTTAAGCATGCCTCTGGGAGCCCTGGGACCTGAGTTCAAGCCTCCAGTCGGTGGTGTACCAGACCCCCCTCCTCCTGCCAAGAAGAAACGGCGTACCTCCAATGCAAATACAGTACCTGCACCACCGGCTCCTGCATTACAAGATCTTCTTCCCCCTCCTCTCACAGGTATGTTAAATTTGTGAAATTTTTTCTTGAAATGAAAGATTCTTCTTCATTTGTGTTTCATTTATTATACGCTCAATTGCAAAAAAAAAAAAAAATTACACCATGAACGAATTGTGAAAACACGACGAAGGTTGCCATATAGTATGTGTAGAGGCATGATTTTTTCGCATTAACGATAAGCGCGACAAAAATATTTTGAGGCGATTTTGCTATATCTTTACGAATCATATGTTTCTGGTTAAGAAAATATGGATATTATGTTCGCAGATTAAAGCGAATTAAAGCGATAAAGCCATTTTAAAGCGAAATTCAATTATTTTGCAATAAGCACGATTTTACAGCGAAATCTGTAGTGAATAACGAACTTGACATTTTGTTCCAAGATTATGTTTGAAAAGAAAAGGAAGAGTGAAAAATGATTTATCAACAGGAAAGAAATATGTTATCATTAATGTTCTGGAAAATCTCTTTAAGACATAGCATCAAAGAAAACGGGTTGGCTCCAGGTTTTTTGCCAAACGAAATGTTTGGAATGTTGTTCTTGTGGTGGCTGGTAATCCCACCCCAACCTGTCTCCTCACGGCATTGTGCAATTCTGGAATACCTAATGACGTCTACAAGCAGCACAGTTGACTGGTGTATTTCGGCTTCGTGGTCAGGTAAAATTAAGAAAGTGATCACAGACAGTAGTGAAGATGGGTCGCTCGCTCGACAAGTGTTACGGTGCACAGCAGAGCTAAACAGTTTGTGATTGATGGTTTATACGTTTCGGAAAGCAATATTTTAATGTGTAAATTTTATAATGTTCATATCGAGTGGGAGAAAGAAGATACCGTATCAAAACATTTTAAAAATACGGAACATTCAGAACGTAAACTTAGCACTCCAACAGTGAAATGGCCGGCAAGAATAGAACTCTCATTATACATGAAAAAGAAAGCTAAGAGTAAAAAAACAGAATTTATTCACGAAACAACAGCGATGCTACTCAAAGCCAACATCCCGCTGGAGAAGGTAGACGACCCTGCAGTTCGGAAATGGCTTCAAAAGTATGTACCAGGTATGTACAGTCGTATCAATTAAACCTCCATAATCAACAATCAGTGATAGTAATTAAACCTTGAATGATTAATTTTAGAATTTTATTCAAGCGAAATTAAAGCGATACAGCAATATCTATTTCGTGAAATGATGCAAAAATTAGTATCCTTCTCGTGAAATCGTTCAAAAATTAATGAAAAAAGATCATGCCTCTAAGTATGTGTCATAAGCTGACACTATTCTCCGGACCACGTTTTGAACAGACTAAACAGAACTAATGTCATTGTCTCATCACACTCGCCGTGGTTGCCAAATGAACCAGCAATGCACAATTTAAAGTTGTACTCCAGCGCTATAATACAGCACAGCTCACGGATTGTACTTCGAGTGCATTTAACCCATATGCACCTACCCGCCCTTTGCTCTGACATTGCTAGGAATCCGCGAACATTTTAGTATTTAACCTTGTTGTTGCAAGCTTTCAGTTAAAACAGTATAGTGGGTGATCGACTGCGCATATTATCACAGGACCTGTTTTATATTATTGAGAAATTCCATGCTATTGCTCATGACACAAAAAACAGAACAATACAGAAATATAACACACACAAAAATCCCTTTGAAAAAATTTTTTCATTAACTTACCTTACCTCGGAAGTTCTTTTGTATGTGGCATGACCTTAATTATACGACACGAGACTAACATTTGCCTGAATTTGAAATAATGAAATAATAGGAAATCAATACATGTGCCTAACATTTGCCTGATTTGGAATTAAGGAACTAATGGGAAACTAATCATGAGGCAGCGAATGATGAGATTCGAACCTATCTCCCAAATATGAACTTACAGCAGTATGTCTCACTCAGTGTATTATTATTATGATTACCGGTATTATTATTATTAAGATTGAGTCTGAGGATCACTGGTAAAGTGTTCACATCCAGGTACCAAGATCGTAGGTTCAAATCCGGCAGTTGTAATTGGACCTTGAGGGGCAGGAGAAAGTTCATTCGGCATTCCATGTTGTACGATATTACTACGCGAAAGATCTCTTGTGATACATTTCGTGTTCATTCATGCACAGGATCACTAATAACTTCTTTCTCACTATCACTGCTGAAATCAGAGCCTAAAACATTAAGTATGCTTTGAATTTCTCTATTACTGAGCATACCACGAGAGCAAGCAACTTCCTTAGCCATCTTGCCAACAACAGAAGACAGATTTCTCGATCGATATTTTAATCAATTCTCTTTGCCAAAGAAGCATACCAGAGCACTCTGGTGACATTTGGAGACACCAAGAACAGATTTCAATCAGAAATGTTTACGGAAAAAGCCAACGGATATCACAAACTTCTCCAATATGCGACCTTGCACCCCTGGCGTATCAGACTGCTTGCGGAGTCCTGGCCCAGCCACTCGAGCGCGTATCAGTCCGCTTACGGGTGCATAGGAGTTAAAAGAAATAATACATTAATGTATGCATGTTAGAATCCCATAGTTTTTTAACAGCTTACGTCTTTAAACAATTAATTTACTGAATTACATTTTTAATGTACTAATTACAATTTCACCCTTAAAGCATTGTGAACGAATCCTTTTGACATACAGAGTAAGCATTACACTCATTAAATTGTTATTATTATTATTATTATTATTATTATTATTATTATTATTATTATTATTATTATATATTTATATATATATATATAAAACATTATTATTTATTATTCACTATTATTATCTAAATATATGGCCTGATTCCATTCGAAGACCGGTCCAGGAATGGAATGAAACCCCATCTAGCTCCAAGTATTTGAAATGAGCCTGCCGGAGAGGACTGTCACACTACTCACGGGCAATTACTGAATAAGCGAGAGAAGTGATGATTACACTGCCTGCGATGGTTTTATTGCCACCATCCTGTATTGCTTTTTAGGATGACTTCTGCATCCTGAATCAGGATCCGATGTTAATTTTTCCCCATCACACCACGTTTTCTCAGAAATCGTATATTAAATTTATTTCATCACATGCAGTAATGCACTTCTTACGTTGTTAGGAAGAGTGTTGCTTTAATTTAGATTTCCATATTCTTTCATTAATTTATTTTATTGTTTTATTAATTCGATGCCCTCCAGCCATTTTGTAGTTCTGTATTATCATGCTCAGAGTGTAGAGCCGGCAGCTATTTACAACATAGCCGGCAAAGCGCTGTTTTGGCTGAGTGGCGTCATTCTCTCGTGCTTCGTCCGCGATAGTCTGAGTTGTGTTTCGCTCGCTGGTGAAATGTGATATTTGTCTTCATAAGCATTCTATATGTGAGTGACGCACTGTGTTAATATTTTTATGGAACTTACATCTATCAACATGCCACGACGTGGCTACAAGAATAATCCAGATACATTCTGCTATGTATGTGGAAGTTACGTGCCGATGAGACAGCGGCGCAATATAACCAAGTTTGTGAGAAAGGACCACTATGCCTACTTCGGCTTGAAACTTGGAGACCAAGACAAGCCGTGGGCACCAATAAGGCTTGTAGAACGTGTATAGAGCAGTTATGGCAACGGGTGAACGGTAAGCGAACTGTTGCCATTTGGTATTCCAATAGTGTGGCGAGAACCCCCAGACCACAGTACTCCCTCCTACTTCTGTTCTGTGAATGTGAAGGGATTTAACAGCAGGAATAAAGGTAACATTGTGTATTCAAGTAATATTCGATCTGCAATTTTACCTGTTCCTCACGGCCCTGATACACCAGAACCACAGAGTCCAGAACATTTAGAGGATTGTCCCTCTTATGAATCTGACGCAGAAGTGGTGGACACTAACTCTGACTGTGATTTCTCCCCTGAATGTGTTGAAAAAGAACCGAGACTGTTCAAGCAAAGTGCCTTAAATGATTTAGTTAGAGATTTTGGCCTTACAAAGGAATCTGCCGAGTTACTCGAGTCTAGACTTCGTGAAGGGAACATGTTGCCACCAAGGACAACGTACTATTGGTACAGACATAACGAACAAGAATTTACACCCTTCTTTTCTGATGACGGAGCCTTGGTTTACTGCAGCAACATTCCGGAGGTTATCTTCAAACTAGAACACCACAGTATGACTCTATTGACTGGAGACTTTTCATCGATGCCTCCAAGCGTAGTTTGAAGTGTGTCTTTCTTCACAATGAAAACAAACATCCATTCCCGTTGCTCATTCAGTTATTATGCGAGTAACATATGGGAATCTCGAAATGCTGTTGTGTAAACTGAAGTACCAGGAACACAAGTGGCAAGTGTGTGGTGATTTCAAAGTAATAGGTATTCTGTTAGGTTTACAAGGAGGTTACACAAAGCACCCCTGCTTTGTGTGCGAGTGGGACAGTCGAGCAAGGTTACATCACTGGACTCAAAAAGAATGGCCACGTAGACAGTGGATTGTAGGGTCGAAAAATATAATACAAGAACCTCTTGTTCACAAGAGCAAAATACTCTTACCTCCGCTTCATATCAAACTAGGGCTTATGAAGCAATTCGTTAAGGCCCTAAACAATGAAGATGATTGCTCTCAGTACCTGTGTAATCGATTCCCAGGCATCAGTAATTCCAAAATCAAGGAGGGTATTTTCACAGGTCCAGAAATCAGAAATTTTCTTTTTGATGCTAATTATGAAGATGTTATGTGCGCTGCAGAGCGATCGGCATGGACAGCATTCAGGAATGTGGTTATAAACTTTCTTGGAAACACAAAGGATTCAGGCTACAAACAAATGGGGGACAGATTGCTTGTTTCTCTCCAAGATTTAGGCCGCAAAATGAGCTTGAAAGTGCACATTAACATTCACATCAGGACTATTTCCCTGAGAACCTAGGAATGCTGAGCTAAGAGCAAGGAGAAAGATTTCGTCAGGTTCTACAGGAAATGGAACACAGATATCAAGGGAAATGTATTACTGCTGGTTACTAAAGAGATAAGGTCCAACTACTCCTCACACACGAAAAGCAAGGCGAAGACGTTTCTTATACTAAGGTAGGACATTATAAAATTGAAACCGTAGACTTACCATTCTCAACACGTTATGAGGCTTAATGCGTGGTAAATTTTGGTCCATTTGGCTGTGTTTTTCTACAGATCTGTTCACACAATACACTAATTATCTTCTTTATATTATGTTCATAAGTATACCAGTGTAAGATAGGAGTGTTCAGATAGGTGAAAATAATAAGAAGCGTTCTTTACATGTGATGTGCTTCTTCTTCTCCTCCTCCTCCTTTTCTTCATGGGGCCTCTAAATATTAGTTCCTAATTAGCGTCAATCTCCAAGATCTTTTGCTACCATGTTTTTCCGTCATTCCCACCTTGATATACCTGCTCCCTTCACAAAGCTGCAGGTTGTTCTTATTGGGTCTTCTTGGATTTTTCCTCTCTCTTCACCTGGTAGTCTAGAGTGGAGAGTCTGATTCTACCCAGCGCTTCACATTTGAAAATTGTGTGTTCAGCTGATTCCTCTGCTTCACTGCATTTTCTACATATGTTGTCTCTTATTACTCCAATTCTATGTAGGTGTTTTTTCAGATGGCAGTGTCCTGTCAACAGTCCTACAATCAATCAATCACTACTGATCTGCATTTAGGGCAGTCGCCCAGGTGGCAGATTCCCTATCTGTTTTTTTCCTAGCCTTTTCTTAAATAATTGCAAAGAAATTGGAAATTTATTGCACATCTCCCTTGGTAAGTTATTCCAATCCCTAACTCCCTTTCCTATAAACGAATATTTGTCCCAATTTGTCCTCTTGAATTCCAACTTTATCTTCATATTGTGAGTTTTCCTACTTTTAAAGACACCATCGAAACTTTTTCGTCTACTGATGTCCTCCCACGCCATCTCTCCACTGACAGCTCGGAACATACCACTTACAAGTGATAAAAATCATTGTTATCCGTATTGAAGATACTGAATGTAGGATGTTAAAAGGTTTGTTTTTTTCACCTATTCAATACATATAAATTTTATAAATTAGGAATTTATTGTAGATTCCACTTGAGACATGTTTCGCCCTTCATTGAGGGCATCATCAGTCAAAATATCACCTCAAGGTAAAAAATCAGGTAACTGGTTAGTAGTAGACATGTACAAATTAATACATATTATTAACAACATATAAAAATTAAGTATGGGAAAAAATTTGCACAAAAGTGATGGTTGAACATGTAGGTTTAGATGAAAAGTCAGCACCAATGCCTAAAAATAACAAAGTAGAGTTCTGCAGTGGTGCTCAGGAGAAACAGTTGACGCAATCATATGAAAATAAAAAGTTTAAAAAATATTTACAATAAAACAATTAAGGGAGAAAAGGTGTAGTGTTTGGCATCAATGTTAGTAACCAAAAATTGATGTCAAAGGTTGGTAACTATACAGTATTTACATAGTTCAATTGAACAGTTGAGATAAAGTTTTTTAAAAATATTTACATTTAACATTCAGCGTAAATGTTTGTAATAAAAACTACTGTTAATGATTGGTAACTATATAGTAATTACATTATCTAATTGAAAGTTGAGAATAGGCATCAAGCTGAAAGTTTTCCAGTTGAAGCGCCGAGATCGGGACGGAGACTGGTCAGTGTGGCTGGAGATTCATGGGTAATCCGTGCGTTTGAACAACAACAATGGTGACAGTTAAAGTGGGTAATTGCTAATTAGGAAAAATGTTGTGGGTTGAAACTTCTGCTTATTCTTTTAGTTGACTTCTGTAGCATCGATTGTGATGTGGAGACATCGGTGTGAAATGCCGGTGAGACAAAATGATATTGTTCCGTGGAATAAAATAAGGCGGACTACGGGATGAAGTTGTTGGTCTTTACTGGTCTGGTGAGATAGAATAGAGTTGCTTGTGTTGTGGACTGCTGTGGAGAGATTAGAAAGTATACGGCAACTGCAGAGTCAGAGCGTTAAAGCTGAGGTGAGGCATCTTCTTATTCTGACTGCGAAGAGGAGCCGTAGTGGCCCGCCATATTTGTGCCGATGTGCACTGGGTTCCGGTGAGTTGTTGAAAGTTGTATTGTAAGAAGTGGAAGTTATCTGTAATTGAGACGTTAATAGTATTAGTTGGTGTGTAAGAAAGGTTTATGGTAAGTAATGAAGAGTGAATGTTATGTTACTTACCTGATGTGTCGCTGAGAGGTGATTGTTGATGAGTATTGGTGGACTAAGAAGGAGGCTCAGTCGGTAATACGCACATGCGGTTAGCAATGGCGGCGGGAGGAGTGGATAGCTTTGGGGGGGAGGGGCATGGGCGGAGTCATGCGCAAAGGTGAGCTGTCAGAATGGAGGAAGGTAGAGTGGAGGGGCGAGCTAGTTGTGTATTGGGAGTGCAGGTTGATGTAGTGTTGGTTTATAAAAAGAGGGGGGGGATAAGGAACCGAAAGTTACGCGGATAATATTGATGCCTTTAGTTAATGTGATGAATGTTATTTGCTTGTGTTGGGTGTTGTATTGTTTTTGAAGGTCGAGTGGTTCTTATTTCTCGTGTTGTATCGGTGGGGTCGTGGTGGAGGGGGGGGTGCTTGGGTGGGAGGACGTGTGGGCTTGCTGTCGTTGTGTGTGGGGGAATTGGTCGGAAAGGGGGAGGTGGGGGGTAGGGGGGTAATTGTCGACGTGCTGGGTGAGTTAGTTAATGTGGTATTGAAGATTTTAGACAAGTTGTTGCCTTGAAAATTTATTTTTTGTAGTAAGGTGGGAATTTGTTCATAAAGGGGGTTTTTTAAATCTATTATCTCGTTGAGGTTTTTATCCTTGTTGAAGTGTTGGTCTAGATAGATGTATAGGTTCTCAAACTCAGTCATTAGTTTGCCCTTCTCGACTTTTTTTAGGATTGTTAAGTCTTGTTCTATTGTGGTGAAGTGGTGGCCAGTGTCCCTCATGTGGGTGCTCATTGCGGAAAATTTATTATGTTTTTGGGCATTGTAGTGTTCTAAATAACGGGTTTGGAAGCTTCGGCCAGTTTGTCCGATGTACGAGGAGTTGCATTGTGAACAGGTGAGTCTGTAAATACCTGAAAACCCTGAAAACTTGAAAACCCTTCTCAAAAATTCAACTTTCCTCTTAAATGACCATGAAATCTTTAAACTAGTCAACATGAATCCAACTTTACCCACAGCCAAGTCCTTACCCAAAACCCACAAAAAAGACATCCCCATCCGACCAATTATCAACAGTAGAGGCAGTCCAACATACAAAACTTCAAGATTTCTACACTACTTTCTCAAAAAACACTACAAATTCAACAACAAATACCCCATTAAGAACTCAATTGACCTATGTCAAACCCTGAATAAATTTACACTGCAACCAAACCACATTCTATGTTCCTTTGACATCACTAACATGTATCCGAACATCCCAGTTCTCGAAACCATCAACATCATTAAAAACAACCTCTCCAAACACAGTGGACTAAGCAAAATAGAAATTGATGAGTTCATTAAAATATTAACCTTTGTATTGAACAATAATTACTTCACGTTCAACAACAAGATTTACCATCAAAATGGCTTAGCTATGGGAGACCCTATTTATGGCATTCTAGCGAACATCTATATGGACAACTTAGAACACAATAAAATTATAAACTCCATCGATGGTATTCATCTTTGGCTCCGCTATGTCGACGACACACTAGTAATCATCGATAAACAGTGCAACAACAGCGACAACATCCTCACATTCCTAAACACTTTAGACAACAACATAAAATTCACAAAAGAAGATGAGGACAACGGCTCCATCAATTTTTTAGACATCAACATCACACGAATGGACAACGCTTTTGAGTTTCAAATACACAGAAAACCCTCCTTCACCCCACTAACAATAAACAATAATTCCTTACACCCAAACTCCCATAAACAAGCCCCTTACTACAGTTTAATATACAGAGCTTTAAAAATCCCCCTTTCACCTACCAATCTGAAAAAAGAACTTGATTACATAACAGATATTGCCAAATTCAATGGCTTCAACACCAACATGATCAACAAGATCATCAACAAAGTAAAACTAAAATTAACAACAAATCTTTCCCCAATAAAACCCAATAAACACAAATACGCAACTTTCACATACACTAATCCAGTTATCCACCAGATAGCCAACCCCCTAAAAAAGCACGAAGTCAACATTGCTTTCAAAACGCAGAACACGAACCAGAACATATTTTTCAACCAGAACTCTGTCAACCCAAGAAGAAACCTCTACGTGGGCTCAGGTATTTACAGACTCACGTGTTCACAATGCAACTCCTCGTACATCGGACAAACTGGCCGAAGCTTCCAAACCCGTTATTTAGAACACTACAATGCCCAAAAACATAATAAATTTTCCGCAATGAGCACCCACATGAGGGACACTGGCCACCACTTCACCACAATAGAACAAGACTTAACAATCCTAAAAAAAGTCGAGAAGGGCAAACTAATGACTGAGTTTGAGAACCTATACATCTACCTAGACCAACACTTCAACAAGGATAAAAACCTCAACGAGATAATAGATTTAAAAAACCCCCTTTATGAACAAATTCCCACCTTACTACAAAAAATAAATTTTCAAGGCAACAACTTGTCTAAAATCTTCAATACCACATTAACTAACTCACCCAGCACGTCGACAATTACCCCCCTACCCCCCACCTCCCCCTTTCCGACCAATTCCCCCACACACAACGACAGCAAGCCCACACATCCTCCCACCCAAGCACCCCCCCCTCCACCACGACCCCACCGATACAACACGAGAAATAAGAACCACTCGACCTTCAAAAACAATACAACACCCAACACAAGCAAATAACATTCATCACATTAACTAAAGGCATCAATATTATCCGCGTAACTTTCGGTTCCTTATCCCCCCCCCCCTCTTTTTATAAACCAACACTACATCAACCTGCACTCCCAATACACAACTAGCTCGCCCCTCCACTCTACCTTCCTCCATTCTGACAGCTCACCTTTGCGCATGACTCCGCCCATGCCCCTCCCCCCCAAAGCTATCCACTCCTCCCGCCGCCATTGCTAACCGCATGTGCGTATTACCGACTGAGCCTCCTTCTTAGTCCACCAATACTCATCAACAATCACCTCTCAGCGACACATCAGGTAAGTAACATAACATTCACTCTTCATTACTTACCATAAACCTTTCTTACACACCAACTAATACTATTAACGTCTCAATTACAGATAACTTCCACTTCTTACAATACAACTTTCAACAACTCACCGGAACCCAGTGCACATCGGCACAAATATGGCGGGCCACTACGGCTCCTCTTCGCAGTCAGAATAAGAAGATGCCTCACCTCAGCTTTAACGCTCTGACTCTGCAGTTGCCGTATACTTTCTAATCTCTCCACAGCAGTCCACAACACAAGCAACTCTATTCTATCTCACCAGACCAGTAAAGACCAACAACTTCATCCCGTAGTCCGCCTTATTTTATTCCACGGAACAATATCATTTTGTCTCACCGGCATTTCACACCGATGTCTCCACATCACAATCGATGCTACAGAAGTCAACTAAAAGAATAAGCAGAAGTTTCAACCCACAACATTTTTCCTAATTAGCAATTACCCACTTTAACTGTCACCATTGTTGTTGTTCAAACGCACGGATTACCCATGAATCTCCAGCCACACTGACCAGTCTCCGTCCCGATCTCGGCGCTTCAACTGGAAAACTTTCAGCTTGATGCCTATTCTCAACTTTCAATTAGATAATGTAATTACTATATAGTTACCAATCATTAACAGTAGTTTTTATTACAAACATTTACGCTGAATGTTAAATGTAAATATTTTTAAAAAACTTTATCTCAACTGTTCAATTGAACTATGTAAATACTGTATAGTTACCAACCTTTGACATCAATTTTTGGTTACTAACATTGATGCCAAACACTACACCTTTTCTCCCTTAATTGTTTTATTGTAAATATTTTTTAAACTTTTTATTTTCATATGATTGCGTCAACTGTTTCTCCAGAGCACCACTGCAGAACTCTACTTTGTTATTTTTAGGCATTGGTGCTGACTTTTCATCTAAACCTACATGTTCAACCATCACTTTTGTGCAAATTTTTTCCCATACTTAATTTTTATATGTTGTTAATAATATGTATTAATTTGTACATGTCTACTACTAACCAGTTACCTGATTTTTTACCTTGAGGTGATATTTTGACTGATGATGCCCTCAATGAAGGGCGAAACATGTCTCAAGTGGAATCTACAATAAATTCCTAATTTATAAAATTTATATGTATTGAATAGGTGAAAAAAACAAACCTTTTAACATCCTACATACCACTTAGTCGAGCAGCTCGTCTTCTTTCTCTCAAGTCTTCCCAGCCCAATCTTTACTTCCCTGTTATAATATAGTGGATCTTTAGCATTCCTTGCCACCTTTAAAGGTACGATGTACATTCAAGTTCTAAGGCCTCCGATTTTTTTTCTCCAGACTGGAAAGAAATAGAAACATGTGCATTGTTTTAAAATGAGCCCGCGTTCGTTGTCAAAACGTCACAGAGATGGCAGCACTATATGACAGATGGAATTTTAGCGCCAGCCGCGAGAATGAGAACTGTTTTAGATACTTAAAATGGCGACGTTTTCCTTACTTGAACAGCGTGCAATCATTCGTTTTTTGAATTTGCGTGGTGTGACACCAATTGAAATTCATCGACAGTTGAAGGAGACATGTGGTGATGGAGTTACGGATGTGTCGAAGGTGCGTTCGTGGGTGCGACAGTTTCATGAAGGCAGAACATCGTGTGACAACAAGCTGAAACAACCTCGGGCTCGCACAAGCCGGTCTGACGACATGATCGAGAAAGTGGAGAGAATTGTTTTGGGGGTTCGCCGAATGACTGTTGAACAGATCGCCTCCAGTGTTGGCATTTCCGTGGGTTCTGTGCACACAATCCTGCATGACGACCTGAAAATGCGAAAAGTGTCATCCAGGTGGGTGCCACGAATGCTGACGGACGTTACGCAAACGTTTCTTCGTGAAAACAACTTTGAAGTGATCCCTCATGCTCCCTACTCACCTGACCTGGCTCCTAGTGACTTTTGGCTTTTTCCAACAATGAAAGACACTCTCAGTGGCCGCACATTCACCAGCCGTGCTGCTATTGCCTCAGCGATTTTCCAGTGGTCAAAACAGACTCCTAAAGAAGCCTTCGCCGCTGCCATGGAATCATGGCGTCGACGTTGTGAAAAATGTGTACGTCTGCAGGGCGATTACGTCGAAAAGTAACGCCATTTTCATCGTTTTCGGGTGAGTAGTTAGTTAGAAAAAAAATCGGAGGCCTTAGAACTTGAATGCACCTCGTACAAACCTATGTTCACATTCCTCAATAATTGCTTTAAACCCATCCCAGAGTCTGTTTACAGTTTTATTTACCGTTTTCCACCGATCATAGTTACTTATTAAAAACTCCCTCACGCCTGTTTTATCAGCCATATGGTACTGCCTAACAGTCCTACTTTTAAGACCTTCCTTTCTCTCACATTTATTTTTAATTACTACAAAAGCAGTTTCGTGGTCACTAATACCATCTGTTACTTGAGTTTCTCTATAGAGCTCATCTGGCTTTACTAGCACAACATCCAGAATATTCTTTCCTCTAGTTGGTTCCATCACTTTCTGAATCAGGTGCCCTTCTCATATTAACTTATTTGCCATTTGTTGGTCATGCTTCCTGTTGTTCGCATTACCTTCCTAATTGACATTTGGTAAATTGAGATCACCCGCTACGATCACTTTCCTTTCCTTATAGTTTCCCATGTAGCTGATTATCTTATCATATAATTCTGAATCAGCATCTGCGCTACCCTTTCCTGGTCTGTACACTCCAAAGACATCAAGTTGTCTATTATCTTTAGAAATGAGCCTTACCCCTAGAATTTCGTGCTTGTCATCTTTAACTTTTTCGTAGCTTACAAATTCTTCTTTCATGAGAATGAATACTCCCCCTCCTACCATTCCTTTCCCATCTCTACGATACACCCTCCAGTTCCGTGAGAAAATTTCTGCATCCATTATATCATTTTTCAGCCATGATTCAACTCCTATTACAATATCTGATAAGTATATACAGTAGAACCTCGATAATTCGAAATCTGTTAATTCAAAATCCCACGTAATTCGAAGAAGTTCTCGTTCCCGATAACATGAGATACAGTTTTGCATGTTATTTAAATTGTTTAATTCGAAATACGGATAATTCATAATTCGAAGTACAATGTCGGCCCCATTACCGATATTCAGACTTTTAATTCGAACTGCCTTTACATTTTAAAACAATAGTATGTTACAGAGTAATTTCAACTCGAAATTTATCCGCGTCATAATAGAACGCGTGTTTCGGAACGTGGAGTGGTAGCTTTCCGCACTTACACTCACTTCGGTGGGTCTACAGCGCGCTTCATGATTGCCAAGTTGAATGAAATCGGAATTATTTTGTATTCAACCTTTTAAGGAACGCCGTAACATCACGCAACAGGCAGTGTGCGGGAAAACAAAATGTGCGAACACTGGCGATGCCGACAGTTGACAAAAAAGCGTGGCTCATATAATAAATTCGTAGGCACCGAACAATACTGTCATTGCCGATGAAACTGCATTGCTTTATTTTAATGCGAGCCCAAACGGTCTTATGGTTTTAAAGGAGAAAGTGCCAGCCGGAGAATCGTACAAGGGTCGGGGATGGGGTCATTGTAGTGCGTTGACATGGAAGCGAGAAACTTTATCCCCTCGTCATAGAAAAGTTCGATAAGCTACAATGTTTTAAGGGCGTCGTACACTTTCGATCCCAATACAAAGCATCTAAAAATGTAAACAGTACAGATATCCAAAAAATAATGCATTTGCACGGTGGAAGCAGCATAATTTATCCTTGTCTTTGAATTGTGTGATTGTTTTTCTTTCGTTGCGTGAGGTTATGTTCGTCAGTGATTTATCCAAGTGCATTATTTGAACATTGTAAATTCACCTTGTTGGATACATTTCGGATTGAATTTATTAATGGGTCTTAGAATACTTTGTGACGCGGCAAGTGTTTACATTTCTGAAATACGAGAGAAGTGCCATGGCGGGAAATCGTACAAAGATAGAGTCATAGGAAAGTTTGATTTTAAGGGCATCGGGTACTTTCTGTGTAAATACAAGGCATCTAAAATGCATACAGTATAGTACTCCAATCTCCAATGAATAAAGCACTTGCACATGGGAGCCAGAATAGATTTCTCCTCGTCTTTGAATCGTGCTTTTTTTTTTTTTTTTTTCTTACGTTGCATGAGGTTATATTTGCCAGTGAGATATGAAAGTGCATTATTTGAATACTGTAAATGCACCTTTTTTGGATACATTTTGGAAATAGTTCTTTTTTTATGGCATTTGAAAGGTATAAACTGTGAATCAAGGTTAACTGCATGCAGTAACGGGACTTAGAATATTTCGTAATGCGGCAAGGATTGGTACTTCTGAATTGCGAATTGGCGGTTAATTCGAAATCACGTAATTCGAATTCCGATTTTTGAGTCCCAACGACTTCGAATTAACGAGGTTTTACTGTATCTATTAAATTAATGCTATTCCTTTCTTTACAATACTTCTACAGTTGAGCACTAACAGTTTTATGTCATCCCTACTTGATTTCCAGTTCCCTGTTCCCTTAACACCGCTCCCTAGCGCACCCTGTTTCCCTGAATGTATCTCCCTATAACCCTTCCAAACAAATTTCCTAACTTATATGTACCACTGCGGTTTAAGTGAAGGCCAACTGAGCGCAGATCCCTATCTCCTACCCACCCATTAGGATCTAAAAATTTAACTCCCAGTTTCCCACATACCCACTCCATAGTCTCATTTAAATCCCAAATCACCTTCCAGTCAGTATCCCTCCTCCACAGTATTCCACTGATAACAATCTCCGCTTCCTGAAACTTCATCCGTGCTGCATTTACCAGATCCCACACATCCCCAACTATGTTGGTACTTATACCTGCTTGTTTTACGTTGTTAGTACCAACGTGAAACACTACCACCTTCTCCTTCCCCTCCTCCTTCTCTTCTACTTTCCTCAACATCTGCCTTTACCTAATTCCTGGATAACACTCTACCCTGGTACCCTTTCCTCCACACACTTTCCCGACATGTCTAACGATAGAATCCCTCATGACCAGAGCCTCAACCCTACCCATCTCATTTGATTCCCTCCCCTCCAGGTCAGTCCTATCTTTCCTGACAGGTGCAGAAGCTACTTCCTCCTCCCTTTTCTCCAACCCATTACCCTGTTCCACCTGTCTTTTCCTATCCACTATTCCATATTTCCCTTTGCTACCTCTTCCCTTTCTTCTACTTCCATCTTATATTTTCTCTGCTGAGTTTCAACAGTTCTTTAGTGTGCTTCTTGTTTGGTCCATTTATCAGTTCCTTTGCAAGCCTGTATCCTGGGGTATTTTTCCAGTTCTCCATTTGTTTTTGTTTTTTGTACCCATTTTCCTATGTAGTGTTGGGCTTGTCCATAGGAAATCCTGCATACAGGTTCTGGGCCTACAAAATGTGTTTCTGCCGCTTTCCTGGCCAGTTCATATGCCTTCACATTTCCTTCTATAACTTCATGCCCTGGTACCCATATTATTTTGACAATGTTGTACTTTGAGAGGTTCAGGAGAAGTGAATGACAATACCAGACAATTCTGGATATTATCCAGACTGCCTCTAGTGCCTTAATGGCCGTTTGGCTGTCCGTACAAATGAAAATGAAAATATTCTTATTCCTATAGTTCATTTTCAGATTTTCTTCAAGACATGTTGTGATAGCTATCATTTCAGCTTGAAAGACTGTAGTGTGTCTGCCCAGGCTTATCTGGATTGATCTCTCAGGTCTTCCCCTGTTGATCCCTCCTCCTGTGCCATCCACAGTCTTTGGGCCATCAGTCCACCACACTATATCTTCTTTTTCAGTATTCCATTTGTTGATATCCCAGTTTTTTTGTTTTTTTTAATTGTCTGGGTCTCAAACGGTTCTTCAAAGTTGTACTTTGGTATCATATGATCAGAAGGCATGTATAGAACTTCCTCTGTTATTACTAGGGCCCAGATTTTTAGGTTTTAAACTATTTAATACCTTGCTAGCTCACTGCAGTATTTTAACTTACTTATCCATTTGATTACCTTTGGAGTAAATTACTGGAATCTTATGAAACCTAAAAATGGCTAAATACGACGTTAAAAACCTAAAAAGAACTAAATGGACTATTCAAGACAATATTACGTTATTTTGAAATAGAAGTACCAAATATTAATGAAAGTGAATGATTAAAAAAAAAAAATTAAAATATGCACGACTTTTTGGAACGACTTCATGGTTTGGAACTGAAAGTAGTTTTTAAGTATAACTTGTGCGAAAGAAACAACATGATACGATATTATTTCACCAGGGTACAGCACAAATCTAGAGGCAGCCCCCTGGTATTCACTGACCTGTATCTAGCAGGTACAAGCTTGCCTGACTTCTCAGCTGCAGTGCATCTCTCATTGTGTACGGTCGACTACCGCCAGCTACTGTGCTGTTCACTGTTTAGCTCTATACACATTATTGTGCGACAGACTAAAATTAATTTTCCCTATAAATCAATTGTTGAAGGCAATTTAAGAAGCTTACGCATCTCAGAAGTAGCGATGCCTAAAGGCAAGTCATCTCGAAGTTGTTATTTGCCAGGGGATTGGTAACGATCCGGACTTCACTACAGATGGCAAAATTATATTTTGTCAAGTCTGCCTAAAGCAGGTAAGGAATTATTTAACATACCTCGAACAAAACAAATCCCCATTACTGTAATGAAAAGCAAGTTTTATAGAAAATTATAAATGAGTTAACATAAATATTATGGTTGAAAGCTTATAAGATGAATGCTGCAAAGAAAACCTCGGATGAGTAATAGTACTAGGGAGTCCACACAAATGAAAAGTTGAGCATATAGTACATACCTTGTGTCTACAACAAACTATAATTATTTTATTTACGTACTTTTCCAGGTTGCATGTGACCAAAAATCACATTTTGTGCAGCACAAGGAATCTACAGGACATATCAGCGACACTGCTATCAAAAAAGGAGCAATTTTCTGTTGCACCAGCCAGTCATTTCCAGTTTTCCTGGCACTTCACCGGTAGATAATTTTAATATCCGGTTATTTGAAGCGCTGGTTTCGGCAAATGTTTTGTGGAATGCTCTACATAATCCTGTGCTTAAGAAATTTTTTGAGGACATCAGCTGCCGTAAGATATCAGAGAATCCACGTTGAGAAATTTGGAAAAACTGTGCGAGAAAACTATCGAAGATATAAGAAGTGATATAGGTGATCGTTACATCTGGCTTTCAGTGGACACAAGCACAGATGGTTGTGGTCGTTACATCGCAAACGTTGTGGTAGGTAAATTAGATGCCACAGAGCCTGGTAAACCTCATATTATACTGTGCAAGATGCGGGAAAAAACAAACCATAGCACCATAGCTTGCACCATCCAAGAGGTTCTTCGCATTCTTTGGCCAAGAGAAAAACAGGATGACAAGTTTTTACTTCTTTTGAGGGTCAGTGCGGCATACATGATCAAAGCTGGTGAAGTATTGAAGAGTTTCTACCCTAACATATTGCATGTAACTTACATAGCCGTTGGCTTACACAGATTGGCTGAAGAGGTTAGAAATAATTTTCCAGGAGTAAACAGTATTGTTTCTTCTGTGAAAAAGGTGTTTCTTAAAGCCCTTAGTTGCATTCTCACATTCAAGAAAATGTTGCCTCAGACTCCTCATCCTCCCGAACCCATCATCATTCGTTGGGGGACATGGCTCAGTGCACCCGTATACTATGACAATCACTTTGAAGACATTAAACATAGTGCAAATTCTTTTGATGTCGATGAGGCACTCTGCATAGCGAAGGCTAAAACACCTCTGACGAACGAGAACGCTGTTTGACTTGCCTACATTAGGAGACACTTTGCTGAACTTCCTTCAAATATTGAGTGTGTTGTGTCACCATCGTTACCATTAAAAGATGCAATAGAAGTTGTGGACTCCATTTCAAAGAAGGAAATACCAGGACCAGTGGGTGCAAGCTTACCAAAATTCTGCAGCAGAACCCTGGATTTTCAACAATGAAGAATGTGTCTGAAATATTTCAGTGAGAAGAAGTTACTGACGAGGTACCATGGTGAAGTATTGAAGAACTTCTACCCTAACATATTGCATGTAACTTACATAGCCGTTGGCTACTTCAGTGAAGTTGGCTCCAATGACTTCTTGTTGTGTGGAGCGTACATTTTCCTGCTATAACAATATTTTGAGAGATAACAGAAAAAGTTATACTCTGCAAAATCTGGAAATGTATTTAGTTGTACAATGTTACAGCAAGTGAAAAATGTGTTCTGTGCTTCTGAAAATGTTTGTTTCTTGATTCATCAGAGGTGACAATAATGTAACCTACATGAACTATTTATTGTATTTGTGCATAATTTTTCGTTGTTTTTTTATTTCAGTTGGAATGATGAGTTTGAAATGCTTTCATTAACCCATTCTGTCCCATATTTAGAGAATATTTTGAAATAAGTGGTATAGTTTTGTACTAGAGAGGTGTGAAGTATCACAGATGTTTTCATGTATTTAAAAAAATTGTGTAACGAGAAACTTCTAATTACGCTCTCATACTCAAAAGACTCTTACAGACACTTGAAGTGCGCCTGCACTATGAGTTGAGTGTATTTTCTGTTTCTACATTGGTTGTTCCCCCTCCTGTCCCTTCACCTTCCCTTCTCAAGCGTAGTCTTGGTGGCTGGTAGTATCCAGCGTTTGATTCTCATTATTTATTTGTCGCTCTCTAGAGCATCTACTTGGGGTTCCTTTTGAACCCGAAGTTTCTGGGGTGTGAACATCGGAACGTAAGTCGTGAGTGAATGTTACATGTGTATATTGAGTGAACGGTTAATGCTAATGGCCGTGAATGGGTGTGTAATTGGATTAGAGTTGTGCTTCTGTGCGTGCTGTGCTGTGTGGATGTGCCGGGTTCGTAGTCCCGGGGCCTATGGCCAGTTGAAGGCCGTTTCTTTTTGTAGTATGTATTTTTCAAATGTGTTTCTGTAATATTACCTGTGGGTAAAAGATATTATGTTCTCGGTTGTATATACGAGGCCAATATGGATTACTTTGAAAAGGTTCTTCAGTCATGGTACTGTAAATATGTTGTTACCATTGAATAAAAGACGAATGAATTTACAGATGGAAAGCTCCCTAACCTCGGTCCACCTAGCTTCCTCTCTGGGCCTGTTCCTGTTTCCCTAGGCCCTATTGCTAGCACCTTCTCAGGAGGTAGCGTTATTGCGTGGTTTCCATCAGTAAATTCAATCTTGTCTATTATTCTTTTGTATTTAAAGGAGAAAATATGACTGATACTAGTAAAAATGCACAAGGGTCAATGGGACCCGTTAATGAAGATAAGATATGCGAACGGTTCGGTCTCGAATTGCTACGAACCGAGGAGGTGGGATATGAACTGAGTAGTAGGGGCGTTTCTCCTGCTGGCACATTAGACGATAATATTAGATTACTTCGTTCCTTGTTACGTAACCCTGTTAGTTTATCGAGCTGTCAACCTTCCATTGTTCTTGTAACCGCTACTACAGTGGTTACACAAAACGAAGCACTAAACACAGTAAAAGGTGGAAGGTAAGAGCAATTACACTATATCAGAAACCACTACACACTCAGAGAAACATTGGCTGAAATTATGCGGATCTCCGCCGACCAAAACATACGTAAATATCAGTAGGGCCAACTAGTGGACAATAAACCAGGAAAGTGGAAACAGGCAGGACATACCGAGGGCATGGACATGGCTTAGATTGCAGATTCCGAAATAAATCAACCGTGATCCTTAAATTTGAAAAATGTTATTTACAAAAGGATTTTACAAATACATTCCAAACAAAATCCGCCAATTTGCAACTTACGAACTATACTCTCCGTGATACACATAACTTAGAGGTTCCTTGACAATGTCCTTCTACAAGTTCAAAATTTCAAACCAACTATACATCTAGTTACAAATCCAGTTGTACAATGTAATTTACAGTGAAGTAAACGTACTCTCCACAACTCTAGCATACATCAAAAGACACTGAACTACCAGAGGCAAACCCCAAGGTAAATATATTAAACCACAATCTACATATTTAGTGAAACAAGAAATGGGAATGCCTCGAAAACAAACAGGCAAGCCCAGCTGAAAAGCTAAGTTGTAATAAGTAATTAATTTGACGAATCTAGGTTAGGCTAGGGCAGACTCCTATACGAAATAGGAACCGAACATTACGGAAATTTTAGCCGGAACGGAATTCAAGATTGCTTACCCGAAGGTGGCCCATCCCGGAAGCGAGGCGTCACACACGACGTAAAACTTCAGACAGACAGACTAAGGCAGACCGGGCCAAGACAAGACAAGACAGACCGAATTTTCACGAACGCAGCTTCGCTCTATATATATATAGGTAAACCCTGGCCTTGGAGTAGCCAATCAGAATGCATGAGTCCGCCCATCCCCACCTAGTTTCACCAATCACAATTCCTACTTTCAGTCGCAAACTTTAACTAAACTTCTCGAATACGCACGTTCATGAATCTTCCATTTCCAGAATAGTAAGAAAATGCCTTCTAGAACATAACCAACAAAAGGCAACACACCCTGTTCAAAAATTCATGTAACTTTCTGGATACTTCCATTAAGTACAGAACTGAAATCTACTTTTTACAAATACATATGTTACAAATATTACACTGTACAGGTTAGGTAGTTTCAAATAAAACATATTGCCACACTTTACAAATAAAGTCTTCAATAAACATTTTCCACTTCCACTACATTGTTCACCTGTGACATCCCGAAAGTCGAGCCACGCTCGATTATTAACGTAGTTTCACTGGGGAGAAAGTGATAAAACGTTCTCACACAGTACAGATAGTAAAGATACATTACTCTAACACACACTATTTCTTGAAGTTGACTTTCTAAGCAATCAAAACAAACTGTCGTTATATCAAGGTCCTTTTAGTAGGCAAGATTTTACGATTCACCAATAATTTTCAAAAATAATGAAGGTGTTTATTGATCCACCTATTAAGTATCACATTAAAATCCACATGGATAGTCACATTACACTTTAAAACGCCTTCTGACCCTTTCATAATTGTTTAGACAATTTGTACTCTGTCCACCAAAGGATGTACACACTTTCTTTCTGCCAAATGTTAGTCAGCCAGGAACTTCTCACTTTGTTGCTAAACAGCGTTCAAAGCCTCCTTATAGGCGAGATTACGGACTAAGTATTTTGCACCACTTTTCCACATCAGTCACAGCACAGCTAGGCCACAGGTTCTCGCTGATGATGCGGCTGCCGATACGGCCGTTTGCCGCCAGCCTCCATTCAGCTTCAGTCCGACCCAGGTAGCTATGTAATTGCAGTCGAGTGGTATCTTGCACAAGATAAGCAGATGGGTGAGACACCGTCCAGTCCGACTGTCTCCACTGGGACGTTCGTCATAGGATCGTGGTGCGGCATGGTAGCGCCCAAGGCACAGAGTGTGCCTCCCGACTTGGCACTTCAGGTTGCTGTCAGAAGAAGCTAGTCACTGCAGCCACTGTAACATAAATGAACCGCAGCAGACAGGAGAATACTCAAGGAAAGTATGCTGCTGGCCTCAAAGATCTTGCGCAGTCTCCCAAAGAGTGGCTTAATGAGTATGCAGTAGGGACTCTCCCTCACACACCAGGGATATTAGGGCACTAGCCCCAGGGTAAGCACTGCTATCTATAATTCATTTGACAAGATTATGGTGGGGGTGAAAGGAAACTAATGCCTAATGCCTATATGCCTATAATGCCTATATAATAACTATAGGAGTTTACCCTAAACCTGAAAGTAAGGGGAATAAATTCCAAGGAGTGACCCTAACTAAAACCTACGTAACTTATAATACTAAATCCATTACACTAGAGGATACCTAAAGTATTCACCTACACAATTACAACTAACTGACAACAAAACTTATTATGATCTTATAACTAAAACCTTATATAGTAAATACCTTACAATAAACGTATTATTTTATAACTAAATTCTTACAAATAACTTACAACTAAATCTACATGGTCACCAACAATGGTATTTACCCTTCCCTACCAGGCTTAAGGTACCTTGATCTGGGAGAGGTGGACTCTGCTAATCCTTTTCCTTTTGGGTGCCCTTGTGAAAAAGATGGAGTACAGGATAGGTTAGGACTAACGTTATCCTGCAATGTTACGGGCGCAGACAACCTCATTTGAGAAAGGTTCTCACTGATCTGAGAGACCATTTGGGCATTAACCGGTTGTGTAGAGGTAATGCAACTTGATACTGGTGGCGCTAAGACAGGGGGGTGGTTTTGCACCCTTGTATCAGAAACGGGCTGATTAACAATAGAGGGCAAACACTGAGCCATAACAGGATTAGCAGTTGCCACAGGAAAACTTGTACTGGCACCAACATGCAACAGAGATATATCATTAGAATGACTTACAGGTGTCCTAGTTCCAGACAATGAAATAGAAGATCCCAGGGCAACATTATTCACCTCAGACTCCTGAATAGGCCTAACACCAGCACTAGGTGTCAGATTGGACACTTGAGCAGCAACATATGCATCACCAGAATTAACACTGTCACTCATTTCAGATGGGATAGACACTTGAATTTCAGAAACTGTGTTATTTAACTTATTTCCTTCAAGCAAACCACTGATTCAGTCAAAAATTCTGGAAAACTGTTCAAGGAAGGCTTGACATTTCTGCCGCTCAACTTCCGGCAATTCGAGGGATAACAAATCCTTAATTCTGTTGAGATAATGTAGTAACTGCCCCTTAACCCGCGCTAATTGGCCATGCGAGGGCTTAGAAGCACCAAAGGACACAAGAATGGCGTTAAATTCAGGTAACCTATCTTTAATCACGGCCAAAGACTCACGCAACTCGTCTGTAGTTAACTCGGGTATGGTTATAGGTAGGTTAAGAGACTGTTTCAACAGGCTAGTATCATCTCTGACATTGCCCGTTGAATTAATTTTTAGGATACGAAGTTCATAAACGAGTTCTGCTTTTCTCAAATGGAAAGGATAAGGAACAGCGCGAGCCATCCTGACAGGTAGAAACAAATTTCAAGCGATGCACAAATCACAACTTTTACGGAGTTTTAGGTTAGGTATGATCACGGTTCACTTTTCGTCGTCCGCAACCTAGCGCTTATCTCTGCTACCAAATGTAAACGCTACTACAGTGGTTACACAAAACAAAGCACTAAACACAGTAAAAGGGGGAAGGTAAGAGCAATTACACAATATCAGAAACCACTACACACACAGAGAAACATTAGCTGAAATTATGCGGATCTCCGCCGACCAAAACATACGTAAATATCAGTAGGGCCAGCTAGTGGACAATAAACCAGGAAGGTGGAAACAGGCAGGACCTACCGAGGGCATGGACATGGCTTAGATTGCAGATTCTGAAATAAATCAACCGTGATCCTTAAATTTGAAAAATGTTATTTACAAAAGGATTTTACAAATACATTCCGAACAAAATCCGCCAACTTGCAACTTACGAACTATACTCTCCGTGATACACATAACTTAGAGGTCCCTTGACAATGTCCTTCTACAAGTTCAAAATTTCAAACCAACTATACATCTAGTTACAAATCCAGTTGTAAAATGTAATTTACAGTGAAGTAAACGTACTCTCCACAACTCTAGCGTACATCAAGAGACACTGAAATACCAGAGGCAAACCCCAAGGTAAATATATAAACCACAATCTACATATTTAGTGAAACAAGAAATGGGAATGCCTCGAAAACAAACAGGCAAGCCCAGCTGAAAAGCTAAGGTGTAATAAATAATTAATGAATCTAGGTTAGGCTAGGGCAGACTCCTATATGAAATAGCAACCGAACATTACGGAAATTTTAGCCGGAACAGAATTCAAGATTGCTTACCCGAAGGTGGCCCATCCCGGAAGCGAGGCGTTGCACGCGACGTAAAACTTCAGACAGACAGACTAAGGCAGACCGGGCCAAGACAAGACAGACCGAATTATCACGAACGCAGAGCTTCGCTCTCTATATATAGGTAAACCCTGGCCTTGGAGTAGCCAATCAGAATGCATGAGTCCGCCCATCCCCACGTAGTTTCACCAATCACAATTCCTACTTTCAGTCGCAAACTTTAACTAAACTTCTCGAATACGCACGTTCACGAATCTTCCATTTCCAGAATAGTAAGAAAATGCCTTCTAGAACACATAACCAACAAAAGGCAACACACCCTGTTCAAAAATTCATGTAACTTTCTGGATACTTCCATTAAGTACAGAACTGAAATCTACTTTTTACAAATACATACGTTACAAATATTACACTGTACGGGTTAGGTCGTTTCAAATAAAACATATTACCACACTTTACAAATAAAGTCTTCAATAAACATTTTCCACCTCCACTACATTGCTCACCTGTGACATCTTCCTCCCCCCGAAAGTTGAGCCACGCTCGATCATTAACGTAGTTTCACTGGGGAGAAAGTGATAAAACGTTCTCACACAGTACAGATAATAAAGATACATTACTCTAACACACACTATTTCTTGAAGTTGACTTTCTGAGAAGGTGCTAGCATTAGGACCTAGGGAAACAGGAACATGCCCAGAGAGGAAGCTGGGTGGACCGAGGTTAGGGAGCTTTCCATCTGTAAATTCATTCGTCTTTTATTCAATGGTAACAACATATTTACAGTACCATAACCGAAGAACCTCTTCAAAGTAATCCAATAAACTCCTATTGGCCTCGTATGTACAACTGAGAACATAATATCTTTTACCCACAGGTAATATAACAGAAACACAATTAGTACTAGAATATAACATTTGAAAAATACATACTACAAAAAGAAATGGCCTTCAACTGGCCATAGGCCCCTGGACTACGAACCCGGCACATCCACACAGCACAGCACAGCACGCACAGAAGCACAACTCTAATCCAATTACACACCCATTCGCGGCCATTAGCATTAACCTTTCACTCAATATACACATGTAACATTCACTCATGACGTACGCTCCGATGTTCGCAGCCTAGAAGCCTCGGGTTCGAAAGGAACCCCCAAGTAGATGCTCTAGAGAGCGACAAATAAATAATGAGAATCAAACGCTGGATACTACCAGCCACCAAGACTATGCTTGAGAAGGGAAGGGGAAAGGACAGGAGGGGGAACAACCAATGTAGAAACAGAAAATACACTCAACTCATAGTGTAGGCACACTTCAAGTGTCTGTAAGAGTCTTTTGAGTCTGAGAGCATAATTAGAAGTTTCTCGTTACACAATTTTTTTAAATACTAGAAAACATCTGTGATAGAAGGTTACAATAAAGTACAAAAAAGTTTGAATGAATAGTATAAAGATAATGTAATAGTAATAGTAATGATTGAAATGATCATTAAAAGCTATTTCAGGAGGATAAAAACTTTAAAAAAACATTTTGAGCTATTAAATAAACTAAAAAGTGGTTTTTAAGAACCTAAAAATCTGGGCCCTAGTTATTAGTCTGTTAATTTTACTGTGTCTTAGATTGGGTCTTTGTGCATTTGAGCACTCTGATTGTGCCAAACTATATGAACTCATTCTAGCCTGTCCTTTTATGAAATTGCATAGTGATGGAAGGTCTAGTAAAGTATTCAAGGCTTCTGTTGGCGTAGTTCTCGTAGCCCCAGTTATGTCTATGCATGCCATTCTCTGTAGGCTATCCAATCTACTGCCGACTTTTCCTTGACTTACTTTCTGCCACCAGATGATTGCAGCATAGGCCATCAACGGTCTAATGATCATTGTGTATATCCACATTGCCATTGATGGTCTTAGGCCCCATGTCTTCCCAATGGTTCTTTTACATGCATACAGCAAGTTCTTGGCCCGGGTTATGTTCTTTTCTATATGTGGATTTCAGGTTAGATTTTTATCTAACACTACACCTATGTGCATTGCCTGTTCTTCCATATATGTATCTCGCCCAAAGAGCTTCAGTGATCTGTTTTCCTCTAATTTTCTCCTTATTGTAAAAGGGACCAGCGTTATCTTGTTCAGATTGACTGATAGTTGTTCATCCCGATACCAGTTCTCCACAAGGTTGAGTGATCTTTGCATGAGGTCCTGGATGACACTCATCACCTTATCTCGTGCCACAATCACTAGGTCATCTGAGTATCCTTGTGTATGGAAACCCTGTTCGTTGTGCATAGCTATGATTTTGTTCACCACAAGTTCCACAGCAGAGGCGAAAGAAATCCTCCCCGAGCACAGCCTCGTGTGGCCCTAACCGCCAGCGTTTCTTCAAACAGAGTTGCTTTTATCTTCCTTCCGTCTAACATGGATTTAATCCATTTGATGACTATTTTACTCACCTTGCTCTTTTTGAATGCTTTGATCATAGTCATAGGTTGTATTGCTGAAGTCTTGATTAATTAATTTCATTATGTTCCGTATTGATATCTACCATATATCATAGAAAGAAAGAGAGATCCACCTGATCAATACTTATTTATTAATTTTTTTTTTTCTAAAACAGAACCGGTTTCGACTCCTCACAAAGTCATCTACAGCAATAGTTATCAGATGTCATAGACCAGAAGAGGGCCACCTACAACAACTGGTTTTTTCACACACCAGTGCATCCTGTTTTTAACGATTTCAAGATTAACAACTTCAGCAGCACACACTCATCTTCAAACCAGAACACTTTAACAATATTAGAAAAATGCAAGCTACACAGTGCTTGGACTCATATACCTTCATGAATGTTTATACTTTTCACTTGATTCATCAATAGACGTTTGCATCTTGGAGTGTACTTTTGCCTTGTGTGCAATTAATGTGTTTTACATGGTTTATATTTAATATGTCAATCAATAAGTTACCTATTTATTTATTTATTTATTTATTTATTTATTTATTTATTTATTTATCCGTGTCCGAAATCACTACAATATATTTACAAATACTCTATTTACACTTTGTCTCTCCAGTATTCAACTGTCGAGATTGCACATTCATTGGCTTCCACCAAATCCTTCATACTACATGGTTTAGGCAGATTTCTACAGGTGAGAAGGTGTCCATGATCTTGCTTTTCACCACACTCACACAAATCTTGATCACCATACCCCCACCTTTTCAGGTTGGTTTTACACGGAAGATGCCTCCACGAAGATTTTAAAGACAATCGGGCGTACCCTGGGCAACGTTGAGGAATCCTCAGCGGCTGATTCTTCCATCACCGAAACACTAACTTATTAGTTATTTTACTATTATTATGAACGTGATACGTTTCATTATGTATATGTCAATCTAACTTCCGACACATGTTTCTTTACTTGACAAGGTATAAAACCTTATACAACATTATAAGAGCTTGTACAGCTGTATTCAAGCATATTACCTTTTTACACCTGACGAATTGGTTTAAGAACTTGTTTTATCTGTATAACTTGAAAGGTGATAGTACAAATGTACATAGCAATGTGTTTTACCATATACCCTGTAATGTAAACTTTTAATGTGTTTCAAATTGTTATCTTTTTAATATTAGTCTTCAAACAAACTTATATATACGAATAGGATAACCACTCGAAAACATGACTACTTAATGTCATTCAATACAAAATTGTTTTAAATTTGGCAAGGTATTACCAATAAGAATGTGTAGTCTAATGTAAATGTATGACAGCTGTGTGAGGCGTCAAAACCGGTTCTGTTTAAAAAAAAAAAATTAATAAATAAGTATCGATCAGGTGGATCTCTCTTTCTTTCTATGATATATGTATTGCTGAAGGCTCCCTGTATATCTAGAAATGCCACTAGTGAATTTTTTTTAATATTCTAGGCTGTCCTCTAGTTTACAAACCAACTGGTGGAGTGCTACTTCAGTGGATCTGCCAGGTCTATATGCAAACTGATTTTCATGTAACGTTCAGTTCAGTTGCACCGTTCTTCTGATATATTTGTCCAAAATTTCCTCCATTGCTTTCAGCATGAAGGAGGTTAAACATAATGGTCTGTATGCTTTGGCTTGGGCATAGTTTGCCCTTCCAGGCTTAGGTATGAATACTGCTTTAGCTTCAGACCATGATTTCCACGTACCCTAAAGCTAGACTAGCTCTGAAGAGGTCTGTCAGGGCATTGACGAGTATCTCCTGTCCTTCCTGTAGGAGTATCATCTGGCCCCAGAGCCTTTATAGGGTGAAACGTGTTGATTGCCCATTTTACTTGCTTGTGTTTTATTGTTCTCTTGGCACAATTCCAGTCTGCTCTTCGAGCCCGGGTCTCTGTTCCATCCGTTTCTTCTTCTGTCATCTCCTCAGCCTCAGAATAATGACACGCCATTAGCATCTCCAGCGTGTCCTTCCCTGCCTGAGTAAATGACCCATCTGGTTTCTCTAGTGTCCTCACCTGATTTATAGGGATTGCTTTCAGAACCTTCTGGAGCCTTGCTGTTTCAGTGTGTGATTTCACTTTCTCACAGAACACTCTCCAAGATTTTCTTTTTGCTTTCCATTTCCAGGTTATACTCAGTGATTTTCCTATGATATACGTCCCACATATGATTTCTAGATGATGTTCTATACAACATCCTAACCTCTTTTGTCATTTTGGCTGGTTTGTTGTTCCACCTCCCTACATTTTTGGTGTTTTTCTTTTCTTTAAGAGGACAGTTTTCATGGAATGAGTCTATAATGGCCTCTTCTAATATTTCCACTGCCTCATCCAATTCTTTCTGTCCTCTCACGTTAGTTGGAGTTTTTTGTGCAGCCTTCCGTAGAACTTCTCTGTATCTATCCCAGTTAGTTCTTTTTGGGTCTCCGTATGTCTCAGTCCCATATAGTCTCGCATCTATTGCAAATTGGATGTGCTGGTGGTCCGCCAATGATGGTTCCTCCAGCACCTTCCTGTCTTTAATAAAGTTTGCAATATGTGTAGTGCTTAGTGTAATGTCTATTACCTCCCCACGATTTTTATTTATAAAAGTAGGCTACTTTCATAGGTTTAGTATCGTCAACTCAGTTCAGTAAAGACTCACCCCTTGCATTGCAGTTCGTGCTGCTCCATGCCGTTTGGTGTGAATTTGCGTCTGCTCCAAGGACTAGGTGTTCCCCTTTCCTGTTTGCGTTGCGAATTAGGTTCTCAACTTCTTCTGAAGGGGGCAGATTATTTGAGTCATATGGGAGGTATGCAGAGCCTATGGTTATTTCTCTGGGACCTTCCCAATTACCAAGTTTTATCTTGGCTGCCGCTAGGTCCTTTGAACGATGTTCCTGCAACAGAAGGTATTTTAGTTTTCTGCTCACAAGTAAACATGTTCTAGAGATATTCGATGTAGTATCGTACGTAAGCTTACCTCCAGATTCCGCCAGTCCTGCTACTCTGCCTTTAACTACCCATGGCTCTTGTATAAGAGCCACATCGATAGCCTCGGACTTGAACTTCCTGACGAAATTGGCCACAGCTGATTTTTTATGTTGTAGCTTGGCCTGTAGAATTTTCAGTACCATCCTTGCCGACGCTAGGTTTTGTTTTTCCCTTAATTACGTGAAATTTTATCTGCCCAAGTCCAAGCTTGGCCTTAAGGCGTCTCTTCTTGAGCTCTTCAAAATCTCTTTCATTAAGGCGCGAAACAATTGTCCTTCCTGTGTCATCAGTAGCTGTTGCATTCAGCACTCTCCACTCTTTCGTGGGAAGTTTGGTGTCATGCTGATGTATCCTGACAAGCACATCATCAACGTTCATCTTGTCAAATGGAGGACACTTGGTGATGACCTTTGTAGTATTCAGCACCTTATTGGCTTTTGCCACCTCAAAATTCCCCTTTCCAAGGGTTGCAATTGGCCACTGTCTGTTCGAGCCAGCTTTTAGTTTCTGGATTTGCACGGATCAGTACTATTGCTCCACTTTCCAGCCTTGGACACTCGAGGAAGCCTGGAAGGCATCTGTCCGACAGTTTCATTTGCGCTATCAGAGCAGATGAAAGTTCCTTCACGTCTTCCTCCTTCAGTTTCCCGCCTGGAAAGGTTTTAGGTGTTATTGCTACCTTGATTGAAGTTAGTCTTTCTGAAAAGGACATGACCACCTCTTCTGTCTGTTTCTTGGCGGGCGGTTTTGTAGCCGAACTTGATGGCGTAGTATCCCCCGACCTTGGGCTTTTGGTCGTTGTCGGAGGGATAGCCTCTCGCCGATCCCTGTTCCTTGGCTTCTTCTCTGTTCAAGTTCCAGCTGCTATTTTGGCTTCCTTCCTTGCTCTCTTCCTTTCCTTGTAATATGCACTGTTGCGAGGTGGCCTGTCGATATGAAATCTGTTGATTTTTGATGCAGAAATCTTCAGTTCTGTCTCTACAGACGTTCCTGGTTTGCTTGTGGTAGCAGGTAGGCCTACTCATGTCATCTCCACTTGGCAATATCATGACTGAGTTTGCAGCCATGACTTCCCCCCTCGGTTGGGATCGCCCCTTTCCCAACCCGCGGCTCGTCCAGGCTACGTAGAGCAGAGTGATGTGTTGGTTCCAGCACCCCGCAGTGAGCTTTCACCTCAATCACCAGCCCTACTTCACCTGAACCACCGTATCTCCTATGTGGAGGAACCATGGATGCCTCTGTAGTATGTGTGGGCGAGGCCTCCATTTCCAAGCCTTGACCTTGGGCTTGTAACAATCACAATGCCTCAAGACATTTTCTGGCAATACCTGTTTTTGGTCCGCGAGAGGGTATTTTATTTCCCTCATACCCTCCAGACAAGTCCAGAGGGCCCCCCTATCCGCCACCTGGGACGCGCCCGATAGGGGAACAGGTAAGAAAACCCCACGGGTACATGTGATAATAGTAATCTTGCATGTGCAGTGCTGCATATTTATAAAAGTTTCATTTAGAATTTGCACAAAAAACCTGATGTGATAGGGGAAAACTGACTTCAGTTCCGGAATCAGCATGCCCGAAATATAAAAGATCACTATGTAAACTTCATGCAGTGATTGGAAACTTTGAATTCGCAGGTCAGTGTTATGTACTTGTATTGGAATTAACTTGAAACTGACAGGAGACCTGTCCCACCTTCGCTTTGTCCAGCACAATTTCAATAAATTATTACGAATATATTTTTATATAAAACATTATTACATATTATTATCATCATGCAGGAGGTTTCAGTGTCAGCTTACCTTGTACCGCAGTAATTAATCTGTATTGCTGTCGAGTAGCTGCATACCCAAGTCGGAATCGGGGTCAGCACGCGAGGTATCATCACTAGAGCTGGAGCTGTCATCAGTGAGATTGATCACAATCTTGTTGTGAAGACGTTCTACGAGACCATCCGCTCCCCACATGCGATTCTCCGTCTATTTCACATGTTCTACATAATTTCGTCATTGTTCCAAAGTCACTTTACGTATGTCCTCTCGCATTAATTGTTCCTCTTCTGGGAGCTTGTAACGTTTGTTGTTAGCTGCAGTGTATCCCTTCACTTGGCTCCCTTCACTTTAGCTCACAGTGATATGGAGGGAGATGTAACACCTGGGTGTGACCTGCAGCTGCTGCCAGATTGTCAATGTGATAGTTGGCATCATAATTTGCTCGAATTTTATTGAGTATGTACACAAGTTCAAGTGTTTTCATAGAGGGTTCCCAAGTACTATTTTTATCTGTCAACCAAGCCTGAATAACAGGTTTCGTGGCACTTTTTATGGGCACGTGCTTGATTTTCACTAAGTGATATGAAGCATTATCTATGACAGTAACTGAATTAGGTGGTATGTTCAGTCATGGTTGCTTCGTCAAATATTCCTTGTATCGCTCACCGTCCATTTCCCGATGATAGTCGTCTGTCTTCTTGCCCACGAATATAAGTTCTGCTCCCTCAACGAACCCACACTCAGTCCCTGCATGAATCAGCAGTACACGCTCCGCTTTGCCTGAGGGTGCCTTGCTACCTGTGGTGAGTCTATGCCTGCGTGGTTGTCTTACTACATGTATCACCCAAACCCTGGACTTGGTGTGGCCGGCGTTTGCCCATGTCTCATCTGTGTACACTACGGGTTTTCCCTTGGCCCTTACATCGCTAACAATGCGTAAATACCTATGACACCAAGAAACAGTGTCTTCCCTGTCAATGAACAATGATTCTCTCCTTTGCTTTATATACTTAAACCCCATATCTAAAAGTAGCCTCTGCATGGTTGTTTTGTAGACCTTTGGAAGTTCCAGGTTCTCATTAACAATTGATACCACTTTATTTAATGTCAGTAGATGGTTCTCCCTGTGCAAGACATGGATTTTTCTCCTTATTGCCGCTCAAGTAAAGGAATCATACTTCTGTAGACCACCAAGCTCGATAGCTGCAGTAGCTTAAGTGCGGCCAGTATCCAGTATTCGGGAGATAGTGGGTTCGAACCCCACTGTCGGCAGCCCTGAAAATGGTTTTCCGTGGTTTCCCATTTTCACACCAGGCAAATGCTGGGGCTGTACCTTAATTAAGGCCACGGCCGCTTCCTTCCCACTCCTAGCCCTTCCCTGTCCCATCGTCGATATAAGACCTATCTGTGTCGGTGCGACGTAAAGCAACTACCAATCTTCTTAAAAGGAAAGAAAAATTCCACCTAATCAATACATTTATTTTCTTGCAAAGTACTACAATCTAGGACCGGTTTCGACCCTTCATAGGTCCCGGACTAGGACCTACAATCTTGCAAAGTACCGAAAGTACCGAAACCGGTCCTAGATTGTAGTACTTTGCAAGAAAATAAATGTATTGATTAGGTGGAATTTTTCTTTCCTTTTAAGAAGATTGGTAAATGTCAATACGGAAAATGAAATTCATAAATCAAGATGTAAAGCAACTAGCAAAAAAAAAAAAAAACTTCTGTAGACCAGTTACTTTCCTTTCTGTTCCTCTATGCTTTTGAGGTCTCCAACCATTTTCCGGTTGTATAATCAGCTTTTACATTGAGCATGGTTGTATATGAAGCTCCCACTGCCTCTGCTGTCTGTCTCGCTGCTTTATGAGCAGTAGTAATCTCACCATCAATGGTTTTTGCTCGGAAATGCTTATAAACAGACAGAATCATGTTTCTCTCGACGGACATAAAAATATTATTATTATTATTATTATTATTATTATTATTATTATTATTATTATTATTATTATTATTACTATTATTTATTTTCCACTAATTGTAGTTACAATTTAGGGATGGTGAATGGAGAAAGGGCATAGCCCCACATACACAAAAGTGCCTCCATCACCACTTAAAATTAAAATATACAAATATACAATTACATTCTACATGGTGTTCTTGCGTTTCTTTTTCAACTGATAAGTCTGGTGAATTTTTTGTTCAGATCCATTGCACAATAATATCGAATAATGAGTAAGAAGAAACCTACAAACGTACAAGAGACAACAAGAATTATGAATTAGGACACAATACGCACATACACTGTTTTTGTAAAAGCGAAGCCCACTGATAAAATTCGCTCACTGCTGTTTCAAACAGACTATGATTGGAACTGCACCCGCATGTTCAAGATATCCACTGAGCAAGTAAATAAGTATGGCAGCTCCACATTGACGGCACCATTGCCAAAACTCGTAGCGCACCCCCTTGCCCCCTCACTACCATGTGACGACACCGTAGGCGCTGCCCCCGTCACCTGCGCCATCACCTGGTCCATACGCTCACTTCCGCTTTAGTCTGTTCAAAAGGTGGTCCGTAGAATAGCTGATGTACCTGTGCTTCGCTATGAAATTCTCAGAAAGACTGTCTGTGGTTTTCCCAACTGAAGTCAACATAGGTCATTACATTGATGTCGTAGGAATGTCGCAATTAAAAGCATTGTTATTTAAAAAGTTTTATCGAATGGGAAATCGCATATTTTCACACTTTTAACAAACAACACTGCACTGCCGATCTGACAGTCCAAAGTTCCAGTACTGGAATGACCAGGCCGCAGTCAGCTGTGAACACTACTCTGCCATTATTCCGTTAAATATGCATACTGTTCATTCCAGTCAGTGCTCAGAGTAGGGATTGAATAGCTGGAATGCTATGATGAACCAGTGTGTTACTTACCAGTAGTATAGGAAAATATACGAATCGGAGGAATGGCATGCTAAAGAAGAGAGAGAGATCTAACTTCCCAGCTACTTCCGCCAATATTCAGGCAGGTTGTTATACTCGGTGCGCAGCAGTAATCCCATCTATGGAGATGAGTTGCAGCATAAAACACAAAGCACATCACAACAAACAATGGTCAATGCAATCTTATTGTTCATCAATTTTATGAGCTTTCTGTATTGTAGGCCTTCCCATTTACTTTCCTTCTGACTCTGTGATATTAGGGCATCTTATAAAATTATTTATAGCATAGACTGTGGTTCCTTATTCCCCGAATTTACATACCGATTTTCATTAAATTATATTCAGCCGTTTTCTTATGATGCATGTACATACATACATACAGACAGAAATTTTCGGAAAATTAAAAAGTTAATTTCCTTGTTACTGTAGACACGGTTGATACAGAAATACAGTTCTTTTTAAATTCTGGTCAATGTACAGACAAAACTCTTATTTTATATATATGATGTGTCCCATTTGATTTTAATGCTGGTTGCTTATGGCAAAGTGCCTCCTGTAGGGACACCAAGGCCTTGACGTTGGTGTGAAGGCTTGTTTGCACGTTGATCACAGAGGCTATCCCAGCTCAAGGTTCCCCTCGCTGGATTGACGTTAGAATAGGGGCATACTAACCATGTGTCACCTGAGTTGTCTTGAGAGATGGCTGTGCTCTTTTTTCTTCATTCTATCTCTTTCTTTCCTATTCTTATCTCCTTAAATTTCACTTCTCTGATTGCCCAGCGACCTTCTCTGCCTTGGGTAGAATGTTTGTTTTCTGAATATGTATGCGTGCGGGCGCACGTGGAGGTTTTATCCTTCGCCATTCACAAGTTTTGGGTTGTGGCAAGATGATGCATTGCATGGCTACTGGGAGAGTAGTCCCTAATGGCCAACCTCCAGATACCAGACAACTTCTGGAGTATGCAGCCTTACCTCAGCATAGGTGGCTCTGACGAAGGTTGACTATTTATTTCCCTAGCTACTCGTGGGACCAAAAATGGAATCCTACCTGTCTTTTCCTTCTCTCACAAAAACAAACTAGGGATACTCCAGTTTCTGTTGATTATGAAAGTGACAAACAGGACACTTGTACCCTAGTCTGTTCCAGCATCTTCAGTGAAGTTGTGCCGCTACTAACTCAGCTTATAAATCTCACTAACTCAGTCGGACGCAGTTGCAGTTAAATTAAGAACTGGTGTTTGGTTTAATGGTCCATCTAATCAATACACTTCACTTTGCAAGTGAGAACACAATATTAAAACATATTACACATTCTTTGGAACATGTTTTGTCTAATTTAAGACTTCTTGAGCCACAGCATCTCGTAACAGATTAAGATACATCATTATTACTGTCTAATAATTTAAAAGAGACCGAGCAGATAGCTGCAGTCACTTAAGTGAGGCCAGTATCCAGTATTCGGGAGATAGTAGTTTTGAACCCCACTGTCGGCAGCCCTGAAGATGGTTTTCTGTGGTTTCCTATTTTCATACCAGGCAAATGCTGGGGCTGTACCTTAATTAAAGCCATGGCCGCTTCCCAGTCCTAGCCCTTCCCTGTCCCATTGTCGACATAAGACCTATCTGTGTTGGTGCGACGTAAAGCCAATAGTAATAGCAATTAATTAAAAATTTAAAAGAGGAAAGCAACGGAAAACTACCTCACTCTGCATTTCCCTAGTATGCCTCTTCAGTGACGCTTAGGCTATGACAGCTGTTGATGGAACTGTGGAGGATCAAACCAGCCTAAGGGCTGAATACACAACATACAATCGTTTTTAAAAAATGGAATGAACCCATGTCCCTTTACGAAATGTTTGAAAATACACTCAAAGCAATACACGTTATTTTTCCATAAAATTGTCCTCCAACATCTTGTAAAAATACTTCACATATTAAAATTCGAATCTAAATGATATTTCTTGAAATATGACATGCGGTGCTGGTAGCTGGTAGCTTCAGTGTACTGACTGAGGGAGATTTGAACACTGGCCTCGGAGTGGGAAAATGAGACCTTATCCACTTCAGGATACTGAAAGTTTTAATTCTAATGAAGATTCCTTTCAAAAGACATGGTCTGGAAGGAATGAGATACCGTATAATCTCAAATACCACCCACCACCGAATAAGACCCGCTCCCTTATTTTGAAAGAACAAAATTAAAAAAAAAAAGTGAAGTCAAAATCATTTACAATCTTTGCTAACCCACATCAAATGATTAGAAAATACAAATAAAAGTAAACAAACATTTCCAGAACAATATCCAATGAGTTCATCATCATCAGTACCAACTTAGGAACTTTTATCACCATCACCTTCCCACAAAATGTCATCGCTGCCATCCATAGCATTAGAAATGCGACATTTCCTGAAGCTCTTCTGTATGAGGTCTCCAGGGATACGATTCCATGCTGTCAAAATCCACGAACACAGCAGCTGAACTTCTGGGCGCTGAATGCGACTAGTTGGCGTCAGTGTGATTATCAGCCGCCATCCATTCTGTATAGAGCTGTTTCAAGGCTGCTTTAAATGGACGGTTCACGCAGACATCCAGCGGCTGTAGCATGGACGTCATCCCGCCCGAAATGACTGCTAGGTCCGTATTCCCATTTTTGATATGTTTCATCACAGCGTCTGTTGTGTGGCCGCGGTAACTGTCGAGAACAAGCAAGCTCTTTTGTCCCAATCCCATGTTGCTAAGATAATGGAGAGGATACTGGAAAGTAGAATAAGGTTGAAGGTTGAGAATCAGATACTGGAAAATCAGTTTGGTTTCAGAAGTGGAAGGTCAACAACAGAGCCCATTTTCATTATGAGACAGCTAATGGAAAAGCAATGGGAGTACAGGAATGATATGGTGATGGCATTCATCGACATTGAAAAGGCATATGACAGTGTCCCCAGGACGAAAGTTTGGGACAGTCTGGTGCCAAAAGGAATTGGACAGGGATTAATAAAAATGATCACGGCAATGTACAAGGAATGTTGTAGTTGCGTGCAAACACAAGTTGGCAGGACAAGTTGGTTCAAAATAACTAGTGGGCTGAGGCAGGGAAGTGTTCTATCACCAATTTGTTTACCATAGTAATGGATGACATCATGAGAACAGCAAAAGCAGAATATGGAGGAAGAGAAATGAACATGCTGTTATTTGCAGATGATATTGTGATTTGGGGAGGAGACGACAGGAAGGTTCAAGAACAGTTGGATGTGGTGAATGGGAAAATAGAAGAATGTGGGTTGAAAATAAGTGTAGAGAAGAGTAAAACCCTTGTTATGACTAGAGGGGAGAGAAAAGGGAAAGGTCAAATTAGACTTGCAGACAAGCCCCTGAAAGTAGTGGAAACATTTAAATACCTGGGGATTGAATTAATGGAGAATGCCCGACTGGATGCTGAAATTAGTAAGAGGATTCAAGCTGGAAGCTGTTTCTATCATAGTGTAAGAAACATGTTATGGGACAAAGATGTGCCAATGGAAGCAAAGGAAACTATGTACAAGATGTATTACGTACCCATAACTACTTATGGGGCAGAAACTTGGACAATGACATAGAAGGATGAGAGTCGAATACAGGCAGCCGAAATGAAGTTCTTGAGGAGTATGTTATAGAAGAGTAGAAGAGACAAAATAAGGAATGAGAAAATCCGGGAAGAAATTGGAGTGGAAAAAATGAATGATAGAATTGAAAAGATGGTTTGTGCACGTAAAGCGAATGAGTGATGAAAGAATGCCAAAAAAGGTGATGGAAATGCAAATGCAAGGAAGGAGAGGCCGTGGTCGACCACGATTGAGATGGACGGACACAATCCAACGCAGTATTATAGGAAGAAACCTGGACTGGGACACAGTGTTGGAGGAGGAGTGGTGGAAAGACCGAAGAAAATGGAGAGGAACCATATTTGCCCCTACCCGGATACAGCTGGATAAAGGGAAATGATGATGATGATGATGATGATGATGATGATGATGATGATGATGATGATGATGATGATGATGATGATGATGATTGCACCAGGGAGACGTTGCCAGACACACTTGACCCAGTCTTCCACAAGTGAACTGTCCATCCAGACGGAGTTCAGAGATCTGACGATAACACCAGTGGGTAGATTTTTAGGAAGCGTGTTTTACTTGAGAACAATGTATGGCGGCAATTTGGTTCCGTCGGCGAGAATACACATTACCGTACACCGTTGTTTTTCATTACCACCTGTTCTAATGGTAACACTTTTCGTACCCTTAACATTCACAGTCCTGTCCACTGGCATTTCAAAGTAGACTGCCGTCTGATCTGCATTGCCAATTTGGGAAAGCAAATATGCATTTTTCCTTCCTTAACCAAATTATATGACGCTGAAACGACAATAACTTCTCCTCGTAGGTACCAGGAAGACACTGTGAAATTGAGGTACACCTTCGTACGCTCAACCCATTTCTTTTATAAAAATTACAAACCCATCCTCGGCTTGCCTTAAACCCTTCCGGTGAAAGTTCCTTTGCGATCTCTAATGCCTTTAGCTGACACATTTCGGTTGACACATTATATCCCAATTCCCGCCTTTCTGTCACATATTTATAAAGTTTTTTTTTTTTTTCAATTTCTGGAAACTGTACACTCGGTCCACAAAAAGCTCTACGATCACCACTACATGTTAATAGCACGTTTTTATTTTTTCTCCACTTGCGAATACATAGCACGTTTTTATTTTTTTCCAATTGCGAATACACGACTCGTCAATATCGTATTTCCTACCGGCGGCACGATTTCCAATAACTTCGGCTTCCGAACTACTTTCAGTTTCTCACTCGCAGTAAAAGATCGCAAATGCTTTGTGGAATTCATGTTGATACCCCGAGAACGTGCGTGAGACTGATGCCAGAAGCGCAAGTAGCATATACTGAGAGCGGAGAGAGCATTGTTGCCAAGCCACGCCGGCGGTGATGCCCAATTTATGCGCATTCAGAAAGATAAATTTCCCAAAATTGTATATAAGACCCGCACGCAATTTTAGAAGCGATATTTTCGAAAAAATAGTGCGGGTGGTATTAGAGTTTTCGTCACGAATGCGTGACATAAAATCTTAACCATCAAAGTTGGTGAATCTTCCTATAGCTGAATTCCGATCCGAGCCTCGCTCTGACTTGCTTCTCGCCACGCTACTGCCCGTGTTATAATTATGTTTCCTCTCGCTCATCGGAACTTGGCTGGGGGCGGTAGGAGGAGCAGCGCTATTAATGGGGGGAGGGGAAACTGCTCCACCTATATGCAGAGCGGAAGGATGGGTTGTTTGTTTTAGTGGGGGTAACTTCAAATTATTAATTTTTCGTGATGATAAAGGCAACAGTATTTGTTTATACAACAGATTTTTATTCTCTTGTACATCATTCACATTTTTGTTTGTGTTAAAACTCCGGTCCAACGTATATAAATATTTTCGTATGTGCTCATCAGGTTCCCTTTGCTCACTTTTTTTAATTTGGTCAAGTCTCTATATCGGTATATTGGTGACCTGTATCTCCCATATGGCCACTCATAGCAGAATACTTCCTGTGTCTGTTAGCATTGGCGTGTTCCAGATACCTAGTTTGAAAACTCCTACCTGTTTGCCCAACGTACTTGGCAAAACATGATTGCACAACTTCATAGATTCCTGAACCTAAGTAATTCTCTTTATTGTAATTTACACTATTGTGGTTATAAAATACGTGACCAATATTGTTCTTTGTTGAACATGAGACCTGATAGTCGTGTTTCTTAATTAATTTTCGATTTGGAAAATCCTGGTTCTGTAAATGTAAAAGTAGGATACTTTGAACTTTTGCAATTCTCTGGTGCTAGTCTTATGTTTGTTCTTTGTTTTTACTATCAATCAATCAATACTGATCTGCATTTAGGGCAGTCGCCCAGGTGGCAGATTCCCTATCTGTTGCTTTCCTAGCCTTTTCCGAAATGATTTCAAAGAAATTGGAAATTCATTGAACATCTCCCTTGGTAAGTTATTCCAATCCCTAACTCCCCTTCCTATAAATGAATATTTGCCCCAGTTTGTCCTCTTGAATTCCAACTTTATCTTCATATCGTGATCTTTCCTACTTTTATAAACGCCATTCAAACCTATTCGTCTACTAATGTCATTCCATGCCATCTCTCCGCTGACAGCTCGGAACATACCACTTAGTCGAGCAGCTCTTCTTCTTTCTCTCAGTTCTTCCCAACCCAAACATTGCAACATTTTTGTAGCGCTACTCTTTTGTCGGAAATCACCCAGAACAAATCGAGCTGCTTTTCTTTGGATTTTTTCCAGTTCTTGAATCAGGTAATCCTGGTGAGGGTCCCATACACTGGAACCATACTCTAGTTGGGGTCTTACCAGAGACTTATATGCACTCTCCTTTACATCCCTACTACAACCCCTATACACCCTCATAACCATGTGTAGAGATCGGTACCCTTTATTTACAATCCCATTTATGTGATTACCCCAGTGAAGATCTTTCCTTATATTAACACCTAGATACTTACAATGATCCCCAAAAGGAACTTTCACCCCATCAACGCAGTAATTAAAACTGAGAGGACTTTTCCTATTTGTGAAACTCACAACCTGACTTTTAGCCCTGTTTATCAACATACCATTGCCTGCTGTCCATCTCACAACATTTTGTGAGGTCACGTTGCAGTTGCTCACAATCTTGTAACTTATTTATCACTCTATAGAGAATAACATCATCCGCAAAAAGCCTTACCTCCGATTCCACTCCTTTACTCATATCATTTATATATATAAGAAAACATAAAGGTCCGATAACACTGCCTGGAGGAACTCCCCTCTCAACTATTACAGGGTCAGACAAAGCTTCACCTACTCTAACTCTCTGAGATCTATTTTCTAGAAATATAGCAACCCATTCAGTCACTCTTTTGTCTAGTCCAATTGCACTCATTTTTGCCAGTAGTCTCCCATGATCCACCCTATCAAATGCTTTAGACATGTCAATCGCGATACAGTCCATTTGACCTCCAGAATCCAAGATATCTGCTATATCTTGCTGGAATCCTACAAGTTGAGCTTCAGTGGAATAACCTTTCCTAAAACCGAATTGCCTTCTATCGAACCAGTTATTAATTTCACAAACATGTCTAATATAATCAGAAAGAATGCCTTCCCAAAGCTTACATACAATGCATGTCAAACTTACTGGCCTGTAATTTTCAGCTTTATGTCTATCACCCTTTCCTTTATACACAGGAGCTACTATAGCAACTCTCCATTCATCTGGTATAGCCTTTTCGACCAAACAATAATCAAATAAGTACTTCAGATATGGTACTGCATTCCAACACATTGTCTTTAGTATATCCCCAGAAATCTGATCAACTCCAGCCGCTTTTCTAGTTTACTTATGATTTTATTAATGGTGTTAACACTGAACTCATTCATACTGGCTATCTTCTGTATAAACCGTAATTCTTTCTCTCTTTCCGTATGAGATAAAGGTGAATGAAGGCTCGATAAACCATACTTATATACTTCATAAGGGAACTTACCGACTTCCCTCTTCATGGTCATGTCCAAGAAATTTAAAGCATTATCTTTCTCTTTTTCAACTGTAAATTTGATTCTTTCATCTAATGAATTTAAAATTGTAAAACATTGTTACTATTGTTATAACTAGTGGGCAAATTTCTATGACCTAAAAATGTATGAAATATGTATGCATTTATGACCTAATAAACATAAAAATATGACCTATAAAATTCAAAATATGACTTAATGAATAGCATCTACGTTACATAGAAACACTTTTATTATGATTGCTACAGGCTGCAATTAATTTAGAGTTTTAAAAATTTTAATTCTTCAAAGTCTTTAACCCAAAATCAACTAGAATGATGAATATTTCATGAACTCGTTAAGGTTACACTGCATACTCCTAGGCAAGGACGGACTCTGTGGAAGACATAAACACTACAGTTACCTTCACTGTTCAATATTCAATCAGTTTTAATTTATACACAAAACATATGTTATTTGAATGACACATTCATACCTGATCTAGTCTCCATTATCAGAATTGTTGCAATTTATGATCACATGCATCTTAAGATTGTTAATGTTGTCGCTGAATATCGTCTTGTAGCGAGAAAACTTTTGACATGACACGATATAACAGGAGTGTACTTGAATAGAGTTAAATCACTTGGAGAAAATTCCTGGAAATCTGCAGATGAAGGGTTTCCACAAAGAATGTCACTTATTCAGCGCAGGTACACAAGTCCGCTATTTTTTTCCAGTACATTTTCTAATTTTCTACACACCCTAGATGCTATTGTTCCTTCGCATGCTTTAATTCCTGTTCAATGCACTTTGCAACATCCAGTGCATCGCTTAGTTCTGCACCTGAAACTTCCACTTGCATGATTGCTCCAGATAAAGAATTAAAATTGGACTTTACGTAAGCCAGGTCCGCTTTTAATGTAGTGCTTGAAATTAAATCTTGAGTGGTTTTTATGGAGGACGATTCTGCAGGATCAAAAGACTTCATGATCATCTCCACGACATCTAAGTTGTTGCAGTAGTACACTGCGGTATCAAGCCAAGTACCCATCGCGTTATAACTGGCTGGGGAGGTAGGGGTAGTGAAGGTGCTTCTCCTTGAAATTTCTGAACACGAAGTGGAGCTTTGACAAACACTTCCTTACAGTTCGATATTAATTTATCAACTTCAGGGTAGCTACTTCTAACTTCTTCAGCTGCCCTGTGCAAAGCATGTGCAAGACATGTCACATGTATCATTTTCGGGTATAGCATTTTAAGTCCCTTGGCTGCCTTCACCATATACGGCGCAGCGTCAGTTACAAATAGAAGAATGTGCTCTGTCTTTGCCCCGTTTGGCCACTGCAAAACTGCAATGGTGGAATGGTTTGTCTTCTCTAGCACTTCACATGTCAGGAGGAACGTATCTCCAGGCCGGTCTTCCTTCTGCGTGCCAACAATCACATTTGCTACATATCTTCCATCCACATCTGTGCTCTCGTCTGTTGAAACCCATATCTTACTGTCTCCCACGCCACGCCTTATTATATTCAACATCTCTTCATAACAAGGGGTCAGATAGTCCTTCCTGAGAGTAGGTTCGTTGGGAACAGGATGCTTTGTATGTTTTTCATGAAACTGTCTGAAGCTTTGGCTGTTAAGTTTCTTTAAAGGAATATTAGATGAAACCATCATCTTGCAGAGATCGTGTGAAAATTGTGAACACTGTAAACTTGATGTCGGGGTTTCGAATAGCAGATATTGCCTATTTTTGAGTGCAGAATATCTAGTTACACAATTCTTATGTGTTACAGTATTACAGTGTTCTTGCACAGAGAAGCGTTTTTCGGCGAAGGGCGAAGGAGAGAGATAGGAACAATGACAAATAACTGCAGAATTACCTCTGCTTCCGTGTAAACTATAGCCCGGTTTCCAGGAATTGACCCAGCTAGCAAACAATAGATCCTACCTGTTTGAAACATTCCATAAACTTCTTTAGAATGGTTTTTCAGTAGTATATTCCAGTCTATCCTGAAAAATAATTTCTAGAGCTTATTCTGATTTTTATAAAACGAAATTCAAATGAAAATGACCAAAATATGCCATTATAATGATATTTTGTTCAAAATATGCCATAAAACTTAAGAAAGCCTAAATATGCATTTATATGCCTGATAAAACCTGCTTAATTTTGATTATCATGCTTGGAAATGTGTTGAAAATACAAGACTATTGGATATAATGTTCAGGGAAAAAATATGACTTGTCATAGAAATCCGCTTCCTAGCTATAAAGTTTATCTATTATTACAAAAGTGTCATCCACAAATCGTGTCCAAAAATCCAAACCTTGGATATGTCCAATTATTTTGTGGTGTTCTAAATGGTCTAAATATATATTGGCCAGGATACCCGAGGCTGGAGCTCCCATTGGTAATCCCTCCTGACTATAAATAGTGTTGTTGAACATAAAATAATTGTTTTTTGTGACAAACTCCAGAATTTTCATGAATTGTTTAGTTTCTAATTTCCCCAGTTGACCTTGACTAGTTAAATTCATTCTAATAATATGTATTGTTTTACTGACCAGGATATTTGCATACATAATAGTTATGTCATATGAACATAAGTAATGATGTGGCAGAAGTTTGAAACTTTCCAAACTATCACAAAAATCTACTGAATTCCTTATTGTTGATTTATTATAAAACTTATAGTTGTTAGAAAGAAATTTGTGTATAAATTTGGAGATTTCATACGTAGGACTGTTCTTACAATTAATAATAGGTCTAACAGGTACTTCTGCTTTATGGATTTTGGGCAACATTCTAGCCGTAGGTAACCTGGGGTTTATATTTATCAACCTCTGAATTTTGTCTTCATTGAGGATAAACGTAGAATTTTTCAATAATTTTAAACTTTTTTGTATCGTAGCTGTGGGGTCCTATTGACTCTGGAAAACGACTCGTCAGAAAAAAACCTTTTCTGTCTTTTCAGTATAATCTGCCTCGATCATGATAACGTCTGTGTCTTTTATTTTATTTTATTCCTATGATCCTTGTTACATTATACCTTGTCTAATGGAATATTGGATAAAATCATAAGTAAATCATAAGTAAAAAGAAAGAGCAATGTAAGACTGGCACCATAGAATTGCAAGAGTTCAAAGTATGCTACTTTTACATTTACAAACCCAGGGATATTCCAAATCACAAAATTATGTAAGAAACACGACTATCAGGTCTCATTTTCAACAAAGAACTGTCATGGTCACATATTTTATAACCATAATAGTGTAAATTACAATAAAGAGAATTACTTAGGTTGAGGAATCTACAAACTTAAGTGCAATCAATGTTTTGTCACGTAAGTTGGCCAAATAGGTAAGAGTTTTCAAACTAGGTATCTGGAACACGTCAATGCTAATAGACACAGGAAGTATTCTGCTATGAGTGTCCATATGGGAGATACGGGTCACCAGTACATACATACATACATTATCATTATAGACTGTTATGCCTTTCAGCGTTCAGTATGCAAGTCTGTGAATTTACTAAGCGTTGCCACAATCCTCTATTTGCAACTAGTGCTGTGGCCTTATTTATTTCTATACCTCTTATCCTTACATCATTAGGAACCGAGTCTAACCTTCGTCATCTTGGTCTCCCTCTACTCCTCTTACCCTCGATAACACAGTCCATTATTCTCCTAGGTAACCTATCCTCCTCCATTCATGTCACATGACCCCACCACCGAAGGAGATTTATGCGCACAGCTTCGTCCATCGAGTTTATTCCTAACTTAGCCTTTATCTCCTCGTTCTGATTACCCTCCTGCCATTCATCATCATCATCATCATCATCATCAGTGTCCCACTCCAGTTGCCCGGGTGTGGTTAACAAGCCTCCTCCACTCCTTTCTGTCCTTCCACTTTTCCTGCTCCATTACTTCTAATGTCCTTCCAAATCTGATCCATCCACCTTCTTCTTGGTCTTTCAACTGGTCTCCTTCCCTTTTCTTTCCAGTTCCCTTCTTGCTACCTGTTCCTTTCCCATTCTCTTTACATGTTCGAACCATCTCAGTCTTGCTTTCTGTATGTTCTGTACTAATGGTTCTATATTTAGCTCTTCTGATTTTAATATTTTGAATTCTATCTCTTCTTGTCTTTTTAACCGATGTTGTTAAAAATTTCATTTCTATTGCTTGGATCTTACTATCTTGTCTCTTACTAGTTACCAGCGTTTCTAGTCCGTATGTTAGAATTGGTATGAAATGCTGTTTATATAATGGTAATTTCGTTCTCTTGGGTACTTTGTCATCCCATAAAAGCTCTCTGACTTGATGATAAAATGTTGTACCTTTACTTATTCTGTTATTAATTTCAGGATTGATTTCATTACTTCCATTCATAATGCTACCCAGACATGTAAACTGTTCTATATTCTCTAACAGTTCTCCGTCTATGTTCACTTGGCTTCTCTTTTTCTCTTTTCCACAGTGCATGATTACAGTTTTCTTTTTATTATTTACCATTCCAAACTCCTTCAGATTTTCTTTCCAAATGTCCAGTCTTTTTGTACTTCCTTTTCTCCCTTTCCCCAAATCACCATATCATCTGCAAATACCAAAGCATTCACTTCATCACTACTGATACTCTGTTTTGCACGTTTTATGATTTCATCCATCAATATAATAAACAATAATGGTGACAGTGCACTTTTCTGCTTGCGACCTTTTTTGTATATAATGTTTCAGGGTCACCACTCCCCACTAGTGCACTGCTTTTACTATCCTCCCTCCTGCCATTGTTCCCACCTATTTGTACCAGAAATCATTCTCGCTACTTTCATGTCTGTTACTTCTAACTTATGAATAAGATATCCTGAGTTCACACAGCTTTCGCTCCCGTAAAGCAAAGTTGGTCTGAAAACAGACAGCCTGCAGCTACTAGCCTCGCCACGTGAGAACTGATCTCATATCTCACCTACACTTGCTGACACTGTATTCCTTCCCTACCATGTGTGACAAGCCAACTTGGCGGAAACCAGACCCAACACATGGCCTGCCACACACTTCCGCTTAGTACGTCACACCTCCTCTGTTCATTGTCAGCTCTCTACCTTCCCTCTCCTTTTTCTTCCCGTGCAGACATGCTCAAGCCTAACTTCTTTGGGGTGGGTCAAGTCCCAGCTCCTCCCTCTTCCCTTGATACGTCACCTTCCCCTCTCTCGCACTATTCTCGCCCACTACATCTCACCTTATTAAACTTAAGACTTATACATCAACTAACAACCATTTTACATCCCTCATCAGTGCACCTAAAACAATTTAACTTTTTTTTTTTTTCACACCTCACTTACACGCAAACAAACAGTTTCCATTCTAAGTCCATTAGTTCACTCAGTCTTCTCAATCTACAGCACCACACTTACATCAAACTGTTAGACTTATCCCAGTTCTTCCATCCTATTAAACTTAGTACATAAACATCAAGAATCCATCATTTTACAACCCTCATCAAGGCATCTACACAATTTCACTTTTGTTTCATATGACCTACTTTCATAAAATTCCTTACCTGCTGACATAAATTTAGTCTTCGAGAGGCTAATTTTCATACCATACTCATTGCACCTCTTTTCAAGTTCCAAGATATTAAGACTGCAGGCTTTTGGCACAATCTGCCATTAAGACCGAGTCGTCAGCATAGGCCAGACTGCTTACTACAATTACACTTAACTGAATTCCTCCCTGCCACTTCATACCTTTCAGCAGATGATCCAATAAAACTACAGACAGCAGAGGTGAAAGATGGCAACCTTGTTTAACTCCTGTAAGTACCCTGAAACAAGAACTCATTCTACCATCAGTTCTCACTGCAGTGCAATTGTCAACATAAATGCCTTTGATTGATTTCAATAATCTACCTTTTTAATTCCATAGTCCCCCAGTATGACGAACATCTTTTCCCTCGGTACCCTGTCATATGCTTTCTCTAGATCTATGAAACATAAACACAACTGCCCATTCCTCTAGTAACATTTTTCAATAACCTGGCGCATACTGAATATCTGATCCTGACAGCCCCTCTGTGGTCTGAAACCACACTGGTTTTCATCCAACTTCCTCTCAACGACTGATCGCACCCTCCCTTCCAAGATGCCAGTGAATACTTTGCCTGGTATACTAATCAATGAGATACTTCAATAGTTGTTGCAATCCTTCCTGTTCCCTTGCTTATAGATAGGTGCAATTACTGCTTTTGTCCAATCTGAAGGTACTTACCAACACTCCATGCTAATTTATGACTGTATGAAGCCATTTTATCCCTGCCTTCCCACTATACTTCACCATTTCAGGTCTAATTTCATCTACTCCTGATGCTTCATGACAATGGAGTTCATTTACCATCCTTTCCACTTCCTCAAGCATAATTTCACCAACATCATTTTCTTCCTCCCCATAAGCTTGGTTGTTCGCGACATAACCAGGGAGATTTCCTTTTACATTTAGAAGATTCTCAAAGTATTCTCTCCACCTGTCCAGTGATTCCCTGGGATCTATTATGAGTTCACCTGAATTACTCAAAACACTGTTCATTTCTCTTTTCCCTCCCTTCGTAAGATTCTTTATTACTGTCCAGAAAGGTTTCCCTGCTGCTTGACGTAGCCTTTCCAAGTTATTACCAAAATCTTCCCATGACTTCTTTTTGGATTCAACAGCTACTTGTTTCGCTCTGTTTCTTTCATCTACGTACAATTTCCTGTCGGCATTGGCCCTTGTTTGGAGCCATTTATGATAAAGCTTTTTTTTTTACATTTACAAGCTGCTCTCACTTCATCATTCCACAGAGAGTTAAATTTTTCCTGTCTTTACACACAGTCGTTCCTAGGCATTCTCTTGCTGTTTCTACTATAGCATCCCCGTATGCCACCCATTCTGTTTCTATATCCTGAACCTTTTTACTGTCCACTGTTCAAAACTTTTCACTAATCATACCCATATACTTCTAATTTCTTTGTCCTGGAGATTTTCTACTCTTATTCTTTTGCAGATTTCACTTTCTCTACCCTAGGCCTAGAGATACTTAGTTCACTACAGATCAGATAATGATCTTTATCATTGAAAAATCCCCCAAAAACCTGTACATTCCTACAGACTTCCTGAATTTGAAGTTGGTTAAGATATAGTCTATTGTGGATCTGGTACCTCTAGCCTCCCATGTGTAGCAGTGAATAGCCTTATGCTTGAAGAATGTAATTGCTAAACCCATACTAGCACAGAATTCCAGTGAACGCTTACCATTCCCACTATCTTCCATATCTTCCTCACATTTACCAATCACCCTTTCATATCCTTCAGTTCTATTTCTAACTCTCGCATTGAAATTGCCCATTAGCACTCTCCTATCGTTGGTGTTCACCCTGACTACGAATGTCACTCAATGCTTCATAAAACTTGTCAACTTAATCCTCATCTGCACTCTCACATGGTGAATACACTGAGACAATTCTCTTCCTACTTCCTCCAACTGCCAAATCTACCCACATCATTCACTCATTTACATACCTAACAGAAACTATGTTGCATGCAATAGTATTCCTGATAAACAGTCTTACCCCATACTCTGCCCTTCCCTTTTTAATACCCATCAAGTACACTTTATTATCTCCTATCTCTTCCTTGTTATCTCACCTTACCCGAATATCACGTACTCCTAGTACATCCACATGCATACTCTTTGCTGACTCAGCCAGTTCTACTTTCTTTCTTCGATATTGATAGCTCCCCAACGAATTCCATTTTGTTCGTCAAGTTGTTTTCAAGGAGTCCGTCGCCTGTCAAAGGGGAGTGGGATTCTGTTACTTCCATAGGTCCAAGGCTTGCTTGAAATGTTCTGAGCTCGGTAAATTCGTGAAGCAAGATGCTTTCCTGCTTGCACATAGTCCAATTGAGGATCTCTATCAGATTGGGGACCACCTGTGGATTGTATAGTCCTAGCCGCCTGAGCACAAGGAGGGCCATGACTCAGTATATGTCCGCGATGCCCACTCCCATTCCATAGCAAGTGGTATTCCGACTCTCAGGACCACTTACTAAGCCACTCAGCCATTGCCCATGGTTCACGAACGAGGACGTGTCTACAGTAACACACACCATGAACCATCGGGTCACCAATATTTCGATATAAATAGAGACTTGACCATATTAAAAAAAGTGAGCAAAGGGAACCTGATGAGCACATACAAAAATATTTATATAGGTTTGGACCTGAGTTTTAACACGAACAAAAATTTGAACGACGTACAAGAGGAAAAAAAATTCTTTATATGGACAGATACCGTTGCTTTTATCACCACGAAAATTAATAATTTGAAGTTACCTCCGCTAAAATAAACAACGCACCCTTGCATTCTGCATATAGGCATAGCAGTTTCCCCTTCCCTTACTAATAGCACTGATCCTCCTCCTACCGCCCCCAGCTAAGTTCTGCCGGGCAAGAGGAAACATAATTATAATATGCACAGTAGCGTGGCGAGAAGCACGTCAGAGCGAGTCTCGGATGGGTACCAGCTATAGGAAGATTTACCAATTTTGATGGTAAGTTTTTTGTCACGCAATTGTGACGAATACTCATTTTTAATTTTTCGAGTGTTTAAACCCATTAATTATATATATATATATATATATTTTCCCGTTCGGAGGCCAGTGTTCAAATCTCCCTCAGTCAATACACTGAAGCTACCAGCTACCAGCACCACGTCATATTTCAAGAAAAATAATTTAGATTCAAATTTTAACACGTGGAGAATTTTTACAAGGTAGTGATGGACAATTTTATAGAAAAATAGTGTGTATTGTTTTTAGTGTATTTTCAAACATTTCATTAAGGGACAGTAATAATGATGTATCTTAATCTGTTACAAGACGCTGTGGCTGAAGAAGTCTTAAATTAGACAAAACATGTACTAAAGAATGTGTAATATGTTTTAATATTGTATTGATTGGATGGACCATTAAGGCTAACACCAGTTTTTAATTTAAGCTGTATCAATCTATATAATGAAGTTTGTAAATTATAGCAGTTGCAGTTTGCACTTTGATTCCTGCAATGTCATTGGAGTGCAACATGTATTTTCCACCAGACCACAATCAGTGTTCATGAACTCCAAACTTGATTGCTCGATTACTCCTCCCTTCCTCTTGCTAGGAGACGTGAACACCCATAATACCCTCTGGTGTTCTCTAAGATGGTGTGATATCCTCATTTCTCACATGACCGTGCCGTATTTTCTGCAGGGTACTCCTAAGAAATTTCATTCCACAGGCCCTCTATTTACTAAAGTCTCTAGTCCACAACATGCAGGTTTGTAGGCTGTGTTTGAGTGTGGGTATAAGATACAATTTATACAAGGACATCTGTGTTTGCAGGGGTACCTTCTTGTCCCAGATCAGGGGACGTATGAGGTTATAGAATTTAGACGCATGGGCCACTTTATTAGGTACTTCTTCCCCTGCTCCTCCCTTGTTTGAGACCACTCTCCCAGGGTACCTGAATTCTTGTACTTTTCTAATGTATTACCTATTCAGTTGGTATTTGGCAACCAGTTTTATCTCTGCTCATTTTCATGGCAACAGTTTTTTTGTTTTGCTCACTTTCATCTTAAAAGCGTTGAACTTGCCTACTTATTTGTTCAGCCAATCTTATACCTCCTTTTCTGTCTGCCCCCAAGTAGCAACATCAACAGTAAACACCGAGGCATTTAACTCTCCATTTAGTTCTTTCTTGATGTCCTTTATTAGGGCATCCATGACTGCCACAAACAGCAGAGGCGAAAGAACACTCCCTTGTTATACTCCCTGAGTTGGCTCAAACCATTCTGAGTGGCCATCCACCAATTCTAATGCAGCTGTAACACTTATTGTATAACATTTTTATCTTGCCAATAAGGTATTGTGGTATGGCTAATTTTTCTAGGCTTCTCCAGATGACATCTTCCGGAATGCTTTTGCACATCCAAGAAGACCAAAAATAGGTATTTTTCCCATTCAAGTACTTCCCCTTTAACATCCACAAGGCAAAGATCAGATCTGTGTTGTTCTTGTGAGGTACAAACCCATGTTCTTCCTCTGTGAGAGATTCTAATGAGGTTCAGAGTCTAGCTTCAATAATGTTTTCCATAATCTTTAAAACATGGAACAGATGTGTAATACGTCTGTAGTTCTCACACTTTCGACGGGTTCATTTCTTGAATATCGGAATAATTATTCTCTTGGGCCAATCTTCAGGCACCTGATTCTCATGCCACACTCTAGCTCTTTATTTCAGCTCCGAATGGATGGTGGCAGCTACAGCAAACTATTAACATTGTCAACAAAAGGGCCCTGCAACATGGTTTTTGATTCTCAGCAGCGAAAACCTCAGTTGTACACTTCTGTCGGTGAAGGCTTTTGCATCCAGAACTACAGTTCCGCTTGCAAAACATTATCCTACCAGTGGTGGACACCTGCAGGTTCCTCGCTTTCCATTGTGGTGAGTGTTTAACTTGGCAGCCCCACATCCATCAGTTGAAGGTTACCTGCATAAAAAGACTTAACATGCTTAAATTTCTCAGCGGCACTCTGTGGGGGACTGGCCATGCAGTGCTGTTATATTTTTACATGGCCTCGATTCTATCCCAAATGGAGTATGGGGGTGTGACATATTGTTCAACGTCAAAACCTGTGCTGTACAGTGTAGTGTACTTCAGCCATAGCTTTCTGTACTGGCTTCCTTCCCAGCCTACTCGCTGAATTGGAATTTCATCTTTACAAAGAAGACGGCAGCAGACACTCCTCATCTACACTGCCAAAATTTGTGAAATGCCGCAACATCCAAGCTATCAATGTCTCTTTAATGCCCAGTACCACAAGAGGTACGAAAACTGTCCAATTGCCACATGGCCGGTTGGGATTCTAATAGATATCTTGTGTTGTGAGGTAGATGTGGCTATTGGTGGTTGTCTTGAGCGGACCCATAGTGAGGTACCTCCGTGGCAAGTTCTGCGTCTGGATATATGGTGAACACGGATGCCTCTCTTCTTCACAGGTACTTCCAGCACTTTGTTCACCAGTACCTGGACATGTGACTTGTCTTCAAGGGTGGTTCTAAGGTAGGAAAAAATGTTGGATGCTCTTTCGTCTCCAATAATGTTATTGCTAAGATCTCGCTTCCCAGTGTCTGTAGTGTAAATTCGGTGGTGCTCTTTGCCATCTTAGAAGCACTGCAGTTTCCACTAAGGGATGAAATAGGTCACTCTCTTGTGTTTATCGACTCATTAAGTGCTCTACAGTCTATTGATACCCCTCGCAACACCTACTGGTGCAGCAGATTCATGACCTTCTTGCCTAGTTGTGTGATGCTGGCACCAGAATCACTTTCACGTAGTTCCAAGTCACGTTGATAATGCAGGAAATGAACTTGCAGATCAAGCTGCAAAAGAAGTGGTACTTTTACAACCTAGACCTATGAACGTACCTCCTATGGATATTTGTTCTCAGGTACGCCAAACCGTCTTGGTGTCCTGGGAATCGGAGTGTCTAGCTATTGGAACTCCCAAAAGGTCGAGTGCAATTAAGAAGACAGCTGTCGTTTAGCAGTCCTCTTTCTAAGTTTATGTTATAAGGAGATTTCCACCTTCCAGTGTTTTTCAATTTCTTATAACAGTTTTATTATTTAATGATATAATCCAGCTTAATCTCTAGGGGTATACTAAATAGGACATGTTTCGTTCCGATTATGGAACATCTTCAGCTAAAAGATTTGACAAAATTGCAAGACAATTAAAACACATGTGATAGTTTTGGTGATAAAATAAAATGTTCATTCATGTTGGGTTAAAATTTCCAACAAGTCAGTGTCCAAGTGAAGAAGTAAAATCTGCTTAATTTTTTTTAAATATGTTGGAGACATGTATGCTTGTTAATTATGAAGATAAAATTAGAGATATAAAAGATTTTCTTAAAGTATAGTTATTGGGGGAACTCTTGAGAAATAACCGTAGTTGAAGTTGAGTTGCAGTTAGACTATTAAAATGAGTCTTCTTGTTTCAGAGTTGTAGTTAGAATATTAAAATGAGTCTTCTTGTTTCAGACTCATGAATCAAAAGAAAAAAGAAATAACACCAAAAGAAATGGCTCGCAGAAAAACAATTCCATCCAAGACGTGAGGAACGCAATTGTTATCCATTTTCCTCCAAAGAAAAATATATAAAGAGGTCAAATCTGACATAACACAAGAACCCAAAGGTGCAAAGAAGAAAAAGGAAAACATATCACATGGAGCTCAAATACAAATATGGAGGCTTGCCTAAAAATATGTTAAAGACCAAAATATAAACAGACAAGGTTGCCATGGTAACTAAATAACAAGACTGCATTAATGGTGTAAGAGGACCTTCAAAGACAATTATACTTAAGGGAAACTATGATATTGATTAAAAAATAAATGGACAAATAAAATAAAGAAAATCCCTCTTTGCTTAGCAGCGGCATACAGTCAGTTTCTCACGTTATCCTCCACAACCAATCAGAGACTACAGTCTTACAAGTGCAGTGTCATAAAATGAACATATCACATGATACGTAGGTTTCAAATATATTCCAGGACAAGGGGCTCCAAAAGGTCTAGCCCAGACGTGCACACCATACTAATTCCATAAATTGTAGTACTACAGTACTTGTTCCTTACCTTTTTAAATTTCAATGTAACCTAACCTTCTCTTAAACATAGCTTCTACTACAAGTCACAAAGTGCATCAGAGAGACAATCAAACCATTGGACATAAGACCGGGCTTGCCAAATACTGCCGATGTAAACTAGAGAAATGTTTCTCTCAGGGGCACATATAAAACACAGTCATACCAAACACACAGTTGAATGAACAGTCTGTATGTCACTCACTATGGTAAGATACAAAGAACCATAGATGGAACGTTAAAATATCAACAGGTTCCAAATCATAATCAAGCTACCATTGGTAACCAAGTAATAAAGAGAAATGTGGTTAACTATAATCATTATATCAATAACAATATTATGAATCTCGTGAGAATAGGAAGGCCCGGAATATTTTCAACTGTAAACCGAGTATAAATTTGTGGGTAACATAAAATAGCAATATCTTCATTTTTTTCTTCTCAAGTCAGGTCAAGTGTATCTTTCAACCAAAGAAAGCCAAAACAATTGAAAAGTCAGAGAGAAAATCTCCAGCTGAGATGGAACGCTAGCATCACCTAACAAAATAAACAGTTACTGAGTTTGCAGCTAGTATAGGATGCAAGAATGCAAATAAGATGAGTATATAGGATAGAGACTCTGTTGTGTTATGAAACAAAGAGTAAGGTCAAGGTATCAAAATATACTGATACAGAGTTGTCTCAAGTATAGTTATTTATATAACTCAGAACTCAAGAATATTCTGTTAATACCATTGTTGTTATATAGAAACTTATCTCTCTTATCTAACTCCATTGTGTATTTTGTTTGGCATAAACCAGTTGGTCTCTAGGCATGCTCCATTAGGGAAGTTTATTCTACAACATTACTGATTATGCTCTTTCTTTTTAGGTTATGGAGACACCATTGTTGCCTCAAATCCTTTTGATGACTCACCTCCACAAATGCAGCATTCGATGAGCATGAGCCACGGACATCACATGCACATGAATCACCATCACCACCACCACCATCACATGGGAGGACCTCCCATGGGGGGTATGAGCCCCATGAGTGGAATGGGGGGTCCTCCCATGAACAGCAGTCACATGTCGGGTATGGGTGGTCCTTCAATGAACAGTATGGGTCACAGCATGGGTGGTCCTCCGATGAACAGTGGCCCAATGGGCGGTGGTCCTATGAGTAGTGGCCCACCAATGGGCAGTCCTATGAACAGTTGTCCTCCCATGGGTAGTCCGATGAACAGTGGACCGATGGGAGGACCTATGGGTAGTCCTATGAACAATATTGGGGGGCCTATAATGAACAGTGGTTCTATGGGTAGCCCTATGGGAAGCCCTATGAACAGTCTTAGTGGTCCTCCTATGAATAGTGGTCATATGAATAATGGGCCGATGGGTGGTGGCCCAATGAGTGGTGGTCAGATGGGTAGTCACAACCTGGGTGGTCCTCCGATGAACAGCAGCCCTATGGGGGGCCCTCCAATGAACAGCAGTCCCATGGGTGGTCCATCGATGAACAACGGGCCTATGGGTGGCCCTGCGATGAACAACGGACCAATGGGTGGCCCTGGAATGAACACCATGTGTGGCCCGCCAATGGGCAGTGGACCTATGGGAGGTCCACCAATAAGCAGCAGTCATATGGGAGGTGGCATGAATATGGGACCTATGAACAACATGGGATCCATGAGTCCGATGAATCATCACCACTCGCCTCACTCTCATCCCATGGGCAACATGGGGTCGATGGGAGGCATGAGCAGCATGCATTCAATGGGTATGCATGGACCTCCTCATGGTCCACATCCTTCGCACGGTTTCCCTGGACCAGGAATGGGGCCGAAGCCTATGCCAGTTTCTGCAGGCAAGGTAAATGTTTTTATATATTAATGCTAAATCTTTGAATAATATGGCTAGTGTTTACTGACAGCATAGACTTAGTATACTCGGAGTGCTTAAATCATATTGATTGAAATGTAGCCTTAAAGTGTGAATAAGGGAAAGCTGTGAGGGAAACAGGTTTTTATAATATACCTCAATATAATAATTTGGAGTTAATATATTATACAGGGTGAGGCAGTGAAAAGTTACCGTCACTTTAGCCGGTGCTGCCACGCACGTGGACTGGTGAAATACTTGGTTTGTTTCCAAGTGGCGGGGATAGAGTGTGCGGTCAGGCAGCTCAGCGAGCATGGTCAGCGGTAAGAGTATGGAATGAATGTTTTAGTTTACAAGTGGAGTTCTTGTTGAGTACATGTTATTAGCATTATTAGTGTTGCATTCCAACACTTGTTGTCGACTGTTGTGTTAGTTATCATGATCATGTATACTGTAATATTGGACAACCAATGTTCCTAGTTGAGACACTTCTCCTAAAAAAGAAATCGTTTGACAGAATCGTTTGAAAAATCAAGTGTCTGTTATTTTTGGTTGTGGGGCTCCTAAACACAGAAAGGATAGCATATAGAATAAGAAGTGTGAGCACTGCATAAGTTGCCATGGTCTGCTGTTCAGATGGTGCTGTGAACACCTCGACCTAGTGCAGGGAACAGTGGCATGTATAACTACTACTAACTACGAGTACATAAGAAATAGATATATATAATTCACACTCATAGAATAATACAGCAGGTGAATAATTTGGAATATTTGTGAGATGATTTTACTTTCATCGTGTTGGATAAGTCCCTTCTTATCTCCTTGGTGCAGAAGAATAATCTGCATTTCAAGTAGCAGAATCCAAGTTTGGGTAAAAAACACAACCGATTCGCTTCACAGCTTCCTAATTGTGAAGATTTCACCATAATACTCTAGGAATATACACTCATGTTCATAAAAACCAGAACACCTTGAAAGACTAGAGATAGGAAGTTCATATTCACAGGACATGTGCATTAGTATGTTCTGAATAAATTATTAGCATTTGAACCATGTCTGCCCTCAGGTTCAAGGTCCACATCGATATCTCGGCGTACCACCACCGACTGGTAAAATGTGCGTGCGGCTCTCGTCACTATAAACCGAAGGTAATGGATCAGTGTGACTTGAGCAGATGTGCAGGATGTCTCGCAGACGTATGCGAGAACCTTACCATCAGATAAATGAGTTTGAAAGACGGTGCATTATTGGCATGAGAGAACGTGATGCGTAGATCCGGGAAATTGCTGCTTGTGTGGGACAAAGTGTGTCGGCAATGCAACAGGTGTGTACAGAATGGTTCTCAGAAGTCCGTGAACACAATGAGATGGGTCTGGTCGCACCACCCAGATCTCCCTGAGAAGATCGAAACCTCATCCGAATGGCATTGCAGGACAGATCTGCGTCCTCCTCGGCTCTGGCGCAACAGTGGAACACATCGTACACTATCAGGAGTGACAGTCCGTCGCCATTTATTATGGTCTGGGTTACCGGCGTGTCGTCCACTTCTCCGCCTACCTTTGACTAATGTGCATAAACATGGTGTATGGAATGACGTCACTGGGGACAGGAATGGCAGCAGATAGTGTTTTCGGACTATTCCAGGTTCTGTTTGTTTAAAAATGATGGCCGCATTGTGGTTCGCCGCGACAGGGGAAGAGGCATCACATTGACTGCATTCGCACAAGACATACATCTCCAACTCAAGGCCTTATGGTGTGGGGTGCTATTGGGTACGACCACAAATCACAGTTGGTGCATGTCCAGGGCACTGTGACCAGTTTGAACTACATGAATGACATCCTGCGATTCATAGCCATACCCTTTCTGCACGACACCCCAGTCACCATATTTCAGCAGGACAATGCGCGACCACATGTTGCTGCATGAACATGTGCCTTCTTGTTGTTACAGAATGTCAGACTGTTGCCCTGGCCCGCCCAATCACCGGACTTGTCAGCAATTGAAAACCTGTTGGATATGATGAAACGATGGGTGCAATGCTGTGACCCAGTGCAGCATGGTTGGCTATACCCCAGGACGCCATTCGCGCCTTATACGCATCTGTGTAATTACGCATGGAACAAGTTATCAGTACCCATGGAGGACCCAGTGCCTACTAGGCAATAGGACACATGCTGAACCTATGTGACTGAAATGCTAATCGTTTCTGCAGAACATACCCATGAACATGTCCTGTGAATATGAACTTCCTATCTTTAGTCTTGCAAGATGTTCTGTTTTTTATGAACATTATGGTATCATTATCATCATCATTTCCCAACTCCAGTTTCCCGGGAGTGGTGTACAAGCGCTCACCATCTCCTTCTGTCTTCATACGTCTTCTGATCCAGTACATCCTCCCATTTGTATCCTCTCTCCTCCACATCTGATCTTACAGTCTCTATCCAACATTTTCCTGGTCTTCCTTGTGGTCGAAATATTTTCTGGCAGGTATATCCCCCATAAACTTTTAACAGGAAAAATTTTTCTATGAGAGTTACTATTTCCACTCGCAACAATCGATCCTATACACTTTTCGATGCATAGGTAAAGTATGTACAGTGGCCTCAACGTAGGAAGGTGTCCGCTGAGGGGAAGCGTACAGCGAAAGAGGGCCCCCACTACCTTAAGTAGAGTTCTGTACTGTCGTTTAGAAATAAAGTAGACCTCTGGATCTTAGGCAACTATCGAATTGCAATGGAATAAATAAATACAAAGTCAAATATGTCAGAAATCATAATACTAATCATAATACTAATCATAATGCAGGGGAAAACGAAAACGAACGTGTTGAGCGAGAAAACGTAATATTGAATGTACGAATAAAAAGTATCCAACAAGGATATGGAAACACTAGATACAATTTTTGCCAATATGATTGCGTTTTACGTTGCGTATCCGTGGGTACTATATCTACCATTCCTCAAGATAAGAGGAAAGTATTAAAAGGTGTGAAAGACACGAGAGAACGAATATGAAAAGCTTTTCTGCTGGGGCTTATAAAATAACAATTGCACTGAACGGTGTGAAAAACACCAAACAACAAATATGAAAACATATGCATGGCCCCAAGTATTATTGCAGAACACACTCTTTTTAAAACGCATGTTAGTAGAAGCTTTTTATTTCAGAGCAGTGGGTTATAAAACATTATTTTCTGGTCACACTCTTAAACAGTGAATTGGAGGTTATACTTGGCCATGTGCGACTGCGACAGGATGATTTTGATCGCCGTTTTAAACATTTCGACCAAGTCAAATCGATTGAGTCAAAACTTGAAGGTGCGAGTTCAGCGTTCGCGACCTGGTGGCGCTTTAAAGATGTGGATGCCAGTCCACTATCTGAAAGGTGTTAATGCTGTCTTCATTAGAAAGGAATTTCACTTTTTCTGTATCCATAACTAGTCTATCACAAGACAAATATGTACCACGCTAGTCAATTTCACACAATTATGTTCCTAATCCAGGTATAGGCTACCGTATCATGTGAAGAAACTTCACTGTATCACTCAACACAAAATAAATTTCTAACTTCTGAAAGGAAGACAAGTACAAATAGGCTCACTTCTTCTGTTATCATGCAACTCTGGCGACAGCTCTTACCTGAGTTGTAAATCACAAAGGATGACAAATAATATTTTCAGGTCTAGGAAAAATTTGATCATACTCGTAGTACGCGTAATAGCGAAAATTTGTGATGCGACAGGTATGTTTATATGTTCCTAATCCAGATATAGGCTACCATATGACACAAGAAATATTCACTATACTTCACTGCACCACTCAACACAAAATAAATTTCTAACTTCTGAATGGAATACAAAATACAAGCACAAATAGACTCAATGTGTTATTCAGCAATCTTACTGCGGACAGGCAAGTGAAATTGAACACTCCTGAGGCCAACATTGCTCCCGAATGTACAGCTTATCCTGTGAAGTTCAGGAATTTAAGGCCTTTTTCCATATTTATGCAACTGTGGTGACAGATCTTACCTGAGTTGGAAATCACGTTTCACAAGGGATGACAAATAACATTTTTTAGGGCTAGGAAAAATTTGATCGTACTAAGCTGTAATAGCGAAAATTCATGACGTGATAAGTGCGGTTTTATATAGATTTAATACAGTGAGAATCGGGACTTCGAATTTATGACGTGCTAAGCGTGAAAACGTCTTAATGAGGAATGCACTAACAAGGTTTCACTGTACTTGTTTCTGAGGCATCTCTATCTGTGCCATAACTGAACTACACTATACTACTAGAGTAACATCTAAACTACACTTTTTTTTTACATCTTCTGCTCCACTATGCGATACACTGAACTTACCGACTCTTAAGGCCGGTGCTATTCACTTCTTTTAATAATTTCATACCTAAGCCCATAATCGGAGATATTCATAGTTGCAGCATAAGCCTAAAATCCACATGGATGGGTGACCTATACATTTCACAGCAGCTGAATAGCTCTCACAAACATCAACACATGGGATCAGTGTGAGCGATCCAACTACATGACATTACATTACACTACACTACACCATAGCTGTGCGAGAATGCCAAAGCGTGCTGGGTATAAATTATCCAAGACTGGCATCAACAAATACGTTACCAGCTCGAACAACACAGATCCTAGTAAAATATCTAGCAATAACGACTATTTGGGGCAGTCCTATTAGGACCAAGAATTTTCGTAAGGGTAAAAAGTACCCACACCTCCTGACAGGTTATCAAATAAGGTTGAAATTTGTCACAGTTTTATGTTATGTTGGCCCAAAGGTAGGGAAATAGTTATGAACTTTAAAAAAAAAAGTTTTTTGCAAGGAGAATATATGAAAGGAAAATAAAAAATATGTTAATGATCTGCTAAAATGTGTCAAACCTATACTTTAAACTTCATTAAGTGCTTACATTGTAACAAAATTTCAACATAATTTTCTTTTTGCTTGTATCCTGTTAGTCGTTGACACATTCATTCCCTTAGAAGTTTGTGCTTAGAGCTTGTATATGGATCACATTCAGAATATCACAGTGGGAGAAAGAATATGCTTGTGCATGCATGAACAAGATACCTTCCTACATTGAAGCCACTGTAATGTAATTAGTGTAGTTAGTGAAGCAGGTACATTATCAAGTACAAATGTTCAGACACATCTACAGTGCCTTCTACAGTCACTCTCAAGTATTCCATTTTTTCTTAAAAGTGAATGTATTGTAATAATCTCAGAGGATGTTCTGCCATGGAATTTAAGTTTCATGTGCCTCTGATTTTTTTTTTTTTTTTAAACGCCACATTAACACATAGAAGGTTTTCGACGACAGAAGGGTGGGAGATTGTGAAGGTAGTGGCCTTGGCCTTCATTAAGGTACAACCCCAGCATTTGCCTGGTGTGAAAATGGTAAACCACAGAAAACCATCTTAGGACTGCCAACAGTGGGTTTCGAACCCACTATCTCCCGAATGCAAGCTCACAGCTGTGCGACCCTAACCGCACAGCCACTTGCTCGGTCTCTGATCCTTTATACAATGCCAGTGTAGGAATTGCTGAATTTAATGCGTAAGTCAGAGAGTTGGGATCTCTCGTGAAATTTTCAGTTGTTTTACTATTTTTCTAAACCCTCTAAATGTAACACTGATAAAATGTTATCACATTAGGGATATATCTACTGAATAGCTGAAATGCTAATTAAATGTTCATTCTTGGGAATAAATTAGGATCCATATGAGCAGATGTGAGTTTATAGTAAATAAGCTTTCATAACAGAAAATTCAGGATGTGTTACATTTGTAAACTTTCTTATAAAATCAGCATCGTCATGAAAGTGATTTAAATATATAGGTGCTATTGATGCGCTGTTTTCGTAGAAATTAAGTGAAACCAAGGGCTCATAATTGTAGCCCATACACAGATTTTAATAATTGCAGTAAAATGTCGTTAAAACGTTTCTGCAGGGAACAAGGAAAAAGAATGTGTTATGCAAGAAAACGTACTACTGAATACACAAATAAAAACTATCCAACAGGGAAATGGAAACACTAGATATGATTTTTTCCAACATGACGGCATTTTACGTCGTGTTTCCGTGGGTATGTACTATATCTACCATTTCTAAAGGTGAGAGGAGAATAGTAAAAGGTGTGAAAAACACAAGAGAATAAATACAAAAATGTTTTCTGCTAGAGATTAGAAAATAACAACTGTGCATTAAAAGGTGTGAAAGAAAAAGACAGCAAGTATGTCAAGTATGAAAACATTTGCATGGGACCCCATGAAAATATCTAGTATTATTGCAGATCACACTCTATCTAAAACAAATGGTAGTAGAAGCCTTTTATTTCAGACCAGTGGGTTATTAAACATTATTTTCTGGTCTCACTCTTGGACAGTGAATTGGAGGTTACACTCGATCCTGGTGGCTGCAACTTTGACCTCCATTTTGAATGACAAAACTTCAATTCGACTAACTTGAATGATCAATTTGAAATTCGACATGTATACTACCTCCGCACGCTAAACACATTGGAGACGTAGTTTCTATGGGCGCATGATTTCATTGCTACTGACAGCACTTGGAAAATCTACGAGCATATGTTTTCACTGAGGCTAGAAAGAGAAGCCACTGTTTCAGTGAGCTCTGACTTCACCAGGACACTGTCTGTTGCTTCTAGTGAGCATACAGTTTACTAGTTATGAGCGGAAGTCAAGAGCTCTTTTTTCAAGGCATTGATAACACAGCTGTGTTATTACATAGCCTGTGGCTGCATCATCCCTCACTCTCAGCTGTGAAACAAGCGGGAAAGTATGTGCATATGGACAGGAAGAGTGTGTGTTTGGGAGGCTGGCTTATGTGTGTCATTCTTGTGGCTATTATGTCTAATTCAAGCGCACAAAATTTAGGCGATGGACGTTCTTATGGAAGACTCGGGTTCTGAAATGAAGGACAACGATGACAATTTCATACAAAGTGATTATGATGATTCTAATGCTTCAGGCAATTAAGCTTATTATTTAGCTGATTTCAAATAGGTACAAAGTGGGTTCTGTAATATAGTTTTATACCAGGTCTGTAGTAATTTAGGTGGTTTCCTGCGAGCAGATGACAACCTGCAGCGAGCCGATGCAAGCCCGTCGTCAAGTTACGAACTTCAGGAAAAGCATCAAAACACAGGGAGGAAGCATGCTGTTCAGAGATCAGCTATTGATGACGGATGTTCATCTACCCATAATCTTCTTCAGTTACCTGTATTTCGAGAAAAAAATGGGATTCAGAATTCCGTTGGATAATAACAGTGATGCATGGGAATGTTTTAGTGATTATTCTGAACGTATATATTTTTAGAGACATTAAATCAGAAACAACTCGTTTTGGAAGTGATGCAATAAAAAGAAATTGCAGTGAACAGATAAAGCAGATTTCAAATTTGTGTCATTTCTTGTGACTATTATGTCTAATTCAAGCGCACAAAATTTAGGCGATGAATAATCCGTATTGGATGTTCTTATGGAAGACTCGGCTCCTGGACTACAGTTACATTGAGGGAGGTGTATCACTTCTTTGCAATAATCATTCATATGTGTTTGGTTGTGAAGCCAAAGTTGACAGATTATTGGGTGAAATTGCAGATTCATAAAGCTCCTTTCCCGAGATCACTTCTATCTAAGGATATATTTTGAGCGATTTTGTCAGTTTCTCACTTGAATTACAATCAAACCTATGTTCCGAAAGGTCAACCCAACTATGACCGACTGTAGAAGATTAGCCCAGTTTATGACCATTTTATTAGAAAATGTAATGACAATTTCTAACCCACTGAAAATTTGGTAGTTGATGAGTTGGTAGTTGGTAGTTGTGAGGCCGGGTAGGTTTCTGTTTTTACGTAAAGAATAAGTCAAACAAATATCGAATCAAGTTTTACATTGTCAGTGATGCAGAATCTGATTATGTTTGCAACTGCAAAATTTATACAGGGTTGGCTGGGGGGACAAATAACACGGTTCAGGAACTAAAAAAATCGGTTATGTGGTCCTTATTTCAACAAGGGTCATACTATTTATATGGATACATACTTTACCAGTGTCCCATTGTTTCAGTTGTGGAGCAGAAAAGAATAACAGTTGACACTGTTCAAAAAAATAGGGAAAAAATACGGACAATTTTCAAAATAACAAAATTGAGAAAGAGTGAAGTGTTATTCAGATATAAACAACATTTACTTGCACCCTAGTGGAAAGACACAAGGGATGTTTATTATCTTTCATCAACCCACAGGGAAAAAGTGACAAGTGTTCATGTAAAATGTGAGGGAGACAACATAAACAAGTTAATGCCCAATCTAGTATTAGGTTACAATAAAAATAAAACTGGAGTGGATCTTGAAAATCAGTTCCTTAGTTATTTTCCATTCCAATGTAAGCAACTGAAATGGTGGAAAAAAAGTATTTTTCCATATTTTTTGCATGGCTATGGTAAATTCCTTCATAATATACAAGAAAACCCAGTCAGATCCAAAGAAAGCACATTTAGAGGGCTTTATGATTGAATTAGCAACTAATTTCATGGAAACAGAAGGCATTAACAACCCACTACCCAGCATGAGTAATATCACAAATTCTGCTGCGTGACTGACTGGGGGGCATTTTGCTGAAAGAATTCTGCCCACCACAGGGAAGCAGTATGCATCTAGGCAATGTAAGGTATGTGCAGACAAAGGGCAAAAGAATAATGGAAGGAGAATTAAGAGGGAAACAGTGGTTCTGTAGCATATGTGATATTGGTTTGTGTATACCAGATTGTTTCAAGGTTTACCACACTAAAGCTAATTACTGCTTGTAAACAACGATACCCATTCCAGTTGACCTCGTGGGTTAGACTATGTATATATCAGTAGTATGTTTTAGTTGATTTGTCCTTAATATTTGCAAAATTTTAAAATATTAACCTGACTGGTATCTACAGCAACATCAGACTGAAAGAAAAAAAAACTTGCTTGTAAAACATACTGTGTTCATAAATATATAAAGTAAACTGCTGTACTATTATAACAATTAAAAATTATTTATGTGAAGAGGAGTCAAGTCCTTCTAAATATACCAACAGTTTTTACAATCATCACTTTACCTAACCTTAAAAAAACATTTAAAATAAAAATCCTGCGATTTCTGGAAGATAGCACGTTCAAATATGACCGTCTCCAATGTGTTCAAGATGATAGATTTTAATTTTGTTTTCAATAGTAAGGAATTTTACGACTTGTTTCGAATCCATAACTAGGTTGTCACAAGACAAATATGCACCACACCAATCAACTTTACACAATTACGTTCCTAATCCATACGTAGGCTATCAGGCAGCAAATATTCACTACCCTTCATTTTACCACTTAACACAAAATAAATTCCTTTTTTTTTTTGCTAGGGGCTTTACGTCGCACCGACACAGATAGGTCTTATGGCGACGATGGGATAGGAAAGGCTTGGGAGTTGGAAGGAAGCGGCCGTGGCCTTAATTAAGGTACAGCCCCAGCATTTGCCTGGTGTGAAAATGGGAAACCACGGAAAACCATTTTCAGGGCTGCCGATAGTGGGATTCGAACCTACTATCTCCCGGATGCAAGCTCACAGCCGCGCGCCTCTACGCGCACGGCCAACTCGCCCGGTAAATAAATTCCTAGTTTCTGAATGGAATATGAAATACAAGCATAAACAGGCTCACTGTGTTATTCGATGATGCTTGTTGTTTAAAGGGGCCTAACACCGAGGTCATCGGCCCCACTGTGTTATTTAGCAATCTCACTGCTAACTGGCAAGTAAAACTGAACATTCCTGAGGCTAACTGTTTGCTACCCGAAGGTGCAACTTATCCTTTGAAGTTCAGAAATTCAAGGTCTTCTCCCATTATCACGCAACTGTGGCGGGGGCTCTTTCTTACCCTACTTGGAAATCACGTTCCTTTCACAATGAATGACAAATAACATTGTCAGGGCTAGGAAAAATGTGATCATACTAAGTGGTAATAGCGAAAATTCGGGATACAATAAGTGATGTATTTTTGTATGTATTTAATACAATGTGAATGGTGACTTCGAACTTACGGCATGCTAAGTGGGAAAACGTGTTGAAGAGGAACACACTAACGAGGTTTCACTGTATTAGAATGTGTATTTATTTCCGGAAGTGCCTTTAGCTTTCCTCAGAGAAAAAAATCTAGAAGTGTCAAATCTGGTGAACGGGCCGGCTAAGGTACAGCTCCTCTTCATTGAATGCAATGATTTGGAAACAATTGGTGAAGACAAACTGTAATACGTCGTGCACTACGCACTGGACAGTCATCATGCTGATACCACGTGTTTCTCCTAGTTTGCAGTGGAACATCTTCTAACATCTGTGGAAATTGCTCTGTTAGGAGATTGATATACTTTAGAGAATGTAGTGTTCCTTCTATGCAAGAACGGCCTGTAAGCTGATGGTTTACTGTTCCACACCACACTTTTAAACTCACGGGCGCTGACACTCCACCTGACAAAGCCAATGGAGCTTGTTTAAGGATTAATAGTTATTTTGGAAGTTTACTTGACCATGATTTGTAAATGTTGCTTCATCATTAAATAAGATATATTATAAATCTAGTGTATCTTGTCTTAATGCCCATGTACAAAAGTTAGTATGATTCTCAAAGTCATTTCCATGTAGATCTTGGTGGAGAGGGACTTGATGCAGATGGAACTTATGAGGGTGAAGAACGCATACTACACTTGCCTGACTTGTGCCACTTCCTCGTGCATTGCATGGGAATAACGTGCAGATCTACATCATCAGCATTTAGCATATTTCACCCTCTTCTCCAGTCAGTCGTTTCTTTCTGTTACTTTTTCTAGGTGCTAAGCTTCTAGTTTCACGTAAGTGGTTTAAGAGGTTCACAAATAATAATTGTCGAGATGGGTGATTACATTTGGGATATCATTCCACGTACAAACCACACAAATGAACAGCTTTCTACCTGCATTTTCCATACATCATTAGCATGTCGGCTAAGAAGACTATAGAGTGGCTGTTGCATAGCCATATTTGAATCCTCTTGATTCCGCATTTGCCATATTTTAAGTGATCAAGTGTGGTGATGAAACAAATATACAGGTGGCGGGAATAAAGACCGTTTCACAGTTTTTTTTATTAGGAAAGCAGTCAAAGGGCATTAAAATACAAGATATACATACATACATACATACATACATACATATTGCATAAAGAAGAAAAATAAACACATTACAAAGGAAATTACAATACATTGCCATTAAATACATTATGCTCTACTTACTGAGAATGAACATATAGAATAGAGAACAGAAAACTTGGAAAAAATAATATGACAAGGAGAAATATTGGATATCAGTTGGAGTTGTAATAAAACAATGTACTGAATAAAAAATAACAAATATAGTAATAATAAAACAATACATTATGATGGAGGAAATTGTTCATATACCTTGAATAATAATAATAATAATAATAATAATAATAATAATAATAATAATAATAATAATAATAATAATAATAATAATGATGGTGTATGGCCTCCAGAGAAGGCTGGTGCAGGTGAAGACCTCATCAGTGGTACAAGACTGAGTGGAAGAGGGAGTCATGTGTTTATAAATTGACTACATTCCCTGCAACCATGATCTGCTGAGACAGTTTGTTGACTGCATAGTCATCTCAGGAGAGCCTCTGACATCTCAACATAGGCTTTTGATTGGAGAGCTCTTGCAATGGTGTCCGTTAAACAACAGAGTCAGACCAACTACGAAGATTAATTGGTTTAAGCTACGAGTTAAAGAGCAGCTCAACCACTCATTGATGATATTGAGGCGTATATTGTCCAGGACATACAGGAGAGTAACAACACCACCCCAGATCAAATGTGGATGAGATTCCAGAAGTACTGTACCAGCAGGGTAAGGCATCACCTTGGAGTTTCTAATGGCATACTGAAAATAGACAAGGAAACATGGTGGTGAAAATATAATGTCCAGGAGGCACTGCAGAAGAAAAAGATTGCATTTAAAGCATGGTGGAAAGAGAAAGACAGCCACAATGGACAAGACCTAAAGGAAGAATATAAGATCATCAAAAAGCAGGCCAAGAGAGTCGTAGCAATAGCTAAAAATCTGCTCAGCATGAATGACAATCCAGGGATATTGTCGCCACAAAATATATGTATGGGATCAGGGAATATTACTGACTAATGATAAAGCCATTAACAACCACAGTATTTTGAACGGTTAGTAAATGAGGAATTTCCACGAGACAGAGCAGTTTCGCAGTGTCCAGTTGATGGGCCTTTGCCTGAAGTCACCCCTTCTAATATTGCAGTAGCTGTGTCAAAGATGACGAATAGCAAAGTGGTTGGCGTCACTAAGTTCCTAAGGTGTATGTGAAGATGATCCAAGATATGTGCCTACGTCCATCTACTATGGTGAAAACCATTGCAGGTGTTCCAGATAGTTCCCATGTAATGTTGGTGTACATCAGGGGTTGGCACGGAGCCTGTTACTGTTCAACATTGTCATCTACTACCTGACAGATTAGCTGATGACAGACCTTGCCGTGGACCATTCTTTATGCAGGCGATGCTGTTTTGGTAGGTGAGTCATGTCAGGAGGTTGTGGCAATCTTGGAACAATGGCGAGTAATACTAGAGGCACATAGATTAAGAATAAGTCGCAAGAGAACAGAGTACATGTTCTTCAACTTTGCGCAGCTAGGGCAAGCGGACCCACACAGGACTGTCTTCCCTGCTAGAGAACAACTGATTTTATTTATTCGTGTCAGAAGTGCTTACAGTGATTGAAGTTAATATGGTAATAATGCAGAATATGTACATCATAAATGAACAATGTAACATTGAGTTGACAATTCATTTACACTGTTGCCGTCCAGAAATTAGCAACATCGATTGCATTTGGTGTAGCACAAATCAGGTCTTCCAGAGTACATTATGTTGGACGCTGACTACATTGGATCAGGTGGGAGAACGTCTGCACTTTGCCACATTCACATAGCAGTGACTCCATACGGAAACCCTATTTCATTAAGTCTATTGAGCGATCTCCATGTGGTCCATTTCTCTGTGTATGCAGCGGGAAGTTTTTCACAGGATGTGAGCCATCCCTCAGGGCTGTTAAACCTTGCACGCCAGAGATCAGTTCGGGAATGCTGTGGTGTCCCGACAATAGCCTCGGTTGTTCGGAGTAAGCTGTACCTTGATTTTAGTCATGGGGTTTCTGGTTGACATCCATGTAAAGGATGTCCTTGAGAAGTTTGCACCTTGTACATCTCAAGAAGAACAACTATGATGACCGACAAGTTCAAATATCTTGGATCAGTCATCACAACTGATGGTAATATCGATGCAGATGTCAAACACCGTATCAGTGTTGGTTGGACGAAATGGCGGTCTCTTACTGGTGTTCTGTCTGATAAGCGGATGCCAGTCAAATTAAAGGACAAAGTGTACAAAGCCACTGTCCGGCTTGCCCTCATGTACGGCTCCAAGTGTTGGGCAAGGCAGAAAAAGTATGACCAGCAAATGCATGTTACAGAGATGCGGATGTTGCGATGGTCAGTGGGTGTCATTGTGCATGACAGACTGCGCAACAGTTGTGCCCATAGCGACACGATGGAGGGAAAACATCTTTGCTGGTATGGTTACATCAGAAGAAGAAATGAACACCGTTTAGTACAGAAAGCTCTTGCCATTGAAGAGCCGAAGAGAGGAAGAGGGTGTCCTATGGCAACGTGGAAACAAACTGCTGAGGCTGCTTTAAGGATAAGGAAAAGTGAAATGCCATTAGATCTGGTTCAAGAACGTCGGACATACTGTGTCTCCGAGTCAAGACGAGCCGACCCTCAGTGAGCTCGGGAGTGCCCGTTTTATGGGTGCATATACGGCCAGGAAAGAAGAAGGTGAATGTAACGTATATCACTACATCGAGACTACTGGCCCTCCATGATGTGCAAGGCCTAGACGCTTTACACCAGACAAATTTAACGCAGCGAACGACAAATTTCAGTTTATGATGGAACAAGGTATATGTAGGCCATCACAGAGGCCTTAGGCAAGCCCGCTCCACCTCGTCAAAAAGAAATCAGGGGACTGGCATGTCCATGTGGTGACTGCCGGAAACTGAATGCCCAAACCGTTCCGGACAGATATCCCGTCCCTAACATTGAAGACTGCACTCTAGCCCTTCATGGCTGTAGGGTATTCTCTATTCTGGATCTCAGCAAGGCGTTCCTTCAAGTACCGGTTCATCCTAAGCACATAGCCAAAACAGCAATATCAATGCCCTTTGGACTGTTTGAATTTGTCAGAATGCCTTTTGGACTTCACAATGCTGGTCAGACCTTCCAGCGCTGTATTGATTCCATCACTTGAGACTTGCATTTTGATTTTCTACCAGGCGAGTTGGCCATGTAGTTATGGGCGCACGGCTGTGAGCTTGCATCCCGGAGATAATGGGTTCGAATCCCACTGTTGGCAGCCCTGAAGATGGTTTTCTTTGGTTTCCCATTTTCACCAGGCAAATGCTAGGGCTGTACTTAATTAAGGCCATGGCCGCTTCCTTCCAACTCCTAGGCCTTTCCTATCGCATTATTGCCATAAGACCTATCTGTGTTGGTGCGACTTAAAGCCACTAGCAAAAAAAAAAAAAATATTTTGTCATCGTATGAAGAGCACTTGCAACATCTTGACATCATCTTGTCACAACTCCACAAACACAAGCTCACACTAAATGTGGCTAAAAGTGTGTTCCCCAGAATTGTGTTAAATTTTGGAGGTATCTGATTACTCCTGAAGGTCTGTCACCAGATCCTGAAAATTAAATGCATTCTCCACATATCCCAAACCACAGTCAGTCTCACAGCTAAAGAGGTTTCTGGGAGTGATCAGTTTATATCACGAGTTCTACCTTCATTTCTCTGATATCCAGGCACCACTTCACATCTGTTCCAATTTCAAGAATGACAATTCGTTGACTGAGCGGACCCCTGAATTGGATTTAGCATTTCAGAAATGCAAAGACACTCTAGCAAACCATGTAATGCTTCCTTTCCTATCGCCCAAAGCTGAGCTTAGCATAATGACTGATGCATCCAGTGTATCTGTCAGAGGAGTCATCAGTCAAACTTGTGACGACATAACCCATCTACTGGCTTTCTTCTGTAGAAAACTCGCTCCAGCAGAAAAGAAATATTCTACCTATGACCGAGAACTGTTAGTCATATTTTCCATTATACATCACTTCCTCCTACATACTGGATGGTCAAAATTTCAAAATTGATATGGATCATTGACCTGTCATTTACGCTTTTTCTAAATCAATTGACAGCCTCACACCTCAGCAAAGCTGTCAGCTCTCTAATATTAGACAATTCTCCACTGACGTTCGCTTCATTGAAGGGATGAACAACAGTCCAGCTAATGCACTCTCCAGGATCCAGACAATGTACAGTACGTACAGTTTCTCTTGCAGATATTGCCGCTGTACAAGACAAACATGAGCAATTTACTATACTCTTGACAAGAGACTCATCTAGTCTTGAACTGATGAAGCTTAAACTTGAGGACGCAGAGATGTACTGTGACATTTCCACAGGCACAATTCGACCGTATGCTCCATGGGTTCTTCGAGCTACAATTTTCGAACATTTTCACACCATTTCTCTCCCAGGAAGCTGAGCTACTTCCCGTCTTATAACCCAGTGTTTCGTGTGGCCTCAGATGCAAAGCGACATCAAGGAGTGGGTGTGACAGTCCAACAATTACCAAAAGTCAGAAACCCACAGACACAAAAATTCTCCCCTCCACATGCTTCTGAAACCAGATGAAAGATTTGCTCCGATCATGTCGATGCGATCCGACCTCTACCACCTAATGAAAGATACTTGCTAACGTGCACTGACCATTTCACTCGATGGGTTGAAGCCTTCCCTATGTGAGACCAGACGACTGAAACCATTGTGAAGACATTTTTTTATAGTTGGGTTTGCCCGATTTGGATCCTCGGTCAGGCTGATGCATGATCAGGAAAGAAATTTTGAGTCAGACCTGTTTCAGTAAGTATCTTGCCTACTTGGAATCAATGCCCACCATACCACAGCTTACCACCCACAGGCCAATGGTCTCGTCGATAGAGTTCACCGCACTCTGAAAGCTGCGTTAATGAGCCGCCAGCATTCAGACATTCCTGGTACGAAGAGCTCCTGATAATTCTCCTTGGTCTTCATTGTGCCTATAAGGAGGACATCAAGGCCACAACATCCCAGCTGGTGAATTCTTTGAATTGACACCCAATGACTCTTTACCCAGCCATGCATACATCCAACATCTCAGGCAAGTTTTTGACAATATTCGGTCCACAAATACTCCTTGGCACGCAGTTGCACGTCCATTCTGCCACAAAACCCTAAACTCTTGTACTCATGTATATCTTCATCAAGATGGAGTTCGTGTTGCACTGCAGCAACCCTATAACATCCTACGAAGTGCTGCGACGTTCCAGCAAAATGTTCGACATTGTTATTAGTGGTATAAGATCAGTCTCTCGTGATTGCCTGAAACCTGCTTTTGTGATTGAACAGCGTACATCAACTCCCACCACTCGGCCAGTAGCATCAATGCCATGGGTGCCCCAAAAACTTTACACATCAGCCTAAGTACCTTCGTCATCATCAGTTCTAGAGAGTAAACCACCTGAAACCACCATTACACATAGTGAGTGTAGAGTACATTTCTCTAAAGCCTTTGATGACTTTTTTTTAAGATAACAGGAAGAAGTGATGTAGTGAGCTCTTATGGAATGGAGTGACAACAAACAATGTGTGTCTCTTTCATAGAATTTCCTATTTGTAACCTCCTTGTATTATCTTGCATTTTTGATGTTCTTTTGTTTTGCTCCAGCTCTTAATTTAAAAATAATAAAGTGCTGTGTCTTGGTTAACATTAATATTTATTTATCTATGCAACTAACACTAAAACATCAATTTACCCATATGAAATATTTGTAACTTTAAGAAAAAGTAGGCTGTTCCAACTCATTTCCTATTGTTTACCTCGTCTCCCTTTTCATAAGAAATACAGTTAAGTAGTAATTTTCGAATAGAAGAGTCGCTATATTGAGTGTGTTGTACAGTACTTGTAAAGGTATTGGAAGAGATCTGCTTTTAACTTACAGTGAGTCCAACTGAAAACTGGATTCTGCGTGGGGAGGATTTAAAAAAGAAACTTCCCACTTCAAGTGAAAAGGGCATGAAAGGTAAATGCAAATCATGTAGTTTAGAAATGCAGAGATTAGTTGCTAGAATGAAGTTACATACAGTATTTAAAAATGTAACAGCACAAAAGATAATCAAGAAAAAAATGATACTGCAACTTCTGGCAATGAAGATCAAAATTCAGAGACAGATCCAGTTGTTTCACCTTCAGCATCAAAACATAAAAGAATAGTTACGAATTAGCTATTCACTCAGGGACCCTCTCTAAAAATTAAGCAAAGTCAGATTAGTCACTTTGTTGTCTGAACTAGTGAAAAAGAAAAGAGAAAAAAAAAAAAAAAAAGACTTAGATAAACAGGTTGCAAAATTCTGTTATGCTACAAACAGCTACATCCGCTCCATTAATCATTCAGAATTCAGAAGACTCGTATGTATGTTGCGACCTGGCTATACTCTGCTGCAGTAGCACGACCACTTCTTGAGGAAATTTATCAAAATGTGAGAAGTGTTTTCAAGGACTTATTTGAGAATACAGCTTGTATGAGCTTAGAATGATGGTCAAATGTGCATTATGAGCCCATTGTGTGCATTACAGTGACCAGTGAAAACGTGGACGTACATCTGTTCAAAACACACCCACAGTGACTTATTGAACTTGGTGAATAAATTGTGAGAGTGAATTAAAGTATAATGTGAGAAACTTCTATTACAGACAATGTAAGCACTATGGCAAAAATTAGGAGTGGTCTGAAGGAAAGGGAAGATATGATATAATTACATATGGCTGCTCTGCTCATATTTTGAATCTTCTCACCTGGGATCTTACCAACGACACCTAAAACATAAAGGAATATGTAGAAGTTGGGAAATACTTCTACAGTAATAATTTTGCCAATGCAAAATTTAGGAGAGTAAGAGCACAATCATTATTCCTGCTTCAGGAAGTTCGATGGAATGCCTGCCTTCAGTCTAACATTAGAAACTGGCCATTACTTGTGACGATTATCTTACATTAAAAACTGGTTAATTTTTCTGAAGATATGTAAAGAAAATAGACAAAATTGAAGATTACATTAAGAGAAAGGTTAGTGACCTTCAAATAAAGCGAAATGCTGAAGTAGTTTTAATTGTGTTAAAAACCAATAGCACTGGCTCTCGATGTAACCCAGAGCAGTGACCGTACCATTGGACAAGCAGTGAAAGTGGGGGGAAATACTGAAGTATGACTTGGAGGAATTACAACAAGCTGTTAAGGAAATCTGAAATTTATGACACAAATACTGTAATGTTTGAAAAATGTTATTATCAAGCATTGGCTGCACCACATTTTCTCACTTTCATTTTTCATTCTGTATTAATAAATTCAGAATATGTTTTACATCCATCCGAGCATGAATGTGGCTTTCAAGTTACCCAGGAAAAATATGGAGGAACTTCATTTCTATCAATACTTGTGAAATGTCAAGCAAAATCTCATCCCTTCATTCCAACAATGTTCACCAATGAAGTGGTGCAAGGTGTGTCTGCTTTGTTGTGTTGGAAATGTGAAGAAAATATTCTTGGCAAGTTGGTAATAGAAAAAAAGTTATGCATCTCTTAACAGCTAGAGCAGGTGTAGAATATGTGTTTTCTATGTTTGGTATTGCTCATTCCAACAGACTTGATATAGATGTCGCAGGATAATTGTAACTTCTCCTCTTTTTAAAAAAGATTTCACAATCTTTATAAAATATCAAAGCCATTTCTTATTAACAGTGCTGATGTAGTTATTTTATTATTATTATTAATTATATACAGTTGTATCAGCACACACTTTATTAAAACATAACTGGTTTTCGGACACTAAGGTCCATCATAAGTGTTAAAATCTAAATTTAATTCCACAGGAGTGTGTCGTCAAAATTGGTTAAAATGATTTTAAAATGTAGCCCTGTTGTCATCAACATAGGAAGGGTATAAGAAGGGCTGGAACACTGATAATGGACCTTAGTGTCCGAAAACCGGTTATTTTTAATAAAGTGTGTGCTGATACCACTGTATATAATTAATAATAATAATAATAATAATAATAACATTTTACAATCTGCTGCTTAATTGTAGAAAAAAATGTTGATTACTCAATTAGACTGGAAAATGACAATGCAAAAAGGCTAGCCTCTTTGCAATTTATTTGAAAGCAGTATTATCGTTATATTTAATATCGACTTGTGAAAATTTGAATATATAATTCCACCTTTACAATACTGTAATTGTCTTTATTGAAAAGACTACAATAAATTATCTCGTGAAACATGTTTCGTCCTCTTATGGGACATCTTCAGTCACAAATACAAAACATTAAAAATAAGGCGAGGACACTTTGAAATAAGTGAATAAAAAGTCTTTGTATCCTGTTACACGGCGTGATGGCGTCTTGTCAATCTTCAATGTTAAAATGGTGTGGCGTGAGCATGATATGAAGCTTGAAGTCCAATTAAAATCACAGATTAAATTGTTGTTCAACGAATTTTCAATTATAAAACAACGTGAGTGGCTGTGCGAATAAAATTATATGCATCCTTACTGAAATCAACATAGGTCATTACAAAAATGTAAGTATGAATGTAGCGATTAAAAGCAATGCTATCATATAAAATACTCGATCAAATGGAAAGCCGCACATTTTATCACTTTTAACGAACAGTGCTGCGGTTAGATTGCGGTGCCAATCTAATAGACCAAAGTTCCAGAGCTGGGATGACCAGGCCGCAGATTGCCAATGACACTCATCTGCCATTATTCCGCTAAATATGCACACTGTTCATTTCAATCAGTGCCTCAGAGTAGGGATTGAATAGCCCGAATGCTATGATGATCCAGTATGTTACGTACCAGTAGTATCAGAAAATTTATAAACCAGGGGAATGGCATGCTAAAGAAGAAAGTTATCTAACTCCCCAGCTACTTCCCATCAATATTCAGGCAGGCTGTTACACTCTGTACGACTGGGCGAGTTGACCGTGTGGTTAGCGGTGCGCAGCTGTGAGCTTGCATCCGAGAGATGGTGGATTCGAACCCCCATTATCGGCAGCGCTGAAGATGGTATTCCGTGGTTTCCCACTTTCACACCAGTCAAATGCTGGGCCTGTACCTTAATTAAGGCCTAAGGCACTCCTAGCCTTTTCCTATCCCATCGTCGTCATAAAACCTATCTATGTCGGTGCGACGTAAATCAAATAAAAAATACTCTGTACGCAGCAGTAATCCTATCTACCGGAGATGAGGGGCAACAGAAGACAAAGCACATCACGACAAACAATGGTCAATGTAATGTTATTGTTGATCAATGTTATGAGCTTTCTATATTGTAGGCCTACACATTTAGTTTTCTTTCGATTCTGTGATTTGTAAAATATTTTATACCGTAAACTGTAGTTTCTTATTCTCCGACTTTACATACCGATTTTCATTAAACACTGTTTACCTATTTTCTCGTTACTCGGCGCTGATATGGACTTAGTAACAAAAATCCAAATTCATGAATATCTTTGTGATCATAGCCAGTACGGTAACAATGTATAAGACATGAATAATAGGAAATTTAATACTATATAACCTTAGTTATGTAGCATTCATCGATTACACTTCTAATAAGAAATATTTGAGAATTACATTTTAGGCCTTCCCCTAAACTACCATTTCACTCAGCGTGAATAAAATAATTTACAGCCTAGACTATAGGGACTTATTTCCTGACTTTGCATACCGATTTTCATCAAGTTAGGACTACTAATAACAATATTTGAGAATTAAATTTTAGGCCTTCCCCTAAACTACCATTTTTCTCAGCGTGAATACAATTGTTGATAGCCTAGATTGTAGCAACTTATTCTCCAACTTTGCACACCCATTTTCTTTAAAATACGACCACTAATAACATAAATAGTTGAGAATTAAATTTTAGGCCTTTCCCTAAACTACCATTCACTCAGCGTGAGTAAAATGATTTATAGCCTAGATTGTAGAGGCTCATCCCCCGACTTCACATACCGATTTTCATTAAATTATCTTCAAACGTTTTCTCGTGATGCGTGTACATACATACATACATACAGACAGACAGAAATTATGGAAAAGTAAAAAGTGCATTTTCTTGATACTATGGACATGACCGATAAAGAAATACCATTATTTTCAAATTCTGAGCAATGTACAGACAAAACTCTTATTTTATATATATAGATTGTATAGAAAACAGTGTGGTGGTAATGCCACATTAAAATAGCTATCTTAAGAGGTGGAGTTATACTGATGATGCAAGCTGAACTGGATTATGTGTTGACAATAGGGGCCTAAAAAGAAAAAGAAAATATGAAAGATTTGAGGAACAAGTTCAATTAAATATGAACTAAGTGCCCATCCAGTCACTCACCTCTTTGCCCATCCTATGTCGACCACTCCACCTCAAATGCTAAAGCTAACTGAGTGACGTCCTCGAAGGTCGTTAAGGACTGACTGTGAGGGGAGGTTGAGGGGAGTTTGATGTAAGGGGAGAGGCGTGAGGTAGAGTATTACTCACGCGCCTTCGTGAAAAGAATTTATTGATTAACTCCTCGAAAAGTATATTGATATCCTCCGATATCTCATTGAGATTATAAATCGGGTTGCATTTTTTATCAATATTTATAAAAATGTTTTCGAAAATATTCAACAGGTTTCCTTTCTTACATAAATGGAGAATTTGAAGATCTTGTTGTATGCCCGTGAATGTATGATTGGTATCGTCCATATGTGAACCGAATGCTGAGAATCTGCTGTACTTAGATGCATTAACATGTTCATTATACCTTATGTTAAAATTGCGGCCTGTCTGTCGAATATAACTGGCGGAACACTCCTGGCACTTTAATTTGTAAACACTTGATTTCTGTAATTTGCTATTGCCGTTATTTATAGTGTGCTGATTAAAGAAAAGATGGGCGTTGTTATTGGTTGTTTTAAAAGAAACTTTCATATTAAGTTTCTTGAAAACTTCCGTGATTTCGTATATTTTACTGTGACTATAAGTGAAAAAGGCGTAACTATCTTCTTTCTTTTTGGTATCCTTGATTAATGTGGAAAATTATTTCTTTTCAGTTTTGTTAATAATTTTGTCCACAAATTGCCTGTTGAACCCGTTTCTTTTTGCTATAAAATAAATAGTATCCAACTCATTTTTACGATCTGCTTCTGACATGGGTATATTATAAGCTCTGTGAATCATACTGTAAAAGGAGGCCCTCTTATCTGCTGCCGGGTGTACGGAACTTGGTCTAATTACGTTTGCCGTTGAGTGGGTTTCCTGAATATTTTAAACCTAAGTTTATTAGAATCATTAATAATTGTAATGTCAAGAAAATTTAATGCTTTATTATTTTCACTTTCGAAAGAAAATTTAATCTGTGAATCCATATTGTTTAATTGTTCTAACACCTCCTGTCCATTAGTAATGCTATGGTCAATATTGTAAACGTATCATCTACGTATCTCAACCAGCTTATTATTCCTTTAATGTTATTGGTTTTACTATTTTCAAGAAAATCCATATAGATTTCCGCAAGCTGGGGCCCCCCATAGGAAGACCTTCCTGTTTATATATTTGACCGTTGGAGGTGAAGTAATTATTAGCGGTGATGAACTCCAAAATATTAATAAAATCTGTTATCTCTTGCCTACTCAAATTACTGTATTTAAGTAGATTATTCTTTACAAGATTTATCGTTTTTAATTCTGGAATATTCGAGAATATATTTTTCACGTCAAATGAATACATCTTATGGTTTGATTGCATGTTTAAATCTTTAATATGATCGCAAAATTCTTTGGAATTCTTAATAGACCTTTTACCCTCAAATCTATAATGTTTTTTTTTTTTTTAAATTGTGTATAAATCTAGACGTCTTATCGGTATATTCTCTTTATGCACCTTCGGTAATGCCCTAGCCGTCGGAATACCCGGGTTCATATTAATAAGTTTATGGGATTCCCTTTCATTAAAGATGAAAAAAGATAATTTAAGAAGTGGCTTTAAGTTTCTCTGGATGATATTCGTCGGGTCTTTTTTTTATAATTTTGAATGAATTCTCTGCGAAAAAGGTTTCGGTTTTCCATATGTATGATTCTTTATTCATTATGACCGTCGCATTCGCTTTGTCCGCCTTAGTCACATCAAACCATTCTCCCTAATTTTCTGTTTCAGTGAAGTTATTGTTTGGTTATGATGTGTAGAAATTCTATCTTTGTTATTATTTATTAAATTAGAAAGTTTTTTCTTAATATTATATCTAGTCTCTGTGTAGTCTCTTACATCAAACTCCCCTCAACCTCCTGTCACAGTCAGTCCTCAACGACCTTCAAAGACGTCACTCAGTTAGCTTTAGCATTTGTGGTGGAGTGGTCGACATAGGATGGGCAAAGAGGTGAGTGACTGGATGGGCACTTAGTTCATATTTAATTGAACTTGTTCCTCAATTCTTTCATATTTTCTTTTTCTTTTTAGGCCCCTATTGTCAACACATAATCAAGTTCAGCTTGCATCATCAGTATAACTCCACCTCTTAATCAAGATAGCTATTTTAATGTGGCATTACCACCACACTGTTTTATGTACAATGTGCATATAATTTTATTCGCACAGTCACTCACGTTGTTTTATAATTGAAAATTTGTTGTTTCGAACAACAATTTAATCTGTGATTTTAATTGGACTTCATGCTTCATATCGTGTTCACGCCGCACCATTTTAACATTGAAGATTGACAAGACGCCATCACGCCGCGTCACAGGATACAAAGGCGTTTTGTTCACTTATTTTAACATGCCCTCACCTTATTTTTAATGTTTTGTATTTGTGACTGAAGATGTACCATAAGAGGACGAAGCATGTTTCACGAGATAATTTAATGTAGTCTTTTCAGTAAAGACAATTACAGTATTGTAAAGGTGGAATTATAAATTCAAATTTTCACAAGTTGACACTTTGACAATATGGGCTCTAATATGAGGTTTATAACATGCAATATTTAATATTATTATGAAATAGTAATTTCACTTTTTAACTTCTTGAATCCCCCTTATGGGTTCTGCAAAACAAAAATGTAAAATATTCAGTAAAGAGTTGTATGTTGGGTATTCAGCCTGAAGGATGGTTTGATCCTCCTCAGCTCCACCAGCAGCTGTCATAGATAGCCTAGGTATCACTGAAGGGGCACACCTGGGAAATGAGTGAGGTAGTTTCCCATTGTTTTCCTCGCAAGGCCAGAAGTTGCTATTACATATCAGTCTGCCAAGCCAAGAAAATTAAACTCAAAATAACAAAATGAGTAGCAAATGACAAGGTCTATTGAAACTAATCTGGAGTATAACTTGCATTATTATTAATTAAAGGTCACTTCAACTGCTGAACAATCACCACACATCCTACATGCCTAGCTTTTATTTTGAAACACATTCTACAGTAATGAAAAAGAAGTTGAATACTGGTATCTCAATTAAGAACAGTACTTAGGCATGATGTTTATAAATGGAAATTTATAGTAGTAGTAATAATAATAATAGTGAATTCTGAAATTTTTTTCTGAAAGACTACTTATTAACACGTTAAGTGCAATGACAATTTGAGTTCCACTGGATATTATTTTTTGAATCAAGTATATTGATTTGTTGAGCACTAATTTTTAGCAAGTTTACAGCAACAATTTTGAAAACCTTGTCCACCGAATGGTGACTGCTTTGATATTGCCTCTTTAAAAAAATATAGTTATGTCCAATATAGCACCAGAGTTCAGTGCAGCCGATTATTGTATTTCATGGTATGGAAACCAGTTTTTAATAATTCCCGAAGTGGTACGAAACTATTTATACAGTCCATTCCTGAAATCTATGACCTTTTCGTACAATATTCTTGTGAACTGCCATGTGCAGACAAGAAGAGAAATAGCTACTTGCCTTTCAGCAAAATTGCAGAATAATTATGCTCTTTGGATCAAAGAGTTATTCCACATAAAGTATACGAATGATAAGTTAGAAAAATGATAGTCTCTCATCTAGTCAAAAGCAAATAACATTATTATTTCTATGTATAGTGATAAAAGCTGCCTCCAGGCAACAATAGAAATTCTCTAGATTCCTCCTGGCACTACAGGGAAAATATAGCCCTTGGATAAGTTTTTCTTCCAGCAATTGAAGGCTGTCTTTTGCCATTTAACAGACATTATGCCAGCTTGTGAAGACTTTCAGTTTGATATTTATTAGAGAAACAGCCTTCATTCATTTTGAATTTTCTTCCCCATGCTTCAGCGACATGGTTTGCAACCAATTGCACAACGGAGAGACCTCCCAAATTTGAGGTGCCTGCGAAATATTGCCTTCAGCAAATAAGGAAAATTATAGAGAACAATGTGTATATTCGTTGTGCGTGGTGTCAGAAATATTTGTGTTTTTATTATGTGATTAACGCACCCCATTTATGTTTCACCTAACAATAAAGTGACCTTGGCTTGCATTAACCTGCCAGTTCGTTCTGTCTCTCTCCAGCACAACTGCAATTCTACTCTGCTGTGCGGCACACTAGCCGGCAAGATGCAAGGGTTGTCCAATAGCTGTGGTGTCGCATAGATTTTTAATCAAGATTTTTGACACCTTGCAATTTGAGCTGACAGTTATATTTTTGTACCTTGCTATTTTATTGTCTCCTCATCGTCTCAGTAAAATTGCATTGTCGGTTTCGGTATGATATCGGTAGTTCCCTTGTAAGATACAACACGTAACAGTCCAAGATACTGAATATTCTGTCTTGTAGTGCCTATTAATTCCCAACATTCTCCCCACCTTGGTCAACCTCCAGAGGGATGACCAGCTGAATCGGTCAGGCTATTTGTTGTCCCTGTGGGGTACGAAGAGTAACAGTCCTTACCTTATGGTCTCTTTCTTCCATCAGCCTCTCTATTCTTCCTCTTCTCCAGAGATGGTGGCCATCCTCTTGAATCAGAACTGGATCTCCGACTCAGAACTCAATGTATCTCCTGGACGTATTTTGAACTTCATGAAAACTCTTGAGTTCCAAAAAGTACTCCTTGGTCCATCTTCTCCAAGAAATTGTCTGCTAGTTTCTGCTCTAGTCTGAATTCTCTTGTCAAGACATGTTTAATAGTCAGTTCTGTACCTGTGGGCACGATTAGGAGTCCTTCGCCAACAAGAAAGTGTGCTGGAGTCAGGTCTTCAGCCTCGCCTCCATGGGAGATTAGCCTCGAGTTTACCACAGCTTCAGTGCTGACTAAGTGTTGAGCTGTTCTCTTTGAGTCGTGATTGTCCCAGTACTCTTCGTAAACATTGCTTAATTGTGCCTACCAACCTCTCCCACCATCCTCTCCGCCAAGCTGCCCGAGTTTAAACCTAAGAATTTCATTTAAACCCGATCTGCAGGTAGTGGATCTGCCACAATAGGAAATGTGGTCTTATGTCAGTTGGCTAGTTTCTTCAGGGTTGCTGAGGGGCGATAAACTTCCAGCCGATACTGATTTTTGGAAAGGAATGGATGGGTCTCTGAAGATGATAATGCCTTCCAAAGCTCCAACAGTTCTGCATTAGTGGCCTGAAACGTCTTTGCTTGTCTGTATAAATGGTACGTGGAAGTTCACACCTACCAGCAAACTTCTGAAAAGCTATCAGGAAGGTGTCCGTGGCCATACTGGAACATAACTCTATGTCTTTTGCACATGTAACAACTCAAATGAACAGGGCTATATTGGCCTTTTCCATATTCATGCCCACTTTTATGTAGAGAGGACTGACGGTCTATCCCGGTAACTAGGAAGGGCTTTGATGGTCTCACCCGATCTGCAGGTAGTGGAGCTTCAATTTGCTATCATCTTGGGTTTTTCATTATTCTGCATGGGAGGCATCCGTGCAGGACCTTCTTAGTGATTTGACGGGATCTAAGGATCCAGAATTCTTTCCAGAGATCTGACAACAGTATCTGGATTCTAAAATGATGCAATCTAATTGCCGGATAAGGAGGCTCGTGAATTGGGGAGACCCGCCTAGTGGTTTGGGAGGTCGTTGTACCCTAGTAAGATCTTCACAATGCAAGCGACTCTTGAGATGAATGAGTCTGTCTATGATGGAAGGGTTCGAATTGTCTTATCTGAATTCTTTAGGAATTGGTTGACTATTCTGGAGTGTTTGAAGCGCTAGTGCAAAATATTCCCATTGAACGGCTCTTATCCAGTAGATACATGCCTTTGTGAGTTCAACTGCTGTTGACTCTCCTGTGGGTTTTTCTCGATGACAAATATTGTGTGCTAACACTGCACCTGATACGAAGTCATCCATGAAAGTGTTATTATCTATGAGGGGTGCCACAATAGGAAATGTGGTCTTATGTCAGTCGGCTAGTTTCTTCAGGGTTGCAGAGAACAAGTATGGACTGCTGGTCAGGCCGAGTGGAAGCCTAGTGAAGCGATAGGTTACTATCTTTTCTGCCGTGTAGTAGCTCCCATTACTATCCTGAGTAACCCTGTACCCCAAAATCTTGTCAAGTCCCCGTCTTCCTCATGTAAGGCTAGCTGAAGAAATGCTTGTGTAATATTGCTAATGATGGCCGAGAGATGTATTCTGAATCGTAACAAAATAGCTAATATCTCGAGCAGCAGATTTGGGCCTTCCTCTGAAACATCGTTCAGAGGATGAGAGTCTGTTTCATGAGAAGGCACATTGACAGGTATGCTCCGCTTCGTTCTTCCATATTTCTCTTTGTTCACAGCTTGATGAGGGAGGTAGAACGTGGTGATCTTTGTCTCTCCAGCAGGTGTTACTTCTACTTGCTCCTTCATGATGTCCAGCATTTGTTTTATAGCACTCTTCCTTCGTAGCACTATTATTTTGAAGTATTTTACTCAAGGTATTGAATCAAAGTTCTACATTTATTTGGTTACTTGAAGGAAGAACATTCTGTTTTCTTGGTAGACAGGCTATTCTGTGATGATCTTGTACATGATAGGCTGCTTGTATTTCTTGAAGAATTGCTGTCTCTTTCTGAGTTATTTCTCAATCATGATTTGTTGTTATTCCCATCGTCTTTAGGTCCCAGAAGTGTCTTAGTTCATCGTCCGAAGGTGACCAAACCTGATCATTGAAATTGGCAACAGTTGGATTCATACATGTTCCAGATTGGCGAGGATCGATCAAAATATCATTGGAATCAGAACGATCGATTCAGAAATTCAAATCGGTGAGATGTCTTTCACTATCTTCCAGTATTGGTCACTGCTGATTAAGATCCCCTAGAGCAGGTTCTCTTGAGAATCAGTCCTAGGGTTGGCTAACTGCAATATGTTGTGGCATGCCACAGTCTTAATATCTTGTGGAGCTGCTGGCTGAGGTGAGAGTGAATGTGCACTTTCATAAGCATTGATGACAGCCATAGAACTTGTCCAAACTCCTTTAATATTGAATTGAACGACTCTGCATTGACATCAGGGATTAGTCTGGGATTCAAATTTGCAAAGAGTCGCTTCGTGTTTGTTGGTGGTTAGCAATTGTAAGTGATCTGTTCTTGATCTTGATAAATATTGCCTGACTTCCACTGTTTGGCATACACCAAGTAAGATGGTGTAGCACTGTAGGTCCTGTGATGCTGACTGCAAGAATGTGAAACCTCATATACTGATGTTTATTTTACCTACGGAGGCAATGTTGGTCTGACCTTCTGAGGCATTAGAATTCTTAATGTAATCACAAGTGGATTTATGATGTGCCTTCTTGTGGTTAGTACACTGTGCTCTTCCTTTATTTCTGCAATTGGATGCTGTATACTTGAATGAGGCACGGAAAGCACCGATGAGTTCTCTGCAGTCTCTTTTTGCTCCGTATCATTGGTGATTTTCTTACAGTCCTGGGCCCAGTGGCCCTGTGATTCACAAAAGGCACAAAATTGTTCCAGCCTCTTGGCCCCTTTTCATACTGAGACTTTAGGATCGGCACAGAAGTGAAGAGCTGTTGCCATAGGGTTGTAGCTTGATAATCTGGAAGTTTCACAGCAAATCTTCTGTGTGGTAAGTACCCCATCCGCTTCCTTGCCAAGGAATTCCATCAGTTTTAGGATGTTGCCTTCTGAAAGATATTCTCGTTTGGTGTGGATAATCTAGCGACGGCAAATGTCAGGAAATACTGTGAGGATCTTCAGTGGAAGTACTTGGCCGTAGGCATTCATGTCTTCCCCTAGTGCACGCAGAGCTTGAATGCGGTGGTTACAATCAATAAAAGTTAAATTAAGCACCTCTGGTATTGCAAAGTGGATGGGCTTAATATTTTCCAGGCAGTCCAAGTGGGCCTGTATAATCCTATTCTTGTTGCCATAATGAGTATTAAGAATTTTCTCTATTATTCATATGTCTTGGCTGTCATGGCGATACCTTCAATCAAGTGCTTTGGTTCTCCTAAGTAACCTTGCAGAAATACGTGTTTATAAATGTTGAGTAGTAACGAGTCATTATCGATCGACTGTTGGAAGTGTTCCCAGAAGCGTGCCCATGTCTCTGTGTCACCTGAAAAGGGTTCCAGTTTTATTGGAGGCAAGTGTTGGTACTAATTGTGTGTCGGTGATCCTAATATTCGACATCGAACTTGCCAGTTGTTTTCCCATCTCGTAAAATATGTATGATAGTATGCTTGGTGGTTTCAATATATTCTTCACATGTAGTCGTGTCATCAAAGAGGGGGTGAATCTCATTGTCAAGGCGTGTTAATTTGTTTAAGGTCTCCTTACAATATTCGTAATTTTCAGGAGAGGTAGACTCGGTAAATTCTCGTAATTCCTTGACTAAACATGAAATGTTTGTTCTTTCCCTAGCATGTCTTCTTTTCAATTGGTGCAGTCATGTGGTATTAGTGTCACTGCCTTCCATGCTGAGCCTGTCAACATGAATTGCTATAATAAAGGAACACAATGTTAAAAAGGGAGTTAAGAGGTTCCACCTATTCAATACACTGATATACAGTTGCACAAACTTATGTTAAAACATGTTTAATTCGGGACCGGTTTCGACACATATTTGGTGCCATCATCAGCCGATTGATAGAGCAGGGCAAAAAATATACGATTATCAACACACACAACACAAAATATAAGACAATGTTCATACTGTAAAGGATATATGTAAAAAATGTAACACTTTCATGAAGATGAAATATTCAATTGAAGGTCATAAGCAACGTGACAGTCTTGTACACTTCTGCTGTGAGTGTTGAAATCACATATAATGATGTTGAATTAATGGATAAGAACAAGTTAAGGGACTTGATTCAACACATTGCCTTGTTATATTGTGATAAAAAGGATCTTGAAAGATGCAGCTTGTGTACAGCTGTTGCTAGACAAGGAATAACATGCTTTTGTTTTATTGGCATGTCCAAAGGTGGATAGCGACATATATGAACTCCTAAGAGTTTCTTAGTTTTAACTGTATCAATACGGATCTATACGATGAAGTTCTTAAATTGTACTAATGTTCCCGGTGCTAAAACTCGACTTCTAAGACCTATCGTTGTGGTCACTGACGATGCTTCTAGCACCATGCATGTGTTTTCCAGTCCTATGGTCATAGTAAAGAATAACTTCCAAGACCTAACGTGGTGGTAAAGAGTACTGTTCTAACATCAGTCTTACCGTAGTAATGAAATGGTGTATGGCTTTTTTTGCTGGGAGTGTCCGAGGACATGTTCAGCTTGCCAGGTTCAGGTCTTTTGATTTGAGGCCCATAGGTGACCTGCATGTCGTAATGAGGATGAAATGATGATGAAGAAAGTATACACATCTAGCCCTCGTGCCAGCGGAATTAACCAAGGATGGTTAAAATTCCCAACCCTGCCGAGAATCGAATCCGACCAAAGGCCACCACGCTAACCATTTAGCCATGGAGCTGGATTTAGCGTAGTGATAATGTTTCTAACTCCGAAAGATGTCTTCCAACTCTTAAAAATAACTAAAATAAAAATTAACTTTCTAGACCTAATATGGTGGTAAGGAATAATGCCGTAATGCCAAAAGAATGATTTTGAAGTTTTATCGTAATGGTAAAGAATTGTGATCTAACACCAGAAGAATGTAAATTTACAACTCACATATTATAAATACATCTACACTGTATGTCCTAACTTTCTACTAAATCTGTCTTATCATTCCCATACAAACACTTCCAACCATCCATGATATTCTCAAATACCTTAAAATAACAGCTTGACATGATGTCATTACAAATTAACAAATCGTCGTTGCCGGAACAAAACCTCCTATGTGATAATATTTTTGGAGATATACTGACCCGCAGCACATTATCAAAAGCGAGAATGCCTTGACAATATTCACACAATATTGCACCTTAGATGACAGAACCTTACCAGCCAAAGTTCTTAAGCTAAAATATTTCACATAGGAGGTTTTGTCCCGGCAGCGACGATATTATAGTGTGACGTTCAAAATTAAATCTTCCTATTACCCAACACTTCTAACCTTGAAGCCTAAATAAATCTACATTTAATATTCAACACTCGAAGCCATGGGACGACTGCACTCATATGAATCTACGGTTATATTCAAATCTGAACTAAATTATTCAAATTATTCAACTAGCACTTCATCATAAATAATTCTTCAAGCAACTCTTTACAAGATCTACAGGTGGTATTTGGACTCTTCCTGAATACATATGAACATCACTACTCACAAAATCCACAGGGTCTCACAATTATCCCTGGACAACATTTCACCTTCGCATAATATGCAGGGGCTCAGTCTTCAGATGCACCCTGTTGTGCAATATGTGCTCAACATCAATAAAAGTTCTGCCTGAATAAATTTTCAGTTTGACGTCTCATTACTTCAGTCCCAACTGATAACTGTAGCTTCTGAAATTCATCGCTTAACTTGGGCCTCAAATTTATCCCAGAATTTACACCAGCTAATTTATTTCCTCAAAAATATTCTGAATCCAATTCTCCTCAAATTTTCTACTCCACATTTTAAATAGAACAAAATTTATCTTCAAATTTATTATTATTATTTCTTTTACTGGTATTGATTTGCTTCGAACACAGTATGAACAGTATGAACTGCGTTCTCCTTTATTATCATTATTTAATAATTTTGTTGGTTATGATGACTAATTTCTAGAATTAACCTCTGAAATTACACAACGGACAAATGTAGGCTTCAAAAACTCATTTTAAGGATACAGAATTAGTTGATATAGATATTATAGTGAACCTGAAATATTTGTCCTGAATGAGTAAATTCATAATTCCAATATTAATTGTCCATTATTGGACATAAATTTTTCAGCTAACTCATTCTTGGTTGCCAGCATTTCGCCCCAGTGTACCAATTTGGGCTCATCAGTTGGTAACTAGCACACGTACCAAGACATATAATATATGCATGTAATGGAGGCCACTATGTAGGCTACTTGGAGTCACAGGCAGTGCCAATGCGCTACGAGAGACTTAAGTCTCTCTTACAAAAATTGATGCCTGCTGGGCAATCAGATGATATAGGTATTATATTGGAGGTGTGCTAGTTACCAGCTGATGAGCCCAAATTGGCACATTGCGGTGAAGGGCGAAACGCTGGAAACCAAGAATGAGTTGGCTGGAAAATTTATTATGTCCAATAATGGACCATTTATATTGGAATTACAGAATTAGTTAGCAACTTTATTATTGTTATTATTAATAGTGGTGTTTACTAAATCTCAAGTTAACCTCTGATTTAACACTGCAGATAAGTATAGGTTTAAAAGAACACCTTTTAACAACACAAACTTCATTCAGTAACATCACTAAAAAATCACTGGTAATTATTTATGTTTGTCTTGTCAATACTAATCAAAAGCTATTTAATCCATATTAATTAAAATATTGTACGTTTCTCTTCGTCAGCAACCAAACAATCTACCAAATAATCTGCGGACTTGATACAAAACCATATTAAAAATATACTATCAAATAAGTTATAAATTAAAATACAAGAATTGTCATCTAAATAAGATCTTTAAAATTACAAAGAAATAATATATCTTTTTCTTTAAATGTTCTGATAGTATCTCTGAAAACAATGTGTGCATCGAAAATGTAAAACTTAAAATTATATTGTAGCTCCTTCTGTACTCTTTATCTATTGAAAATACCTTCAAAATGGCTAACAGTGTTCTTCTTTAGTAAGTTGGAGGAAGATATACAGTGACATTTATTTAGATGAGACATCGAATGTGCGAGAAAGTAACTGACATCTGTTTCTTTTATCTAATGTTAACAAAGTGTCGATATATATCTAGACTGAGCTTATGTATTAAATGTGGATTATGTATGAATTTAATATGTATTAAATGACTTTTGATTAGTACTGACAATGCGAACATATAACATTTTTCAGTGTTGTTGTTGAATGAATTTTGTATCTTTAAATGGTATTCTTTTAAACCCATATTCTTGTTAGCCATTTTGGAGGTATTTTCAGCAAACAAAGACTGTAGAAGGAGCTGCAATATAAATTTGAAATTTTTTACATACACGTTGTTTTTAGAGACATTATCAGAATTATTTTAAGAAAATACATTTTTATGTACTTTTACAGATTTTATTTTGATGTCCATTCTTGTATTTTAATTTATAACTTATTTGATAGGATATTGTAATATGTTTTTCTATCAAGTTTGTGGATTATTTAGTGGATTTCTTGGACGCTGATGATGAGAATGTGGTTCTCGAAACGTATGCCATTTTAATTAATATGGATTAATTAGCTTTTGATTAGTATTGACAAGGCAGACATATAGCATTACCAGTAGTTTTCAGTGTTGTTACTGAATATAAGTCCATATGGACCAAAAATAAACCATAATGGTTAAAATTACAAACCTCATTATCGATTATCATCATTCATTAATGGTGTTGATAACTGATTTTTAAGCTGACATTTAATATAATACTGTAAACAAACATAGATTTAAAGGAACACATTGTAAACTTCTTCTGCACACAAGCTACGTCTTGAATCTCATGACAAATATCTATACATCTTAAACCTGAATTGTGGCGTTACTATAATTATTAAACATAAAGAAAACACGGACGTTAAAATAGCAAGTTATGCACTTTTAAAGGTACATGATTGCAAGTTTATGTGACCTTTGAGTGTCAGATTCACATCATACTCTATTCCATCAACCACCTTGGACATAGCCCTACTAGTACATATGTTGACTGCTATGACAGTGGCCTTCTATATATATATATAAAATAAGAGTTTTGTCTGTACATTGCTCAGAATTTGAAAAGAAGGTATTTCTGTATTGGTCATGTCCACAGTAACAAGGACATGCAGTTTTTAACCTTTCCGTAATTTCTGTCTGTATGTATGTATGTATTTATGTATTATGCACACGCATCACGAGAAAACGGCTGAAGAGAATTTAATGAAAATCGGTATTTAATGTCGGGGATGAGCCACTATAATCTGTGCTATAAATAATTTTATTCCTGCTGAGTGAAATGGTAGTTCAGTATCGATAAGTACTACATAACCGTATATAGTGTTAAATTTCCGATCATTTATGTCATATACATTTTTCCCATACTGGCTATGATAACACACATATTCATGAATTTGTATTTTTGTTGCTAAGTCCATATCAACACCGAGCCATGAGAAAATGGGTATTTATTTGTTTATTTAGTGTATGCATACAAATACATTATTACAAATGAACAACAGTAATCAATGAACTAAACTACAAACAAACATCTAGACCTTGTATGTACTCAATATATTTTGGGGTTGCTAACAAGAAGTCTTCATATGGCCTTCCATATGCTCTGATGCTGCAGTCCTCCCTGATGTGTTCAATAGTTTGTCGCGGTGCACCACGGTCTCATACCGGTGAGGACAGCATTCGCCATTTAAAAAGTGAATCCTCATGTCCCGTCCTTAGGTGGTTGAGCATTGGCAATACCTTGCGAGGTTGATCAAACCCTGGAACTGTCTTAGTGATGCATGGCACAGAGGTGCCAACTATTACGGATTGTCCGTAATTATTACTGATTTCACTTCGCGGTTACGGAGTTACGGTCAAAGGGGAAATTATTACGGAAAATCTGGCATTATCACGAAAAGGTCATTTTCGACGGAAACAAAAGAAAAGGAAAAATGTTCAGTCCTTTCGAGCCTTTCTCCTAAATCGTCTTTATTTCAATGCTTGTGAGTTGGCAACGATAATTATTCGATGGTGACTTCCTTTTGCTACCCATAAGCGTTGTAAAATTCATTGTGAATGAAGGAGCTCAGGCGCTGCTCTTCTCCACTACAGATCCTTCAGTAATATTGTATTTGCTGTGTTAAGTGTACCTGACAGTTGACAGAAAGATTGAGAATGAAGTGAGGCCTACATTAAGCACATCTGCACTGGTATCGCTTATGGTTCAGAAAACGAAAATGTCATCACAGTCGGAAGGATGCTTCAAGAAAAAACTGAAAAGCAGCTGCTGCGTGAGAAACAAGCTACAAGGAATTTTTTATCACAGAACTAACAGGTTGCGTGCAAACGTTATTGTGTAATATGATATACTTTTGGATGGATTGCTAGTGGGAAGGGCAAAAGGGGTGTCATTATCAAGACGGATGGAGCATGCTTTGGACTTGACTCGAAATTTTTCTCGGGGACGGAGGGCGATTAATGATAATCCACTTCAAAGTTGGCGCCTCTGATGGCATCCTTGGCATGTAGCTGGAGCATTTTTCATCCATTCTCGCCTCCAAGAATCGGTGATGTTGAACCCGATGTGATTGATGTCAGTTGCAAGAGGTGGATGTCTCGAACGGAGTTGGTTGATTTTGAGGTCCGAGATGTCAGAGTGTACCGGTAGTCCAGGGTTCGCTAGGATCTTGTTGTATTCTCTGATCAAAGCTACTTTCCTTCGCAGGTTAGGGGGTGGTATGTTACTTAGGACAGGCAGCCAAATGGTGGGAGTAGACCTGATTGTTCCTGTAATAATGTGCATAGTACTATTAAGTTGGACATCAACTTTGTTAGTATGGGCGCTGTTCAACCATACTGGTGCACAGTACTCCGCCGCAGAGTATACCAGGCTCAACGCAGACGTCCGCAGAGTTGTGGCGGATGATCCCCATGTGGTTCCACAAAACTTTTGTATGATGATGTTTCTTGTTCTCAGTTTCGCAGCAGTTTTTGTGAGATGTGATTTAAATGACAGGGTCCTGTCTAGTGTGATTCCCAGATATGTTGGTTCCTTATTGTGGGTAAGTTGTGTACCATCAAAGTAGACTTCCAGAGTCCTATTGGATTGTCTGTTGTTGAGATGGAAGCAAGTCACCTCTGTTTTTCATGCATTTGGTCGAAGCCTCCATTTTTAAAAATACTCTGCAAGCACAGACAAATCAATATTACCGCTCACTTACATTATAACATTGTAGTGAAGTTGTGCTGCAAATATATCGATCTATATGCAAGAATTGTGTCTCTGTTGTGGTTTCTGGTGGGTGTTTGTGGATTATTTTGATGTGCTGACCTAGTGTTGGTGTTGTCTAGTAGTTTTACGATCTTTATTTGCTGTTATTAGTGTTATATATGTTATATTTGTGAAAGTTTTACACCCTAAGTGGCAGCCATTTTGGATTTGCTACAATGGTTCCTGAGATAACACTAGATAGAAAGGCAATTTATTATATCCGTCTATAAAATCTTGCCCTAAGTGTCAGCTATCTTGTCTGATTTAACATAATTGCCACAGAAACCACGATTCATATAGAAACTCTTACATATCCGGTGTTGCCTAGATCACAGAATCTGTATTGTTTAATTACATCTATGCCCTGTCTAAGTACACCATCTTTTACTTAGTCAGCCATCGTTAGGGCGGGGTCGATGTTGCTTTACGTCCGTAGGTTTTAACCTTAAAGTGCCCTACACGTGTACCCCGGGTGGTGTTAAGAAAGCAACATAACTGGCTGCCAGACAGTCCTTCCAGCTCTCCTGTCTACACGACAAATACATACCAAACTGAATAAGAAAATGGGTAAACAGAATTTAATGAAAATCGGTATATAGAGTCGGGGAATAAGAAATTACAGTTTAAGCTATAAACAATTTTATTCACTCTGAATGAAATGGTAGTTTAGGGGAAGGCGTCTAAAATTTAATTTTTAAATACCTATGTTATTGGTCCTATTGAAAAGTACTACATAACTGAAGTTATAGAGAATACAATTTCCGATCATTTATGTTTTATTCAGTTTTACCATACCGACTATGATAAGAGTGGTATTTCAGAGTCAGAAGAAAATTAAATGTGAAGGCCTACATTGATCAACAATAATATTACATTGACCATTGTTTGTTGTGCTGTTCCTCGTCTATGCTGACACTCAACTCCGATAGGTAGGATTACTGCTGCAAACTGAGTATATCAGCCTGACTGAATATTGGTGGGAAATTGCTGGGGAGTTAGATAACTTTCTTCTTTAGCATGTCATTCCTCTGGTTCAATACTGCTGGTAGGTAACACACTGGATCATCATAGTATTCCACCTATTTGATACTACTCTGACGTGCTGTTTGGAATGAGCAGTGTGCACACTTATGGCAGAGGCTTTTTTAGTAGTAGTAGTAGTAGTAGTAGTAGTAGTAGTAGTAATAGTAGTATGAACTGGTCTAGAATTCCAATTTAGGCCTATTCCAAATTATAGTACCACAATTCACTAAATAACTCAAAATTGATCTCTGAAAAGAGCTGTTTCTTAAGAAAAGCTTCTTCCTCTTCACTTTTATTAAATTCTACATTTATTTTATTCCAAATTAGCAGCGAAGATGGGGTTTCTCCTCCAAGTCAGATAGTTTTTTCCCCCACCATTGTAGTGAATTGAGATTTTCAAACTCTTTGGATACTCCTAGGATACAGATAAGTAAACAGGCATAGTTTTTGCCCTGGAACTCTCCACTATTCGAATCCCCACCCCCACCCCCGCGCGGAGTGTTCACAGATCATGGATGTCTGCGGCCTGGTCATTCCAGCTCTGGAACTTTGGACTGTTAGATCGGCAGTGTAGTACTGTTTATTAAAAGTGAGAAAATGTGTGGTTTTTCATTTGATTATTTCATATGAAAGCATTGCTTTTAATCACGTCATTCCTACTGACGTCATTGTAATGACCCATGTTCATTTCGGTTGGGAAAAACCACTAAGAGAGTCCTTCGGAGAATCTAAAAAGGCAGGTGGAGAGTGAGTGTTTGCCATTATAATGTCATCTCCCCAACCTGATTGTGACTGATGGTAGGCAGCTGGCCTTACATTACCATTACAATGAAAATTCCCTAACCCAGTCTTCATATGAGAAAAAACATTTGGTGACTTCCCCGTCGCGTTTCTAGGGTATCGTTAAGAACTATGCAATTTAATACAATCTTGCTCACAATATGTACACTATCTAACCTAGAATGCTGTATACAATGTAGAATTCTGTAGCGAACCACAGGTACATCAGCTAATAATAAAGAAAGATTGGTGGATGTTCGTCCTAATCAATACAATTTATATTTGGTTATTTATTTACACCATCAATACGGAACATAAAACGTATAAATTATGAAATTGGTCATCTTAACGCTTTTTTTTATATATTAACAACACACTACAGAAGAAACACAGAAAAATACTTTCGTATTCAAACATCTTCTGTGTCATTTCTGTCTTGATGAAATGATCCGTAATTGCACACAGGATATTATACTCACTATATGGCAGGAAGGGAAAAAACCTCTTGTTCGATAAGATAGGGCCACCTTTTCGCAGGTAGCGAACACTCCCTTGTCAACTGAGTTTAGACAAATGTCAACGTTTTGGTAATATTGGGTAAAAGAAACAGACATTGCATTCTCCCACATTTGATGTCTCATCTAAGTAAATAAATAAATGTTTCTGTAGATCTTCCTCCAACCTTGGTAACATATGTACAGGTTTGTGTCCTACTATTTGCTTTATATGAAACCCAACAACAGAGCTTGAATTTTACATATCTTTCAGTAACTCTTCATGAAATAATCTAAGTCCAAATTTCTTATCGAAATCTCGCTGAGATATGTGATGTCCTCACTACTGGACTTTGCCATGGCCCATATATTGCTCCCGAAATTCACCGTGGAGACTGTTCCAATCCTTTGGAGAAAAATGATGCAGATTATCCCTCACTCTCTGGTTGTATAGCCACGCCACCCTACGGCAGAATATGGCGCAACAGTAATGCCTCTGGATCATCACCTTCTGAAATCGTGGGGATCTTCTAAAAATTGATACTCAAAATAATACAGAAATTCAGGCTGTCATGCCTCCTCTTTCAAAATAATTTTCATTTCATTTTAAATGCCTAAAATGCCCTAGGCATCACCTGGGCTATTTTCTTCCACTGTGGCACATAGCTCGACTCGTGGCATACATCTTACGTCATGGAATCACCTCCTGTTCTCATTTACTTTGACTTTGTTTTTCAGTGCTTATATGTGATATTTAACAGATATTTCACATGGAGAAACCCTCTGGCATTTCATGCATTTCACCTGTGAAATTTGGGGCTTTATTATTGCCGGAATGGCCCCATTATCCTTTAAACTTCAGCTCCCGAAGGACTGCAAAATCCCACATATCTGAAGATGTTCATTCATGCAAGGAGACTGCATTCCCTCAGAGTTCCATCTGTCACTGTCACTTGGGACCTCAAACACCTGGTTTACTGGAGAATATCGATCACATACTAGCATAAGCGGAAGGATACGATATACCTTAAAGAGCTATGGCGACACTATAATCTTAGCTTGTAAAGTAATGGTTGACATTTCTTCAACATTGCATTGACTACAATTTTCTGCTTTTGTCTAAAAGGGGTGACCTGTTTTGTTTGTGTGCTTGTGTTGGCATTTTATGTCCATTTTATTTATTTTTTTCCAGTAAATATATTGTGATTGTAGCAACATTTAGTTTATTCTCTGTTCTGTTGAAATTATGTTTTTGATTTTGAGATTGATACTTTCACGTCCGTAATCGTAGACCTGATGATAATTTGAAGAAGTCTTCCTCGTGAATAGTCAATGTTTTCTTCTCAAGACGCAGAGCAAAGTTCTCTGCAAAATGTAAAGAATTTCACCTTGTTTTCTTGACACAGCAAAAGCCCAAAAGCTTATCATCATGTCTGTGTTTCTGATTATTCAGTCTCTTTTGTAACTAACAATTTATTATTTTTCTAGCATTTACGACATCAGGAGTATCTGTTGCTGAGCCTAAGAGCTCTTCGGCGACACGTTCTAATTAGGAATTTCATTATCAGAAAGAGACTATGGAGTAGACATACTATTATTGAATGAAATGTATGTCTGCAAGGATTGCCTTTTCATGGGAGAGTCAAGTTTCTTAACTGTCTTTGAAAAATGTTTGTTTAGATCATGAAATATATGGGGGGCTGCTTTCATCTCTGTCGTGGAATCTCAACTCTTTCACTGGTCATCAAGAACAAATCTACACTTAATAAAAAGTTGTTGGAAAAATGAATATCACACACAGAATAATTACAAGTCAGTTTTCTGGCCTTTCTAGGGATAGCTTTCTTCTACTTTGAAAAAAAGAAAATTGCTCTTTTTAGGTGGTTTAGAGAAATGTTTAGCTGAAGAAGATTGGTCACATCCAGTTCTGCATCCAAATACAGTACAAAACACATTCGCATGTTGCAGTAGTTAGTTTTCCAACGTTCCTCTCTTCAGACACAATGTATTTTCACATGACAATGAATTGCAACAAAATAATCAGTGATTATTATGAAAACTGTGGATAGCGGTAACCGTGTGCTTACGATAATACTATACTAGCATACTGCAATCTCAGGTGACAGTGCTGCTGCTGTGTGACATGGCCATGACTCCCCTCATTTGGCTTACAGGTAAAATTGATGGTAACAAATAATACTGAATGTTCTTCTTTACTATTATTCTGCAAGCAAGTATACTGGAACATGTGTTTATTGGTAACTTGACAGTAAGAGCTCTCACACTTCTTCTTCTTCTATACGTTATGCAGAAACTGTACAAGAACAATCCACATACTCTTGAAGCCCTGGAGAATGAAATCAGTCGACTAATAATGGAAATTTCAGAGCAGAGATATGAGTGTTGAGTTTTTTTACGCTGATGCAACATTTATATTGGTTTTCAACTTCGTTCATTATTAACTCTTAACTAATAATTTTGGCCTTACATAATGAAAATGACTGGAATGCTATGTGACCGAATGTTACCTGTGAGATTGAAAGTTAAAGTACCGGGCGAGTTGGCCGTGCGGTTAGGGGCGCGCAGCTATGAGTTTGCATCCGGGAGATAGTGGGTTCGAACCCCACTGTCAGCAGCCCTGAAAATGGTTTTCCATAGTTTTACATTTTCACACTAGGCAATTGCTGGGGCTGTATCTTAATTAAGGCCACGGCTGATTCCCTCCCACTCTCAGGCCTTTTCTATCCCATTGCCGCAATAAGACCTATCTGTGTCGGTGCTCAGATGGTATGGTCACATTGTTTGGAGGGATGAGAACTATGTGGAGAAGAATGTCTTGAGGATGCATGATGAACGCAAAAGGAAGAGAGGACAGCCCATGAAAAGAGTGATGGAGCTAATTCAGGAAGATCTTGAGGAGATAGATCTACATGAGGAACTGGTAAAAGAATGAAATCGAAGGTGCTCATTAAAAACAGCGACCCTGTATGAAATGAGTTTAGCTGCAAAAAGAAGTAGTACGGTAATGAAACTGAACACCCGCCCATGCTGCTATAGTTTACTGGTGAGTCTAGCAATGGAGGCCAGGCAGTCTGTTGCTGTGACGTCCCCTTTATAGTGTGGTGACATTTTGCTGCCTCTCCCTGTACTATATATCACCATATACAAGCCAGTATTTCATACTTAATCTCCATTAGGAAAAAGTAGAAATTGTACATTGTAGGTTCATCTTATACATTAGATATAAATTTCAATACTGATGATGATAAGAAGAAAATTTGTGGCACAGTACCTGTCAGATACATGGACAGGGGGGTGAAATGAACTGTGTTGGTTGCATCAGACTTACTGTGAACAGTTTCTTTTGTTTTCCAAATGTAAACAGTTAAATAGGTACACACTTCATCTTGTGAGAAAAGAAATTGATGATAGAAAATAATACTGAGTGTTCTTCTTTATCATTACTCTGCAAGCAAGTATACTGGAACATGTGTTTATTGGTAACTTGACAGTAACAAAGTATCTCAGATTTATTTAATGAAGGTAAAACTCCTTGTTGTACTGCCATGCTGGTTTCAGAAGTTTTGGGCTCTGATAAATATGTTTATTAATATTAGTAACTTGGTGTTGTTTATTCCAGATTTTTGCCTACAACTTCTTAATTTTTTCCCTTCTTTCATATCCCAGTAATGTATTTTTCAAAACTGAACTAGATGATTTTCAGTTTATTTTCATTTTAACTCATGTATTGTTTATTTTCAAAATAATGATATATATATAATTTACACAATACCCTAAAAACAAAAATTCAACATACGTGTGCGTGAAAAAACTACAAAAAGTGCCCGAATTTACCCCATACTTGTACTGTAGGAGAGTCACAAAGTTCCCCCCTATACAATACAAGTTTCTTCAGTTTATTTACATTAATTAGTATATTTTTTGTCATAAAATGTTGGTCATCATCAGCTAAAAGTTGAATAACATTTAAAGCTAAGAACTACAAGTGTCATATAGCAAAACATTAAACTAAAAAACTATATTGAAGCTAAAATGACAAATTCATGGCAGTTAAAAAATGTCTTATAAAGGTCATATGATGCAGCATTTACATAAGTTCTTGAAGTGAACCAGAATTGTTGTTGACATTAAAATGCAGCTTTTGGTATTTGAAGATGTAAACATTAAGTCTTGGCTTACGTTATATGGGACGTTTTTGTGAATTTGTAATAAAGCCCGACTAGTAAAAAGTATTACATAAATAATGAGTAAATAAATAAACAGAAAAAGTAAGTAATGGTAACGGACATGGCATGTTTAATAGCAACCACAAGTGAATCACAATGTTGATAAGTTTGTGGTTGCTATTAAACAGCCCATGTCCCTTACCATTGTTTACTCCCGAGCCCCTCAGTTCATTGTTCCAGATGTGTGACAGTGCGGCAACAGCAGATTCATGAGTGAGAAATCTAACCCCTTAATGCCCAGTGTCTTCATGTGAGGATACAAAGTTCTTTGCTTAAAAAAGAAACTGTATTTGATATATTATTGTACCCCATGGTAGCATTAAACAAAGCAAAATGGAAATGAGAAACCAAATACAGGGAAAACTAACCTGGCACACTGTGTGAGGTTGCTAGGAACGGAAGCAGGCTCATGGTGAGATTTTCCCCCGCCCTTGAAATAAATGACGAAAATCATCTTTATTGTACTGTTTTAGATTTAATTGGTTTATTAAAGCTTTTTGTATTTATTTTCATAAGAATTATTGTAACCTTACATTATTTTAGTTACAAATGTAGAATATTTTACCTTGTTTAATATAACCATGACAAATAGAATACCTAGTGTGATCACTCCGCTCTCTTAACATCATCATTGGTGGCCCCGCCGGAGTGTGGCGTTACAGTCGCAACGCACCAGCTGCAACAACATGTGCACCAAATTGTCGACAAAGGTAATAGGCGGGGTTGCGTGTGAAGTCATGGTAATAATTTTAATGCCTATCGAGGGAATTTGTTTGTTTTGATATTTTCCGAAAGTCTCTGTTAATATCTGTGCAGTGCTTTGTGTGTGCAATCAACTAAGTTTTCTATTATTTAGAGAAAATGTCTTACTTTTGTTCTGGTTGTAAATCAGGTTACGGGAGGAAGCCTGACGGCAGACAGTTCTTTTATACTGCCAAAAGAAAATATCTGTTTGCAAAGTAAATGAGAGTTATTCCAAAAAAAAAAAAAAAAAAAGATAAGCAATTGCTGGCCAAAAGCAGAACGTGTTACCTGCATTTTCGGCAGATTTACTTAACTTATAAAGGCGGACTGTTTCATTGTGTACAGTAAAAACATCCTCGTGTGAGATGAAAATTAAAATCAGGAGCGGTGCCTCATGGTTTTTTCCAAATTTACTGAAATACATATCCACTGCGGTAAAATTGCGAAAGGCACCCGGTAAGAAAAGGAGTGAAGACAGTATCAAGAGGATAAGGAACCAGAATCACGATGTGAGTGAAGCAGTGATGGCAACTGTGAGCGGTAAGGTTCAAGGTCGGGCTAGTGGTAGTCAAATTCACGGCCAGTCTAGTTCTCTTGCTGATACCCAAAAGTCAATTCTCAAAAGTCTCTCAAAAGGCGACTAAAGTACGCAACTCATAATTCAATGCAAGCTAAATATCTCCTTCCTCAGTCAAAGCTAGGATTAATTTTCTACAGGAGCAGATTAAGAACATGGAATGTTTTATGTGCTCTGTTTAAAAATTATTTTTGTTTTCTTTTTGGGTGTTGTATTTGGTTATTTGCGTATCAGTGTAACCTCTGCTAAAACAATGTGTAGCATTGGTGATTGGCTCCACTAGCACCACTTTGCGGGAGTGTGCTTGAATTCAGCCAGTGATCTTACTAGGTATTCTATTCATCATGATATAACCTTACTCAATAAATGAAGTTATTCAATAATATAGAAAAGCTACAAAATCACTATAAACAAGAAGCAAACCAATAAACAAAATGGTAATCTGTTGTTTATCCAAAACTGTTGAGGGAACTATCAGTATGGTCATATTGAAACCGACAATAAAATTTTGCTGATAGGATGAGAAGGACCATAAGAAGCCAAAGTAAAACATTTTGCTGCATTTTCGAGCTGTAAGATCCTGAAATCAACACGGAAATGTCTAATAAGATCGCATGCGTTAACATACAGCTGGACGTGGACAGCCCTGGTGACCAGCTGAGGCGAGCGCGTTACCTTGAGCTTTCTGGGCCAGGCAGTTAACACTTGTTCCTTTGAAAGAGCAGTCATGAAACAGCTAATTTTCTAGGGTATATATATTACGTTATTCATGAGAAAAAGGTTTCTCTTCTTCCCGTGAAATAACTTTGGAAGAAAGGGAGATGGGTCGACATGTGATCAAACTAATTGAAAATTATCCCATGGATGCCAGCATTGTCTCAGTCATGTCTGGAGAGAAATAGTGATAGCAAAAGTAACAGTTGAAACAACAACACTTCATCTGCATCATCTGAAACAGAAGACAGCACACCATTGCCAGGTACGAGAGGTGTTACAGATCTGAGCTTGAGCCCCAGTCTGATTCCCGTCAATCAAATGAAGCGACACCACAGTAACCTGACACATCTACCAGTTCAAGCTATGCTTCCAGTCCACAGAAGAAAATGAAACACACTGTAGATCTTGAGCACAAGAGGGGGTAAAAAGTGGCTTTCATTAACCACTGTTCACAAAAATTGTATGGTGATATCACTCTAATATCTGTACGTTAGCATCTATGTCAGGAAGTCCTGTTGAACACAGGAAACTGATGTATAAAAAAAATTATTTTCCCGCTTTGCAGAAACAAGAAGGTTGACGCAGAATGTTCACGACGAAGACCTGCAACTGTAGGCCTTGGACATTTCAAGTGAGATTTCAATGGGGCAAAGTAATTTTAGTGCATCTATTGGTTGGTTGAGTTGCTTCAAGAAAAAAGTACTGAATCAAAAGTAGAAAAATCACAAAAAATTGTATCCCGTGCATGTCAGCGAGAAGAAGAGGAGGAAAGATTAAAGTTGCAAAGAAATTTGTGGAAGCAGCTGCCGAGCAATTTTTAGATTACACTCCTTAATCAATATAAAATAGAGATCAGAGTGTTTTCGTGCATAAACTAAAAGCAAAAGTGACTATATTGTTTGTTAGCGAGAAACGTACAGAAACAGTTGCTCAGTTGGTTAGTGCATTCACCCATTCATAAACAATTATGCCTACTGTTAGTGTGGCAGGTACTCCTTTCCCGAACTTATTCTTTGTACCCCAGGAGGCAACTGGAACGTTTGGTACGAGAGTTTTCAGAAAAATGTTTCATGCCGAAAATATAATTGTAACAGCAACAAAATCAGTGAAAATGGGAAAAAAAGAATTGAAGCGTTGGTTTTGGTTTAAAGAAGCATTCTTCCCATTCACGGAAGATCAGTGTATGCTACTGTTAGATTCCTGGACTACTTATAGTGTTAAATGTTGCCTTGAAGACATTCCTCCTGGCAAAAGTATAGAAATGCTCTAAGGTAGATTCCTCTGGGTAGTATAGGGAAAATACAGTCCTTGGATAATTTTTTTTTTTTTGTTTGTTTGTTTAACAGATATTATGCTGGCTTGTGAAGACTTCCAGTTTGATGTTTATCAGAGAAACAGCATATTGAAAATGCAATCTTTCATCCATTTTCAATTTTCTTCCCAACAGAACAAGGAGATGATTAACAATTCATCGTTCGCAATCGAACACATAACAGAGAAACTAACTGAGTTTATTAAAGTGCCTGCAAAATATTGCCTTCAAACAAGTAAGGAAAACTGTGAAGAAAAATGTGATCTTAAAGTGCATATTCATTGGTGCATGGTGCTTTTGTCATGCAATTAACATACCTCATTTATGTTTCATGTTCATTCCCTCACATTAAAGTGACCTTGGCACGCAGTAACCTACCAGTTCATTCTATATCTCTCTCTCCAGTACAACTGCAACTCCACTCTGCTGTACGCCGTGCCAGCAAGATGGAAAGGTTGTCCAGTAGCTGCGTTGTCACATGAATTTTGAATCAAGATTTTGACGCCTTCCAATTTGAAATGGCAGCTAAATTTTTGTACATAGCTATTTTATTGTCTCCTCATCCTCTCAGTGAAATTGCATCATCGGTTTCGATATGACATTGTCGATAGTTTCCTTGTGAGTCAAATCTAATAGCAGTGTTTTAGTTATCACTATCTTCACGTTCATGCCCTCAGCACCTGATGCAGAGACCAGCTGGTGTATTCTCCTTGCACACCAGCACAAGACAGTCTGCACAACATGTTTTGGTATAACGATTTTTTTTCCTTGGACTGAACCTGCACTTTTTTATCACTATCCCCTTGAGGTAATTTGGAGGATACGACTTCTGCAGAGTCACCAAAGGTCCTTCGTATCTGTGATAGCAAACGTGTAGGCAAGCATCCATCCTACTGTTGCTCTCCTAGTGATAAGGCTTGAAGAATTCCATTGCTGTTTCTGATAGTTCCATTGCTAACTTTTTTCCATAGAGTCTTTTTGGGCAAACATTCTCACAATTAGCTATATATGATGTAACTGTTGCGCCTTTCCTGCGTCCAGGATGGGTTGCGAAGAAATCCAGACTAGCATACTCTCAGGGTTAGTTGACTGTCAAAGTTTTTTTAAAAACATGGATTCCAGGAGAGATGTGAAAAACTTCTTAACGGACAATTCATCTGCCGATATTAATGATGGACGTCACCATCCTACAAATCGTTATTTTCATCAAGAAAAATCTAAAAATATGAAATGCTTAAACTAAATGATGAATATGAATACCAATATATCTTAATCATAATTATTTGTTCAAATTCTAAGAAAACTTAAGAAAAGTAAATATAATTGAAAGAAAATTATCATCTCATTTTAAAATTCATCAATTCAGTTTCGTTGTAGTAACTAGGATCGTTGATTGAAATATAATAATTATGTACAATAAAAGAAATTATTTAAATTTTAAATTTTTGAAATGAACTCGCATGTCGTAATTACTTAGGATGGGCATTAGATTTTCTTTGTTGTAGTATTATTATTTCAATGGAATATGTCAGGAAAAGGATAAGTATCAAGTTAGCATAATATGTGCTCATATTTACATTAATATCTAATATCACTTGTCAACACAAATGTACCATTCATCTCATTAATCTTCAGTTCAATTTATTCATAATTTATTCATAAAAATATGTCTGATGAGAAACATTCTCGCTTAAATACCTGAATTCCAACACGTTACTAAGTGTGATTTATTAAACTAGGTAAAGGATATCATTCATGAAGAGTCTATGAACTATCTAACCTCCTGGAATTATTTATAAAGAAATAATAATGCCTATGCATATGATTCAGTGTGTGCCATGTTTTTCTTCAATGAATATTCAACATTACAGTAGAGATCTAGATTAAGATTAATCAACATACTACTCAGCATTCCCTAAAATGATTTATTTCAATGATCTACTTATGCCATAACTTATTATAAACACCACAATATGTTTTCGCCTACGTAGGATATGGATTACCTGTCAACGATTGATCATCACGGTATCATGAATATTAATGATCATGGGTTGCGTCAATACTCTTCTCTTTTTCTTCATAATCATTTTCTTCTTTACCGATGTAGCAACACATACTCCATATATGTATCCTTCCTTATATTAATTTAATACTTCAATATCACTTTCTTCTCATATATATCATATCATACTTCTTCCTTTTCTTTCAAATAATTTTCACCTCTACCTCAACTTGATGCTTGGAATCATTTAACTCTCAATTATTCACTTATCCAATCTCTTCTCAATTAATCTCATTACCGGATGAGTTGACGGTGGCTTTAGGGGTGCGCAGCTGTGAGCTTGTATCCTGAAGATAGTGGGTTCGAACCCCACTGTCGGCAGCCGTGAAGATGACTTTCCATGGTTTCCCAGCTGGGGCTGTACCTGAATTAAGGCCACGGCCACTTCCTTGCCATTCCTAGGCCTTTCCTCTCCCACCGTCGCCATAAGACCTATCTGTGTTGGTGTGACATAAAACAAATAGAAAAAATATCTCATTACCACTTCAGATTATTCTCATATCCATATATTCTCTGACTTCATATGGCACTGTTCAACCTTCACACTCCAAGATATTAACCATCACTCACATATAACCTTAAATATTCTACTGCTACATATCTCACAATTCACATAGAATAACCTATTAATATGCTTAAATATCATAGCAATGGCACTAACGTATAATTCACTTCACATTCCCTAACCAGGATTGGTTATGTCTTTCAGATGACTACTTATATCCATGTATTTTGATACAAATGTAACATTAATCCGCAAGAATCTAACATATTTGGGATATTTTGAAGATTGCAACAATTAACCATTTATTCACCAAAAAATATGAATGATTATATTAATTTTATAAGAAAAACTTATCTTTTTCCTTTGGCTCCTCCGGGATTGAATTAGTTTCTCCTCGACGTTGGCAGCTCGGGCTTGGCAATTACATCCTGCCGTTGGTCATCGGGATGCTCTGGGGATTGTAAGCCTCCTTTGCCGTCATCTCAGCTCAGCCTCCTCCAGACATCTCACCATCGACTTCTTTGAAATGTATGACAGCCAGATCTTGCGCAAATAAGTTACAAACATACATATATGAAGTTAGTTGCGTCGTAATGTTGAATCCATAGCCTTCTAACATTTTAGTTTCAATGACAATTCTTTTGTCTTGACTTTAATCTTAATAATGTTAGCAGATTACCAATATGTCTCAGATATATATATTGTAGTTGTTATTGTATGAGTTGATTTAGCTATTTCTGCGTAATCTCAAAATTTTCTTCCTTGTAATTGTGTCAAGGCCTATTCTTTGCTTGACGATATTTCAATGTTTAAATATATTTATAATTCTCTTATTTTGCAGTTTTTATTACGGCTTTTGCAATTACGCATTCTCTAATAGATGTAGATCTCGCAAATCTTCTTCTTCTAATGATTCTTTTGCAACTCTTGAGATTATACGTGCATTTTTAGTCTCTTCAGATTGACACGTTTGTTCCTTAAGCTTGCTCATTCAATTATTATTTTGCAATAGTACAGTGTCTTAACAATTCTGAATCCTTCCTTTGTCTCAGCCACTGCCATATTGATCTTTTCTATTCCGATCTCGTTATATATTGTATCTCCTTGGTATGAATGACTGAGTTCATGCATCATGTTTAACTTTGATATTGGCAATTGCGTCCATTTTAGCTCCATTGAATTAGCATTTTAGGACAGTGAAATGGTGTACTGTTTAGTTTACAGAAGATTCATTATGGTCACTTTTTGTTTTTTCCTGAAACCGTATACAAACTTTTCAACCCATCCATGCAATCTACGCCACCCTTTGTTATATTATAAAATGTAATGATTTCAGGTTTAGTCTCCTCCCCTGTTGCTGCATCAGTGTAGTCTCCTTCATGCATTATGGAGAGTACAATGCATTTTTCTTCTGTTTGACACATATGAAGAAAAAAAAAGTCTTTTCCGTGAGCAAGCGAGCTTGTATTTCCTTTGTATTCTGGATCTCAACAAGGATCTGTGGTTTGTTACTCTTAAGAGTTCCAACCAATGTTAAACTGGGATTGTTTAGGAGATCTAGTGCTGTGGAGGAACTGATGTGAAGAAATTGTCTGTTGTTACATTCCTGCCAGATCTAATAAAGGCTTGAATGAGATGTTTCACAACTACATGTGCTCTGTTGTCCTGAACGTAGGGCTCTCGTGGCTGTTGTGTTCCTGGATAAATCTCCATTCTCATTGTGTGTTTCTGCTAAGGAATATATTTTGATTCTGTACTTTGCCGGTGTATTTATCATATAACGCTGAAAAGAACATTTTCTGAAAGACCCCAGCATTTCATCAACAGCTAAATGTTCATGAGGTGCTCAGTAGGTCTCACATTTCCCAACAAATTCTTCAAATGCTGTCCATATAGGAGCTAGATTATCTTCTTTTCTGTGCTGCTTGCTATGGATGTCATCAAAACACAGAGCACGTGCAAGCATACAAAAGCATTTTTGTAAACATAACTAAACGAAAAGGTTATGGACCTGTTCCATCAGTAGCTCATAGGTCTCCCAACATTTATATGAGAACCTTTCATCATACCCGATAAATACAGCAAACCTAACAAAGCTAACATTTCTTCATAATCAATATCACAAACATCTCTTTCACTTGTGACTTTTACACATTTCTGCCAATTTGAGGTTGGTGTAACGCACAATTTTATAGCATTTTTAGGGAAAAATAAATGCAATGCTTCCATTGCTGAATTTACATTTCGAGCTTGTCCCCTCACACCTGGTAGATATCCCACAAGATTCCGATGCGTAGTTTTATGTGTCGTGTTTGTGCAGTGTACCTTTCCAGGTAGTAACTCCATCTTTCCCTGTGTGTATGGGTCTATTTCGTACCACTTGGTGATAATTTGCAACAGCAGATTCAGTTTCAATTCCCCAAAACTCGTTTTTGCTATTTTGTTCAATTAATTCAACATTATTTACTTCATTATCACTGCAATTGTCAATTGTATTATCTGAATCTTCATCTGCTTCTTCCTTCCTGTTTATCTCCTTTTCCACTTTATCTACACATTGTAACACTTTCTGTGCAGTCTCGTCACTCATAGTTCAATATATTTACAGCATTCAGCAATGCTAGAAATACTACCGTAACAAGGCGCAAGATGAGAGAAAATGTCACTGAACTGTAAGGATTACACCAGTACACTGCAAAAAAAATAAAAAAAACCTTCACCAACAAGCAACTAGACTGTTGCAGAAAATTATGAACTTGTAATACCTAGAAGGGTAGACACGAGCGCAAAACCATTGCGCATTGGGACATGTTCAAATCAAGGAATGAAGGATTTCCTCACCATGCGCCCAGTGCTGGGCCAAAGACGATACGAGCAGACAGAAAAATGTATGTGGAAGGTGTGGTCAACCCTGCCAGGAAATGTAACTAGTGACATCAAGATCTTCAAAAGATAATCAGGGTCATAAAAACACAATTTATTAAATATCGCAAAAATTTTCAAGAATTAGGATCATTACCTTTCATCATAAAGTTGAAATTAAAAATAAAGAAATTAAAATAACGATAATTAATTTTAACATACTCAGAGGAACTACATATAAGGAACTTAAACCAAAGTATCTTTATCTTTGGGACCTACTCTATAAGGGAATTAAATATAAAGAATTTAAATAACAAGAATCCTTACGCTTCAAATTGTTAGGTGGAAATTAAGCAAACACAAATTCAAAATGATCATTACCTTTAAAATACTCAAGTGTGAAGAAAATAAAAAATAAACGTAACCGTGCATTTTTGGAAGAGCATTTCTATACCAGAGTGCTTGCTGGCACTTGAGTTTGTGAACCTGCTCTCAGAACCTACATGATGTTCCTACTCAAAGTAAAGCTTCATCTGGCTTCAAAGTACTATATCAAGATGGGATTGAAAATTCAGGAAACTAAAGTTAAAGAATTAATTAGATAATAATAGAGCTACACGTGAAGACGCCTGTCCCACATGAAACCTAAGTAGAGAATGACCCACGTTAACAAAATGTCCGTGCAGGAATTCTGGCTTGCACCCAGTAAACATCTGGAACAATAGAACTCTTCAACCAATCAGCATGCAGGTTTTCAACTAAATTATTGCGCTTCTACCTACATAATGCTGCACCTTTTTGTACTAATAACTAAATCATCAAGGGAATTTTAAAAGTATTACCATGAAATGCTTTCACATTTATGAATACATGCCGTGAGGCAGCAGCATATTCATTACAAACATAAGGTGGAATATAAGATTCCCTTATACAGTGGGCTAGCTCCATTCTACAGGAGTAAGCGAACAATGGACATGCAGAGTTAAATTTATGTTCACATGACGGATCACAAACCCTAAGGTGGAATATAAGATTACCAGTTGTAGTGTGCTACTCCCATATTACCAGGAAGAGGCAAAGAGGTAGAATCTGACCTTGAAGCATGTAGAAATGTTGAATGTGATTAAGTACACCTCTTTCCTTATGTAATAAAGTGAAAAGTGACATAGACAAGTCTCCTTTTTTAATCTTCACATCTTTTTTCATTGCCTTCCTTTTGAACATTTTCCTGTCTGTTTTTGCCCCTTTTTTATTTTTCCCTCTTATTTTTGTCCTTTATTAATTAAAATTTGTCCCTTTAAAATCCAGTCAATAATAATAATAATAATAATAATAATAATAATAATAATAATAATAATAATAATAATAATAATATGGCCTCGACTACTGTGTGCAGGCATTTCAATTTGATGCCATCTGGCTGCCTGCTTGTCAATTTTGGTGTTCCATTTTATTCTAGGCCTACTACAGTGAGTTTCTCCCATCAGTTGGCCGACAGGCGTGCCCAGAATATCTGCCTCCCGCTGACTCATCACCCCCTGCTCCATTGCATAGCAACAAGGACAGCACTTCACTCACTTCATCCGTGCATGACATGAGATAACAATTAAAATTAAGAAAATTAGTAATTAAGAAAATAAACTTGTACCGTATGACAGGATATGTTGGAAATGTTCTCCTCCTGCATCCACACATTTCTGGCATCGTCTTAGGAATCTCCAATTCACACGCATAAGTTTGTCTTCCATAATTGAGGCTATTTCATGCCGGATATGATCTTTCACTTTGTCCAGCTGTGAGGGTTTCTTGCATACACTATATTTTTTTAAGCTCCCCATAAATAAAAGTCACAAACAGTTAAATCTGGGGACCGTGACTGCCATAAGTCCGTACTAATACAAGGGCACTAGGAAAGTTTTGCAGTACAAAAAAATGGTTGGCTGGACACCCCTGTTAAGGTGAAGGATGAAAAGAGGGGTGAAAACAGGTCTAGAAGACAGCAAGGTGCAACCTTCACACCAGTTGTTACCATGCAGTGGGATTGAAAGCAAGTTAAGATGTCAGTGTGGTCTAAAGGTGAATATCGCGCAATTATCCGCTACAATTTTGCTCGTGGATTAACTGTTGACCAGTGCCTGGAGGAAATGACTCCAGTGCTGGGAAAAGACTGTCCACATCGGACAACAATTTTCCGCAGGTACAAAGAGTTCCAGAGGGGAAATTTTGGGGTTGAAGACTATCTTCATTCTGGGCGACCGTCTGAATCAGTGACTGAGGAAAACATTCAAGCTGTGAGGAAAATGTTGCAGCAAGAGAAGTGGTTGACATATCGGCAGGTAGAAGAGACCCTCTACATCCCTGCACCAGCTATGCATTCAGTTCTACACGACCATCTCCATGTTAGAAAGGTTTGTTCCCTTTGGGTGCCCCTTTCACTTTCAGAGGAACAGAGGGCACATCGAGTGAAATGGTGCCGAGAAATGCTAAAACAGTTTGAAAATGGGACTTCGCGTAACATCAGTAGCATTGTTACAGGTGAGGAAACTTGGCTTTATTATTACGATGTCCCAACAAAATCCCAGAATAAGGTGTGGCTGTTTGAAGATGAGGGTACTCCTGTGACTGTGCGAAAGTCAAGGTCAGTGAAGAAAAAGATGATTGCAGTATTCTTTACTAAATCGGGCATCCTGACTCGGGTTGTGCTAGAAACATGAAGGACAGTTACTGCGAAGTGGTACAGTGAGACTTGTCTGCCTCAGGTCATCCAGGCTCTCAAGCAGCTCCATCCAAGGTCACGGCTCAACACTTGGCTCTTGCATCATGACAATGCTTCAGCACATCATGCTAATGTAACAATGGATTTTCTTGTCAGATCAGGGTTGACTGTGCTTGATCACCCTCCATACAGTTCTGATCTTGCCCCATGTGACTTCGCACTCTTCCCAGAAGTGAAGATAAAGAGGCGTTTTGCATCCGACGAGGAGCTTCTGACAGCATGGGATCAAGAGTGTGAAAATATAACCTAAGAAAAGTGGCAGAGTTGGTTCCTTGACTGGTTTTGATGTACGGAGAAGTGTATTGAGTGTGGTGGAAATTATTTTGAAAAGGTCTAAAGCGTTCACTCACATTGCAAAACTTTCCTAGTGCCCTTTGTAACACTGCCTTCAAAAATTTCCTCAATTAAGTTTAATGTGTCATTAGCTGTATGCATGGTGGCAGAGTCTTGCTGAAAATATCCATTTCAATAGTCATTGTCAGTCATTTTGTCAAAAAATTGTTTGAGTGTATTATCCCTCTATCTTTGTGCATTAATTGTTCTCTGAGGAAGGATAGGCCTTGTAATTCTGTATCTATCCACTGCGCACCATACTGTGATCCGTTCGTGATGTAGAGGAATTTTATATATACGATTGGGGTTTTTCTGTATTCCAGTATCTGTTATTCTGCATCGAAACATACCCGTGTAAGTGGAACCCTGCTTTGCCAGAGAAAAATATTAAGCCTGGATCAATTATTTCTTCATGAACATTTGGCAACATCCAGTTACAAAAAAATTTACAATTTTGATGTTTTTGTAGCCTGCTGTGCTGAGCTGTTCAAAACCCCAGCTTCTTGTCCAAGTCATCTTAGGGATTTTGTAGGTGTATGTTGTAATCTTTCTGTGATTTCATTTACTTTTTCCTTATATATCGTGTTTTTTAACACTTCACTTCACTTATCGAGTAAAGAATCGGTTCTTCTCAATTTGTTTACAAGTTTCCGCACGGTCTCTCTACGTGGAGGGCATACGCCTGGAAATTGTGTTGCAAATGACCTAACGACTTCCCTGCAAGACTCTTGTTTTCACATAATTATCATAGATAAATACCCATTCGTCACTGTATACGCGTGTGGAGACATGAGAATTATACCCCGTAGAAACACTTCACAACTCTAGAACAGTTGGAGCAACAGATCAACACTTAATACACGTTCTAAGCATGGACCTGAACTGCAAAGTGCAGGCCTTCCCATGCTGTCGCTGCACTGTGTAACGGGAAGTGATGAGTCAACGGGTGGCAGATAAGCTAGGTGCGCCTGCTGGCCAACCAATGAGAGAAACTCACTCTAGTTAGCAAAGTAAACCAAATCTCTCTTGAGCATCTATGATTGAGTTTGTAACTAATTTTATTGGGTAAACACCAAATGTCACTGAAAATGTTAATATTATTTTCTCTGAAGATATTCATTAATTGGTAAATGTTGTTTTTAATGAAGGTGAAGGAAGAGTAAATTGTCTTGGGTTTGGTATCCCTTACTACAGTAGAGTTTGGTTTGGTTTTGGATTTTATTAATGATTTCATTTATAAAAGACCTTGGATAACCATTCTTGTTAGTTATGGAGTGAATCATTTTGGTTTGTCTGTTCAAATTTTTCTCTGATAATGGAATGTCAACTCATTGTGGCTTTGTACCTCATTCCTGAATATTCTGTGTCAAACATCTCCTTTGTAAGGTATGTGGGTATTCTTCTGAGCAGCAGATAATATCAGAACAGTTAACAATGCTACAAATTCTTCTTCACACAAATCAGACACTGTTGCACTTTGGATGCTATAATTTGCATATTTTGCTGCAATTTTTTCATTAGTGTGCTTGATTATTTTATCACGCATTGTCTAGTAAAATATGAGGAAAATGCTTTCCTTGGTGAGTTAACATTTTTTGCTCTATCTTTCGGTCCCTGCCTATAATGAATAATATTCTTAGCTGCTGAGCGAGTATTTGGTGGTTTGGAGGAACTACAGACCAACAGTGCCCATTTCGTCCCCACTAAACTACTTTTACTGCGCACTGTTACATAAGGATCTTTTTTTACAAGCCTCGGTATTCTGCTGAACTTGTCCTTCTATAGAGCTTTCCACTTCCTTGGAGCTTGAGTTTGAGGAATAACGAGATATTGTTTCTATGTTATGAGGGTTTGCAAGTGACATCATCATTGAGATTGCCATTCATTAACACAATGCCATTTCTACATTGTATGCAGTTTCACTGCCACAATTTTCACTATCACTCTCACCTTCCATTTCATCTAGCCATTTCACAGCCTTTTTTGTGGAAGAGGTATTAGTAAATGCCATATTTAACAGGAATTTCAGGTATAAACGTCCAAAAGGTCTGTTGTTGTGATTCAATACCTAGACAGAGAGCAGAAAGGATTCTTGTTAACTAAATTTGAATTAAATGTAAGCACAATCCTGCTGCTTCAGTCGAATAGTGAATTATACTTACGACAAAAATAAGGCTTCGTCAGAAAGACTACATGCAGCACATAACTCACTAACGAGACAGGTTTCCACAGGTCAAGGACGAATGAAGGTACTGAAGGAGCCAAGCGGCTGAGGTGATAAGAGGTGGGGGAGAGATTATATCATTGGCATCGTCATTCTGACAAAGTGTTAGCTCTCTAGGGTTAAAGCAAATTTTAAGATGGTAAAAAATTCCTCTATTTCTATTCTGCTTAATGTGATGTGTTTCAATAAGTTGTCCTTGATTAAACTGACTGTGTTACTGACAGGAATGCTTGGATATATATTGATGATATGAAATGAGTGAATGGTGTGATGTTTTGAAATCTTAATTGCTTTTGTCCTATTGCCTAATTCTGTTGTGTTCTTGATTGATGTTTTAAATTAAAAGTGTTAATGCCTTTTCAGAAATTTATTGATTAACTGTGAAACTTTATATGTTTGGCTGTTTCTGAAGTTTGTGATGGGCTTTTTGGGCATGTCCATCATGTGTGAAATTTCAGTAAAGTTTTTGTGGTTAGAATTCCACGATTCAAGTTCAACATTTTGGTTGCTTCTTGGTTAATTGATGATGATGAGGATGATGAGGCTTGTCGTTTAAAGGGGCCTAACATCTAAGTCATCGGCCCCTCTTGGTTATTTAACAAGCAAGTAGTGTTCTTGAAGATCTCTTTTGAGTTGGATTTTTTTGGTAGGGTCTTTTTGATGGAAACAAAAGTTTTCCAAGAAAAAACTTTTTTTCTTCAGTGTAATCTTTGGTTTTTTTTTAATGACATTGGTATTCCCCTTGTCTGCCTTGGTGACGATGACGTTGTTTCTTTTATTTCCTTTATGAGGTCTAACAGTTGTTTGTTGTGTCTCTTTGTACTAGGTGATTTGTTAGGTGTTGGTGCATTAATAGTGTTGGTTAATTTCTTTTTGATTATGTGTTTTATGCCTTCCTGTTTTTTACGGGCAGTTTGTTCAAAGTTACCTCTGATTCAGCTATCATGTTGATCAAATTGTGTGAATTTAATAGTTAATTCCAATTATGCTTGGAGCCCTTTATTCAAAATTGGTAATTTGCCGTTGTCAAACGCTGTGTCACTTAAATTACGAGGGCTGAGTTTTTTTCTCAACCTCCAATGGGCCATAAAAGAAAGACACATTGGCATAACAAAATTATTTTATCACTATAAGTTTTGTAGTTTCATACTTATTTTTCCACGGAATCGCAAAAATGATTTAGGCTTTTGTCATATCATGACACCAGCTTTCCGATGCCCTTTGCAAAGAAGTCTGCTGCCAATAAGGTAATGTGTGTCTGGACAGCCTCCTGTTCCATTAAGTCCACCAACAAGACACCTTTATGGTCCCAAAAAATGCCAAATGCCAAAATTGTTTTGGCGATTATGTGGAAAAATGAGTATGAAACTATAAAACTTATAGTGATAAAATCACTTTGTTATGTCAGTGTGTCTTTTTTTATAGCCCATCGGAAGTCAAAAAGGAAGAAAAAACAGCCCTCGTAATTGTTGGAGGTTGGAATTTGTGTTCTTGACTGTGAGGTGTGTGAGTTGAGTTTGGTTTTCCTGTTGCTCAATGACAGTTTAAACTTTTTTGGACCGGGCGAGTTGGCCGTGCGCGTAGAGGCGCGCGGCTGTGAGCTTGCATCCGGGAGATAGTAGGTTCGAATCCCACTATCGGCAGCCCTGAAGATGGTTTTCCGTGGTTTCCCATTTTCACACCAGGCAAATGCTGGGGCTGTACCTTAATTAAGGCCACGGCCGCTTCCTTCCAACTCCTAGGCCTTTCCTATCCCATCGTTGCCATAAGACCTATCTGTGTCGGTACGACGTAAAGCCCCTAGCAAAAAAAAAACAAAAAAAAAACAAAAAAAAAAACTCTTTTGGTTTGGAGAAGAAGGATGCATTCACTGCTTAGACTGTTCTTTGGTTCCTGGAATGTCACACAGGACCCAAGTATCATCGCCAGTAACGACTGCCTTAAAAAACTCTTCGCCCTCACTATGGTAACGCATGAGAAACATTACGGCTGACGCCATCCGCTGAGTTTTGTTGGGACCCAACGTGAACAAAGTTTCCTGTATCTTAAGTGTTGAGTCACAGTTGTGTACAGAGAAGAGCTTTAAATGCCTGGAATTGCTGTAGAAAGTTCACTGATCGTAAACCTCCATTTGTGGCGTACAAACTAAGACCTTCAGGAGGCTGTTGAGATGCAGAGGGCATCAAAAAGCAGGTGTTACGATACAACAAATGCCTAAATCGTTTTGGCGATTATGTGGAAAAATAAGTATGGAACTACAAACCATTTAGTGATCAAATTAATTTCGTCTTGTCAATGCGCCCTTTTTTATAGCCCATCGGAAATTGAAAAAAAAAAAAAAAAAAAGAAGACAGGCCTTGTAATTGTTAGAGGCTGGAATTTTTCTTGACTGTGAGGTGTGTAAGTTGAGTTTGCTTTATTACTCAGATTGTCGAGTTTCAGTGTATTTGGCTTGCAATTAAGTGTCTCCTGATTCTTCGAGAGTAACATGGATAGTTTCTTGTCTGCGAAACATTGAAAAGACTCCTACTCTAATGTGGTCAAATGGAAAGGACTTCCAAGTGGGTATTGAAGAATTTGTTGTTCAGAGAGGTCTTCTTCTTGAATAAGAACTTAATTTCATTTTTTAAACCATATTCTGTTTGTAATGTTATGAGTTTTTTTTTACATGAAATGTCTCATTATGTTTCCTGCTACTGAATTTTTTAAAATTTTGTACTAAATTTTGTGATACACATTTCTTTAAGAAATGGACACAATTTTGCATCATAGTTTCAAATAATGGTGTGCTTTATTTTTAGCCGGGTCGACATTGTTAATCGTTACAAATTTCATTGTAATCCATATTGACAGGTATCGGTTACAAAATACTTTGTTATTTAAGGTCAGCCTAATCAATATTTGTTTTACTCATGATGAGTTACAATTGGTAAGTACACATTTCATCTTGTTTCAAGCCTTTATCAGCTGATAGATAATTAAAGGTAAAGAATAATCATTCTCTTATAAACTAACCCACCCCCCCTCAGCACTTAACACCCTTGAAAGGGCTTTGGCCTGCCCAGCGACCACTGCTCAGCCTGAAGGCCTGCCGATAACAACGGGCCGTGTGGTCAGCACGACGCATCCTCTCGGCCGTTATTCTGGGCTTTCGAGACAGGGGCTGCCATCTCACCGTCAGATAGCTCCTCAATTCTAATCACGTAGGCTGAGTGGACCTCGAACCAGCCCTCAGGTGGAGAGAAAAATCTCTGACCTGGCCGGGAATCGAATCCGGGGCCTCCGGGCGAGAGGCAGGCACACTACCCCTAAACTTTTTTTTTTCAATCACTACTGATCTGCACTTAGGGCAGTCGCCAGGTGGCAGATTCCCTATCTGTTGTTTTCCTAGCTTTTTCTTAAATGAACACAAAGAAATTGGAAAATTATTGAACATTTCCCTTGGTAAGTTATTCCAATCCCAACTCCTCTTCCTATAAACGAATATTTGCCCCAATATACTTTGTTATTTAAGGTCAGCCTAATCAATATTTGTTTCACTCATGATGAGTTACATTTGGTGAGTACATGTTTCATCTTGTTTCAAGCCTTCATCAGCTGATAAATAATTAAAGCTAAAGAATAATCATTCTCTTATAAACTAACCCCCCCACAGGGCCAGCTTATAAACTACATAAAAGGCACACATTAAAAATAAACAGTATAACATTTGAACCTTTATGAGGATCCTTAAAATTATTGTTTCTTGGAAAAGGTGGAAGGCACGTTAAAATCAATGCGCATTAAAATAATTGGCCCTTCTGAAGAATTCTTAAAATGAATGTCTCTTAAGGAAGAATGTCATGTTAAATACACTGTACATTAATTTGGTGATGAGCGTGTGAATCCTTTTTTGCATCAGAAGCACTTGTTTGATTAATTAATACGAAGGAAGGTGCACATTTTCATCCGGTTTGAATTGGCTTTTCAAGTGAATTTTTGTGCAAGTGTTTGTTATCATATTGGAGTTTTAATTAATTTGGAAACATTGTTTGTGATGAGCTGTAAATTTTGCTTGAACATGTGTCATTTTGCAACATATTTTAGAATGATTTTTGACCGGGTGCCTGGTAAAATTGAGGTTTTGATTTTGACTGGGGGTGCTCCATGAGAAGGGGCGGAACATGTCTCGACTTATATTTTAAAGATGTTTTGACTCGTACATAAAATATTTTGTATTTTATTGAGTGGGTGGTAGTAGAATATTTTTTTAACGTATATTATATGATTCCTTCAATACGGACCTACAATGATTTTCATTACTTGTAATGATAAAGCCAACCAGGCTAATAAAAATAAGTATCAAAACCTCAAAACCAAAATTAGTAAAATCTCAAAAGATATCCAATTCTTAAAAGGATGCGTAAGGCTCAATCTAGTGCCCAAGTTTCTAAAATCGACCCAAAGGAAAAACATTCCAAAACACAAATCTAAAGACATTCAAAACAAAATCAACAACATTTAACAAGAGGCGAAAGGAGAGCTCTGAAGGAACTTAGAGATGATTCTGAACTGACCATTCTCTCAGCTAATAAGGGTAATGCGACAGTGGCTATGGACACTGACGAGTATAATAAGATATCGGCTATATTGCCTGTCTACAGACTGAGCTCACGTGACCACACCACTCGTGTGTCCAATGCCACCATGAAGCTCTTCAGGCAATCTTCAATTCCAAAAGAGGAGGCTAAACATCTGTCCCCGGGGGATGCAGTGCCACCTAGATTATATGGACTGCCTAAGATCCATAAAAAAGCTGTTCCCCTCAGACCTATTGTTAATGCGATAGGTTCTCCTACGTATGCTCTGGCTAAATACCTAAGCAAATTGCTTCAGTCGCACATAGGGCGTACTAAATCATACGTCAGGGACTCGGTATTTCGTCAACAATCTTTCAACCATAACCCTTCAACCTAATGCACTTTTGGTGAGTTTCGATGTGGAGTCCTGGTTCACTAAAGTGCCAACTGACTCGGTCGTGTCTCTCATTGAACACCTGTTCCCTGAGGACATTACTAAGGTATTTTACCACTGCCTGACATCCAGCTTTTTCTTGTGGGGTGGGAATTTCTATGAACAGATAGGCGGAGTGGCTATCAGAAGTCCATTTTCACCCATAGTGGCTAATTTCTTTATGGAGCATTTGAGGACGAGGCTGTTGCTTCGGCACCCATGAAGCCTATGATATGGTGGAGGTGTGTTGATGATGTATTTGTGATCTGGACAGAAGGTCCTGAGAAACTTCATCTATTTCTAGACCACCTAAATCAGCAACATCCATCAATAAAATTCACTACGGAGATGGAGTCGGACGGATGCCTTCCTTTCTTGGATGTTCTAGCAAGAAAGAAACCAGACGGCTCCTTAGGACATACCGTCTATCGTAAGCCTACCTACGCAAATCGCTATCTTCATGCAGATTCTCACCACCATCCAGCACAAAAACAAGGCATTGTCACGACACTCGCCAAGAAGGCGAGACGAACTTGTGGGCCATCACATTTCTAGATGGAGATGGACACGCTCAAAGTCGCGTTTAAGGGTAATGGTTACAGCGATTTGCAGATTCATAGAGCCGTACATCCCAGAGAAACAACCAAGCAAATCTCACAGAAGGAAGAAGTGAAGGGAATTGCCTGCTTGCCTTACATTCACAACACCACAGATCAAATTGCCAAGGTCCTCCGCAAACACAATATAAAAACCGTGTTTGGCACCGCCACTAAATTGCTCAGTCTGAGTAAAACCAAGGACAAATTGTCCCCACTTCTACATCCTGAGGTATACGAAATTCCCTGTATGTGCGGTAAAGTATACGTCGGCCAAACATGCCAGTCCATTGATACCTCTATCAAAGAACATGAACTCAATATTCGTCTCAACCAACCTGACAAATTGGCAATAATTGAGCACGCTCTATCGTCGGGTCATGATATCATGCTCTTATCCACACTAGACACTACAGGTCCAGGATTATACGGGAAGCTGTGGAAATACATGTGTGTGTGTTTCATCATCAGCCCGAAGGCTGGTTGGATCCTCAACGGTTCCACCATGAGCTGTCATAGATGGCCTAGGCATCACTGAAGAGGTGTACTGGGGAAATGAGGAGTGAGGTAGTTTCCCGTTGCTTTCCTCACCGAGCCAGAAGATGCTATTACATATCAGTCTGCCAAGCCCACTGAAATGCATGCACCAACCGACCCTATGAGCAATATTTTCACACCATTCATAGCAGGGACTGGCTGCGTAAGGAATGGCATTACTAGCATCGCTCATACCTCAGTCACTTTCATTTTGTCAAAGCCAAGGATAAGACAGAGACAGGTCAATGAAAGTAACAAAATTGCTCTAGCCCAGACCAGAAGACTTAGTGCACTGTAAACACTAGGTCCCGCCAGCAAAGGCATGTGGAAATTCATAGTAATCCTAAAAATTTCAACAGTTACACCGGCTATCAATTAAGTTATACCTGGTTGCCAGCCATTAAGAATTTACGTAGGTAGTTCCCTTCCCTGCCCCTTCACTATTGTTATTTCATCTTGGTGTTTTCCAAATTCGTACGTTCCTCGTCGCCAGATGTTTCATTCCAGGCTTATGTCTACGTCTTACACCTGTCATGTTACGCAAACACGTTATGTGAACCGCTTAGTCTGATTGTGATGGTTTGACCAGCTTCCGCTTCGAACGCTAGCGCTGTGCCACGTCCTAGGGGACATCTGGTGGTGGTGAATGAACGTACCCTTTCCACTTCTACTTCTATTATAACGTTCCAAATTCAAAAGTGTCATTGTTTAAGAAGCCTTTCTCGTGGACAGTCAAGAATTCTTCTGAGGACGCAGAGCACAGTTTTCTGCGAAACGTTAAGAATTTCACCTTATTTTCATGACACAGCACAAGCCCAAAAGCTTATACAATACCATGTCTATAAGTACGGGCCATGAAAGCATTAATGGAAAAATCAACATCTGGCTCAGAAATGAAATAAAACTAATGTATAGAAGGAATTCATTATTAAACACACAACCTTACCGGGAAAATTTGACCCTTGCGCAATCCTTACCCCCTCTTGAATGGAACTCTTATTAAAGACACATCACGTATAAATTACAGATCACATTGGACAAAAAAAAAAAAAAAAAAAACATTAAACCAGAACAGTAACATAAAAACACCCACCTCCCCATGGAACAATATTCCAACTACAATTAACTTGTTCGACACTACATTTTCAAATAAAGAAATACATCTCTTCAACCAAGGCCTAAAACTCAATTGGCCTAGACCACACAAAGCAGAAGATATAATCACCACAATAGCTAAAGCCGAATAAAACATAAACAAATTCCATTAGACAGGCAGAATGATGTGAGATACGAAATTAAGAAATTACCTACTCCCATAAAAGAAGTTTCTATCAACAATAACTTCACCTCTCTAAAACAGACCCAAGATTTAAGAAAAAGAAGTGGACACCAACAACGTCATAGTAACCAAAGCCGACAAAGGCAACACCATAGTTCTAATGAATAAACAAGATTACATTTAAAAAAACAGAAGAGTTCTTTTCTAATGAAACTTGCACAATAATCTCGAAAGATCCCACCATAAAAACTCAACTCAATTGGAGAATTTGACGGTAAAATGGCTAGCATAGTCATCACGTAACCGGCAGCATAGTAGCAGCTCGCCCCGTAAGCTCATTGACAGCATGGAGGACATATTGTTTGGTTCAGACCAGGGTTACATCACTTTAATTTGTGGATAAATTTAGACGAAACTGAAGAATCGGATGGTTAAAATGGCTAGCGTGGTCGGGTGGGATTAAGAGGAGGAAATTCCGATTCGTGTGAGGTCTCAGAATTATAGCAGGCTTAAGGGAAGAAGAAAAAAAATTTTTTTTCAAGAAGAGAGCAGAAAATATTTTAAGGTAGTGACTAACTTAATAGGTGTTATTTATTTATTTTTACGAATTGGAAACTATTTTATTTTAAAGTGTTTTACTTAATGGCAAAGTAAATGTAAATTTAGACACGAAGAAATATTTTATTCCTTTTAGATGTAAATAAGGACGTAAAATTAGCATATAGTGATTAATTTAATAGATTTTATTATTTATGATTTGAAAATTTCTAGTTTAAAGTCTGTAACAAGTGACATAGTAAGTAAGTGAAAGGTGAAACACAGAGAAATATTTTAACAATTTCAAGATTTATATATAATTGTTCTATTTGTACCAATGTACCAAGTCCAAAGATTAATTGATGTTTTGGCACCGCTGAAGAAGAGAGTAGGTGGCTCTCGAAACATGTACGGTAATTAAGTAATTAAGTAATATGTAAAGTATTGACAAGGCGGAAAAGTGTTCTATAGCGATTCGTAGTTCTGATGGTGTTGAATTTTGTCTAATTTGTACATTGAACTAGTTAATTTCTCATTATGGTGTTTTTATGCTTACTTGTAAAGTGTTTTAAATCAGCAATTTTGTGACACATTTGCAAAAATTAAAAAAATTGGTAAGCTTGTGATTTATTTTTTTCCAAATTTTGTCATTAGAAACTCAGGTGTGCAGGTATTATTCGGTTGCTGACGGTATTCAGGATTATACAGTAATCCTAACTTATACAGTATTTCCCATTGGTTTTTCTTCATGTGTTAGTATAAATATGAAGGGTAATTGTCCCCTTCTCTTACTCGCAATAACTCTCTCCCCATGTTTGGTGAAAGGCAGGTAGATAATTCTAGATCCTAGGGTATTCTTTGGCCTAATGAGCTGGATGGATGTGTGACACTGTTGAACTGGTTTTCCGTGGTTTCCCATTTTCGCACCAGGCAAATGCTGGGGCTGTACCTTAATTAAGGCCATGGCCGCACCAGTACATAGTATGTGTAAGTCATAGGGTATAAGATAGTCCATTGTATTATGATATTGTAATTCACTGTCCAGCTTGATCTCGCTTATAGATGATTTAATGGAAACGTTCCAGAGTTTTACGAGTTTTAACATTTGAGTTTTTCATGGTAATCATGTCATGGGCCGAGAATTTAATTTAATGGAGTTTAATTTACCTAATACTCAATATACAGTCTCAGCTAATCCAATAAATAAAAAAATCTATATACACTGACTGACAGAGCAAATGCAACACCAAGAAGGAGTGGTTCGAAAGGGATGAAAGTTGGGGAAAAAACAGAGACGGCACGGACGAATAATTGATGTTTATTTCAAACCGATATACAGGTTACACAATGCGCACGGCATCGACTCAGTAGGATGTAGGACCACCGCGAGCGGCGATGCACGCAGAAACACGTCGAGGTACAGAGTCAATAAGAGTGCGGATGGTGTCCTGAGGGATGGTTCTCCATTCTCTGTCAACCATTTGCCACAGTTGGTCGTCCGTACGAGGCTGGGGCAGAGTTTGCAAACGGCGTCCAATGAGATCCCACACGTGTTCGATTGGTGAGAGATCCGGAGAGTACGCTGGCCACGGAAGCATCTGTACACCTCGTAGAGCCTGTTGGGAGATGTGAGCAGTGTGTGGGCGGACATTATCCTGCTGAAACAGAGCATTGGGCAGCCCCTAAAGGTACGGGAGTGCCACCGGCCGCAACACATGCTGCACGTAGCGGTGGGCATTTAACGTGCGTTGAATACGCACTAGAGGTGACGTGGAATCATACGCAATAGCGCCCCAAACCATGATGCCGCGTTGTCTAGCGGTAGGGCGCTCCACAGTTACTGCCGGATTTGACCTTTCTCCACGCCGACGCCACACTCGTCTGCGGTGACTATCACTGACAGAACAGAAGCGTAACTCATCGGAGAACACGACGTTCCGCCATTCCCTCATCCAAGTTGCTCTAGCCCGGCACCATGCCAGGCGTGCACGTCTATGCTGTGGAGTCAATGGTAGTCTTCTGAGCGGACGCCGGGAGTACAGGCCTCCTTCAACCAAATTGTTCTGGTCGATATTGGAACAGCCAGGGTGTCTTGCACATGCTGAAGAATGGCGGTTGACGTGGCGTGCGGGGCTGCCACCGCTTGGCGGCGGATGCGCCGATCCTCACGTGCTGACGTCACTCGGGCTGTGCCTGGACCCCTCGCACGTGCCACATGTCCCTGCGCCAACCATCTTCGCCACAGGCGCTGCACCGTGGACACATCCCTATGGGTATCGGCTGCGATTTGACGAAGCGACCAACCTGCCCTTCTCAGCCCGATCACCATACCCCTCGTAAAGTCGTCTGTCTGCTGGAAATGCCTCCGTTGACGGCAGCCTGGCATTCTTCGCTATACACGTGTCCTGTGGCACACGACAACACGTTCTACAATGACTGTCGGCTGAGAAATCACGGTACGAAGTGGGCCATTCGCCAACGCCGTGTCCCATTTATCGTTCGCTACGTGCGCAGCACAGTGGCGCATTTCACATCATGAGCATACCTCAGTGACGTCAGTCTACCCTGCAATTGGCATAAAGTTCTGACCACTCCTTGGTGTTGCATTTGCTCTGTCAGTCAGTGTTTTAAAAGTGTTCGCTATAACCAGCTTTGACAAATCCAACTGTTCGTTCTACTGGACGATTTGCTTCATTTTTGTTTTATTCTCTCCAGAATTACCTGCCGGTGAATCATGAGACATTGATACGTCCTAAGTTTAGCCAACTTTGAGTAATCATGAAATAAAATCTTTAAATGATCACTCCATTGATTGCAAGCAGAGGCTTACCCTAACCTGCAATACATTCTGTACTTAGCAGGTTGTTAAGTGATTAACACTTTCATTAATATTCTGATATATGTGATTTTCATTTTTGTATTATTGCATGCAGCCATGTTTGATTACTACGTATGAAGCCAGAGAGTATACACTTCCTCTGATCACGGAAGAATACTATTCCCTGCTAGATACTCTTTGATTCTCTAACCTTTTCTGGCTTCCAATATATTCAACAGATGGTAGAGCATTCCTAATAATTTACATGCTGCTAAGAGAAAAAAGTCTATGTACAAACAGCCCCCATCATCACATACGCCTTAGACATTATATGGGAACACCTGTCGAAGGATAAGCTAGCTACATTAGAAAGAGTGAAGGCCATTATCTTAAAAAAGTTCTCCACCTGGAAACGCTCCTTTGAGACTAACATATGAGCTCACAAGACAACTGTTCTGTATAGATGAACTGCATTTAAAAATACCTGCCTTCTACTACACAATACCAATGAAGAACTGCACAATAAAAAGCAAATATATGGATAGATATTTTTTTAACGAAACATACGGCATGATGACATCAGAATGGAGCATACCATAACACGTTTCTTATTAAATGTTCATAAAAGCATTAGAAAGGGCAAGCAAAATAATGTGACTATGTCAAGCATGTCAAGACGTGTTATATGATCTATTTATAATGAATGCTGTGGAGTAGCACTGGTCCTCTAGTATGTATATTACATGACAGTTGCTGATACGAGGACTATGCCGAAATGTTTTTAGCAGAGTGTGAGAAAAAAATTTGATTTGCGAAACAACTATTTCAACTTTTCAAAATACTCTCCATTAGCACGTATACATTTTTCCATTCTCTGAAACCACTTAGAAAACGTTTCAGTCCAAGCTTCTTTCGGGATGTCACTTAGTGAACTCTCGTACGCTGCAATTGCCTCTTCATCTGACGAAAACTGCTGCCCACGTATTTTTTCCTTGGTCTTAGGGAACAGGTCAGGTGAATAGGGGGGATGAGGTAACACTTGCACTTTTTCCCTTTCCAAAAAGTCAATTGTTCTGGCAGCCCTGCGTGCAGATGCATTGTAGTGATGCAGCAGAAGATACCCACTCTTGGACTTTGGGTGCTGTGACCTCCAAGTGGCGAGGACTTTGGGAAGATAGTCATTCACATAACATTCAGCATTGGCTGTACGACGTGTGTCCAAGGTCACAGAGGTGAGATGCCCCGTTTTCGTAAAAAAAAAAAAAAAAAAAGTTGCCACCATCTTCTTTCCGGAGCTCTGACTTCGTTGAACTTTTGTGGGTGGTTCCTCCCCTCTAAAGCACCACACAGAAGACTGTCTCTTCGTTTCAGGGTCATAAGGGTAGACCCATGTTTCATCACCTGTGACAATATTGTAGGTGTCTTTGGACTGCCCTCCATTGAATTTTTCTAGCATGAAATGACACCAGTCCACTCTCTCCTCCTTTTGGCTTTCTGTCTGGGAATGTGGTACCCAATAGGCACATCTCTTGGTAAGGCCTAAATAATCATGAACGATGGTCTGCGCTGCTCTTGACCCAATATTTAAGGTCCCTTCAATGTCACAAAAATGTAAGATGTGGATCTGCTTTGATCATTTCCCTCGCAGCATTATTTGTTTTCTTGAGTCACAGCTGTTGCTGGACGACCGGGACGAGGTTCATCTTCACTTGACTGCTGACCCCTTGAAAACTCGCGAAACCAATTTACAATTGTGGCTCTAGAAGGGGCAGCCTCACCAAAAACGCGCAGCAAAGAAGAATGGCATTCTTCGGCACTTAATTTCTTTTTATAATCATAAAAAATCACTGCTCGAAAATCGCGACGTGACAGATCCATCTTGCACCATGTCTGACTCAGCACTGTCTGTGCTTTCTTCCCTCGCTGTGGAGGAACTACCGCTAGGAAGGGTTGCGCGCGCATGTTCCAAGGTCGAAAAACATCGCTCTTTCAAATGAAAATAATCCCACTGTCCTTAGAATTGTGGTTTTCGCGCTGTTAAAAACTTTCGGCATAACCTTCGTAGTAGACCTAATATCTACCTACCAGAGCTTTAAAGTAAAGTAATAATAGATTTCAGGACAGAAGTTTTAAGTTTAAAAAACAGGCGCTGCATTAATTGTAGAATGTTTGAAATAAATAGATCATCATATTTTGGAAGATTTTATTTTAATGTTTTCATGTTATGGGTTACTGTAGTCATGTCCCAGTTTTTGAACCATGGGCAATGGCTGAGGGGCTTAGTAAGTCATCCTGAGAGTCATGATACCAGTTGTTACGGAATGAGCGTGGGCATCTGGGTCATATTCTGAGTTATGGCCCTCCTTGTGCTCGGGCAGCTAGTACTATACAATCCACCATGGTCCCTAACCGATTATAGAGGAGAGATTCACTAGAATTATGTGTCAGTAGGGTAGCATCCTGCTTCACAAAATTTTTACAGAGCGTGCTCAGAACGTTCTAAGCAAGTCTCGGACCTATGGGAGTAACGGAGTTCCACTTCCATTTGACAGGCGAGAGTCTCGTTAGAAACAACTTGGCGAACTAAATGGAATTCGATGGGGAGCTATTAATATCAGTGGGGCCTATGGAAGAAAGAAAGCAGAACACACTTGTGTTTTCTGTGATGCAATACAACGGATCTTTTAAAAAGTTCACTGTGTTTTCCAGAAACATGACTGATTAGAACAAATCTGTCTTCACTGTTCTTTAAGTATTTCCTCCAGCCAACCAATATTGCACTAAATATGGTTGGACCTACACTCGCAACTTATTTTGTCCAAGTTTGGATCCATGTACATTTTTAACAGTTTCCATCGTAGTTGTTGAATATATTTTTAATATATTGAAGCTATGCACATTTTAACATAAACTCCCATTGCATTTGTTAACTGAATTTGATCTCGGATTTTAAGTATCACTGGTTCTGTTGTATGTCTTTCTTCTTTATTATTTTGCTGATGATGACCTCGAAGATAGGTCGAAACATGTCCATTGTATTTTAAAGAACTATGTAACTTTTAAGCAGACCATTTTAATTAACAGCAGAAGTGTATTGAATAGGTGGACCAAATATATTGAATTCTTTCAGAATTTCACTTTAGATATTTTGAAGTCAATACGGAACCGGAATGAAGTTTATTACTTGTAAGAATTGGTTGAGTCAGCAAGCAAAGAGGATGCATCTGGATATGTTAGGAGTTAAGGGGTAAGGGGAGATAGTGAAAAAGAGAGAGAGGAGATTGAAAAATGAAAATCCACAGCCTGTTTCTTGTCATTCGACTGGGTCAGCAATGGAATGAATGAAGCCCCCATCTAGCGGCGAAGATAGGAATTGTGCAGGTTGCCGAAGCCTGTCGCACTCCTCTGGGGCAATGATTAATGAATGACAGATGAAGTGAAATGATATTGGAGAGTGTTGCTGGAATGAATTATGACAGGGAAAACGGGAGTACCGGGAGTAAAACCTGTCCCGCCTCCGCTTTGTCCAGCACAAATCTCACATGGAGTGACCAGAATTTGAACCACAGAACTCAGGGGTGAGAGCATGCTGCCGCCTGAGCCACGGAGGCTCCCTAGAGAGGAGATTATAAAGTATTATTAACAGATGTTAGAAAGGGAAGGACAGAATATGGGGTAGGACTGGTCATCAGGAATACTATTGCACACAACATAGTTTCTGTGAGGCAGATAAATGAGCGAATGATATGGATAGATTTTGCTGCTGGAGGAATTAGGACAGTATTTTGTGATATTGTATTCACCATGTGATGGTGCAGATGAGGATGAAATTGACAAGTTTTACGAAGCACTGAGTGACATCGTAGTTGGGGTCAACACCAAGGATAGGATAGTGCTAATGGGCTATTTCAGTGCGAGAGTTGGAAATCAAACTGAAGGATACGAAAAGGTGATGGGTAATTGTGGGGAGGATGTGGAAGGTATTAGGAATGGGAAGCATTTACTGGACTTCTATGCTAGTATAGGATTCGCAGTTACGAATACGTTCTTCTAGTATAAGGCTGTTCACTGCTACACGTGGGAGGGTAGAGGCATTGGATCCTTAACAGCCTATATTACAGCTGAATTTGAATTCAGGAAATCTGTTATGAATGTGCAGGTATTCCGGAGATTTTTTGATATAGCAGACCCCTATGTGATCTGTAGTGAACTAATTATCTCTGGGCCTAGGATACAGAAGAAAGTGAAATCTCTCTGCAGACGGACAAGGGCAGAAAATCTCCAGGATAAAGAAATACGACAGAAATACATGGATATAATTAGGGGAAAGTTCAAACAGTAGACTGTAAGAAGGTTAGAAGAAAACAAAGAAGAATTCCGATAAGTCATCCAAAGAAAGCTTCAGGTAACAAAGGAAGAAGACCTAGCACAAATGTTAGTTGTAAGTGCACAAGAAGTAGGTGGCTTATGTAAGAATAACAACCAACCAAATAAATTCAGTGACAAAACCAAAGACCTGCTACAGAGGAGAAGAGAAATGAAAATTTGAACTGATCGTGACACTATAGAATACTCTGAGCTATGTAAGACCTTAAGAAGAGAAATAAAAGCTGATGTACAGACTTTCAATGAAGAAACCTTAAGAACGAGTGTAGAGAACAAAAGAAGTTTAAAGGCAACTAAACGTAAGCTCACAATTGGTAAAAAACAGATCATAGCAATTGAAGGAGACATTAGTCGAATTACTGAAGAGGAGGAGATTTTGAATTTTAGTAGTGACTTTTATAGCAGTCTGTATAGTAAAACAAAACTTAAAGTTCCAGATATATTTATTTATTTATTTATTTATTATTTAATTATTAGATGCAGCCTATGGAGGGCCATTTTACACATCATAATAATAATAATAATAATAATAATAATAATAATAATAATAATAATAATAATAATAATAATAATTTTAAATACATATAAGAAATAACAAAGGTATAAACAACAATATTAAGTAAAAACAATAAATTAACAATTTTAACAGTAACAATGTAACAACAATGACAACGGTAATTGGCAAGGGTCGGTTACTGAAATCAGGAAGAAGAAAGGTCGAGGGTTGGAGGGACAGAAGAAAGTGAAAACCCGGGGAGGACTTAGAGGAATCTTCTAATTTTTTGTTTGAAGGATGCGAAAGGTGTGAATATGTCAGTATCGGGTAGTGAGTTACGAAGAGTAGGGAGACGGTGGAAGATAGAGCGTTGTAAAGTTAGGCGCGGATGGGACACTGACGAGTGCGCCGGTTGCGTGTAGGGCGGGGAGGAACGTGTATACGGAAGTACGCCGGAAGAGTATTACATTTGGTGTAACAATTGATTATTTTGTGAAGGTAACATAGATCAGAGAACTGTAAACAGCTTCTCAGGTCAAGTATACCCAGATAGTTCATAATGTCAGATTTAGTTTTGTTCTTAAAGACAGGATTGCGAGTCTTAACAATGAAAGTGAAAAAGTTAAAAATACTATTTAGTTGAGATATGTTTGTGATAGCAGATGAGGACCAAATAGGGGAACAAAAGTCAATAATGGGGAGAACATATGAGACAAAGTATTATTTTAAGGCGTTAATATCATTAATTTCAGTAAACCTGTAAAGAATGCCTAGAGTACGCATGGATATTCCTCTAAGTCCTCCCCGGATTTTATAGAGTGAATGTGAGCAGAGAAGGTTAGTTTACAGTCTATTATAACACCTAGGTCTCTTACCTGAGAAGCCGATTGCAATGTATTTCCCTGGATGGTATATGCAGTGTTAATTCTTTGCTTTAATAATGAAAAGGAGATTGTATTGCACTTCTTAACATTGGGAGAAAGATTCCATTTCTTAAACCAGTCACCACACGAATTGAGAACAGTCTGTAATTCATCACAGTCATCAGGCGTAGACACTTCTCTTAGGATTTTCAGGTCATCAGCGTACAAGAGGAGGGAACACTGACTATTTTGGGTGCAATGAATTATGTCATCGATATAGAGAACAAAGAGTAGGGGTCCCAGAATACTGCCCTGAGATACACCTGATAACACAGGTAACTATGTTGAGGCAGATTCAGGGAGTACCACTCTTTGTTTTCTGCTGGAGAGGAAACTTGTTATCAGTGACAAGATGGGACCATGGATATTAAATCTGGTGGCGAGCTTATGAAGAAGAAGTGCATGATCCACTGAGTCAAATGCCTTGGCCAGATCTATATAGATTACATCTAACTGAGATTTATTTTCCATTGCTGTATTGATGTGGTGATTGAGAACAGTGAGGTTAGTGAGGCATGATTTTCTGGGAGTGAATCCGTGTTGTTCTTCAGAGAGGTACAGCTGTGTGAAGAAGAGGAGTCTGCGGTGGATTATTCTTTCAAGGATAGTATTGGAATGATAGATATTGGGCGGTATGATGAGATATCATGTTTGTTGCCAGATTTGAAAATTGGTGTGATATCAGCTTGTTTCCAGCTGTCGGGGAATGTACCAGTAGCCATACACAGGTTTAAAATTGTAGACAACGGTGCACAGAGAGATACAGAAGTATTTTTGAGGAATATAGGGCTAATATCATTGGGCGGTTTGTTGGGAGACTACTGAGAATATTTTGAACTTCGTTAGGGGTCGTTGATATTTGCGACAGAGAGTAATTGCAAACACTATTGATATGTGGTAGTTCTGTGAGAGGTGCAGGAGGGGTAAAGGTGGAGTGAAAGTACTCATTGAATTTTTGAGACCTTAATTCAGTTGGGACATCATCACTATGTATTTCAAGATTCAGTGGTATCCGGGGTGACTTTCTACGTGATGAAATGAGGGTCCAGAATTTTTTAGGGTTGTTTTTAAGGTTTCCAGTTATAGAAGTGATGTGCTGGTTGTAGTCATTTTTAATATGCGATTTTGAAATTTTCCTGAGGTATTTAAAAGTATTATACGTGTGTGAATTGGGGATGGACTTCCAGAGGGACCACGCACGGGTTTTGTTCTTTAGTAGCAATTAAGTTTCGGCACTCAGCCAGGGGGGGATATTTGTGTGTTCTGGGTTTGGAGAAAGGTACACGCTGTTTAATGGTAGTAAATATTAAATCCTCAAACAGGGAAACCGCACTGTTGACGTCACGATCAGCTGATAACCAGCACCAAGGGAGGGATGACAAGTCCTGGTTGACGACTAGCCAGTCCACTTTACTCCATAGAGGAAATGTTTGCCTCGCAGCGGGTGGGAAGTCTTTATGTTGATAAGCAGGTAGGCTGAGGGTAGCTTCAATTGAGTCATGGTCAGCGCTAAAATGTTTCTGCCAACAGATACACTAACACTAGTTACTGTAGAGAAAAGGATGTCCAATGTTGCCAGATTTCTGGTGGGTTTTAAGCAGAACTGATGTAGATGAAGAGTGTTTATGAAATTAGACAAAATAAATGAGTCCACAGGGTCGGTTACTGTTCCAGTGATTGTAGATTGCCAGGATATGTGCGAATTGAAATCACCGATTAGCACAATATCGTTGGATTTATTCAGAGCCAAAACCGTTGAATTAAAGCAATTTTCTAACGCTGTGATATCACCGGAGGGTGGGCGGTAGAAGCAGCCAACTAACAAGTTTTTAGTTCCGGAGATCGTAATTTCAACCCAGGTTATCTCACATTCAGTTTCTAGGTCGGGCCTGTGACGGGCTTTAAGTTTATTACTTACTGCAATCATTTCACCTCCCCCACGCTTACCGGTACCTCTGTTTCTACGGAACACTGAAAAGTTAGACGAGAATGGAAGTTCACTGTCCGAGACAAAATCAGGTAACCAAGTTTCCGTGAAGCATAATACATCAAACTCGCTAAATTCAGGTTCACTGAGTACACAGGCAGTTAGTTTGTTTTTCAGGCTCTGGGTATTCTGATAATAAACATTAAGCAGACCTGGATTTAAATGAATGTCGCTGGAAAGAAGTAGGAAGATAACAAACGCAACACGTGAGGAAGCATGGCAACCTTTCGTCCTTTCACTGGAAGAGACAGGGGCATGGCGAAGCACAGGGAGATCGTAGACGGACAAAGCAGAGGAAATATAATGCCGTTCAGTGAAGCACCATTGCAGTACGGAAACACACGACACTTCACTTGCTTCAGGGATGGTTGTACGGAAGTCAGATATGCTATAGACACCATGAAGAAAGGAACTGTTGCTGGTGATGATCTCTCTGTTGATATTTTGAAGCTTACAGTTGATGAAACAGTAAACCACTTGGCTAAAATCTTCACTTCTTGTTTACACAATGCTTCCATCTCAGCATCATGGAATAAAGCAAAAATAGTATTATTACATAAAAAAGGAAGTATTCACAATATTCAAAACTATCGCCCTATAAGCTTGCTCTCTGTTTTGTACAAACTTTTTATGAAGATCTTATTACACAGAATCAGCTCTACCCTTGACTCAGCCCAGCCAATTGAATAAGCAGGATTCCTCAGCAGCTTTAGCACAATGGACCACATTCTGGCTCTGCGTGAAGTGATTAGCAGAGCAAATGAATACCAGATGCCTCTCTGCATTGCCTTTGTTGATTTTGAAAAGGCATTTGATACAATCAGCCATTCAGCTATCTTACAAGCCTTAGATGAGCAGGGAGTTGAAGTGGCTTATATCAGAGTTCTTAATAACATCTACAAGACCTCTTCAGCCTTTTCTTAGAGGTGAAGCTTCCACGGTGTGAAGAATTATTTAGTTTAATTTCCAGGTTGAATCGTGTTGTAGTTGTCTGTACATCACGTACATTTTGCTGACGTTTTGAATACATTGCAGTATTCTTTGTCAAGGCGACTGAAATACTCCTACTCGATCCGAGGTAATCAGTCTCCCAGGCAGCAATTTACACTACTAGAGTGGCCCTGACCTTGGCCTTCTATATCTTAGCCTTTCTGGCTGACGTAAGGCCTGGCTGTCCCGTGAGCATACTGGCAGGTATGTGTCACAGCCAGGTAGTGGGGGCTTGCCCGCGCTGTTATGTAATGGGGTTTCGGCCCATGTGTTTATGTTGTGGTCTGTATGTCTTAAACTATGAATGATAGGCATCCAAGAATTACTGATTTTATATCCTTCTTTTAAATTTATGTTGTTCGGATGTTTCTTGATTTCGATAGCCTCGCTGATTTTCCTTTCCAGATTCCGAGGGATAGCTGCTAGGATCTTGGTCTTATCAAATTATATTCCGTGCCTTGTTTTGTAGAAATGCTTGGCTACCACTAAAATATCTGTGTTTTGGTTCTTGGTGTGACGGATACGTTCTTTTAGGCAGGTGGAGATCAGACGTTTTGTTTCACCAACATAACAAGCTCCGCAGCTACATTCAATGTGATATACTCCAGGAGCCTGTAATTCTATTGTGTCTTTTACTGGTGGTAGATAACGGGCTAGCTCCAGTGAGGTTCATAGATGGTTTTTATGTCGTATTTGTCCAGTATCTTGCCGATCCTGTCTGTTGTATTTTTAATGTATGGCAGTATCGCTGTTTTCGGGCGGGTCAGATCTGCTTTCCCGTTGTTTTCTCCTACGGCGGCCTATCCCTGTTCTCTTCTGTTTTTTTAAAGACTCGTCGGGTGTTATTGAGCGAGTAGCCATTTTTCCTGAGGGTTCTCGTGAGGTGTTCTTTCTCTTCCTCGAGGTGCTCTGCGTCTGATATCACTATGGCCCTGTTCACCAGTGTACGCTGGAACTAGCCACTGCCAAAGAAAACAAGAAATTCAACTGCCTCCTAAAAAAACAGAAACCGAAACCACCTCCTCCACTGCAGAAGAATGTAATGGTTAACCTTACAGACAAGCCACTCAGTGAACCTACTACTTCAGTCTTGAAAAAAGGACTAAACTACGCAGTAGCTCCGAATAGTATACCGGTGGAAGAAATAATTCGCAAAATTGAAATTGCAATCCGACACCTTCCTACCAAATCTGCAGAGGAGATCAAACAGGATATATCATGTCTACTGAGAACCGCAAAGCCGCCGCCATCCAGTTTGACCAAAGAAGAAATTCATGCCCTAAAAACACTACGTCAAGATACGGAAAAAATTATCCTACCCGCAGATAAAGGCAACTCTATGGTGATAATGACACGCACCGACTACATTCAGAAAATAAAACAATTACTCACTGATTCTACATACAGAAAAATAAGAAACCCTACCAACCGCATTAAGAACAAACTCCACATACTAGTAAAAAATTCCACTATCCCAGCCGAAATACAGAAGAAGCTGATATTCTCGGACCCGATACCTCCTAAATTGTATGGCCTTCCTAAAATCCATAAAGAAGGCATACCTCTGCGACCTATCGTGAGCGCTATAGGATCTCCGACGCACGATATCGCCTATTACCTAGCCAGACTACTTCAGCCACATACAGGACACACTGAAACCTACGTGAAGGACTCCTGACATTTCATCCAGCTCCTTAAGGACCAATCAATTGAAAGTACGGACTTATTAGTAAGTTTTGACGTCACGTCACTTTTCACCAAGGTGCCGCTAACAGAAGTATTTCTGCTATTAGACCAGAAACTTGCAGAAGATCTGTCAACACTAGCTAAAGAATGCCTTAATGCTACTTATTTCTATTCTAAGTTCCCATGGAGGGAATTAGATATTTTTCCACCAATAGAGCATGTCAAAAATCAGATGTAAGGCTTTTTTCAGGCGTTTTGCTCTATCAACCACCGTTTCATCTTAGGTCTGACACTAGACGCAGGCAATAATTCCATTGTGGAGATTTATCTCCTGTATGCAGTTATCAGACTGTGCCTCTTATAATGGGCTTCTGATAAGTTCACCTGCATACACCCCAGCGTCAATGGGTAGGATCTGACACATCCCACTCTGATGAGTCTAGTGTCAGACATAAGATAAAACGGTGGTTGATGGAGCAAAATACCTGAAAAAAGCCTTACATCTGACTTATTTTTATTTCAACGGGGAGTTCTATGAACAGACAGAAGGGGCCGGCGATGGGGTCGCCGCTCTCTCCAATAACAGCAAACATGTATATAGAACACTTCGAACAGAAAGCCTTAGCCACATCTACCCTGAAACCGAAATGTTTTCTCCATTTTGTGGACAACACATTCGTCTGGCCTCATGGGAGCAATAACCTACAGCTATTTCTCAACCATCTCATCTCTATTCACGCAAATATTCAGTTCACCATGGAAATCGAAGTAGACGGAGAACTACCGTTCCTGGATGTCCTAGTAAAGCGCATTTCCAATGGGACTCTGAATCACGCAGTATACGGGAAACCCACACACAGACAGGTACCTACACGCCTCGTCTCATCATCACCCATCACAAAAGCAGGCTGTCCTAACATCACTGGTGAACAGGGCCATAGCGATATCAGACGCAGAGCACCTCGAGGAAGAGAAAAAACATCTCACAAGAACCCTCAGGAAAAATGGCTACTCGCTCAATAACACCCGACGAGTCTTTAAAAAAACAGAAGAGAACAGGGATAGGCCGCCGTAGGAGAAAACAACGGGAAAGCAGATCTGACCCGCCCGAAAACAGTGATACTGCCATACATTAAAAATACAACAGACAAGATCGGCAAGATACTGGACAAATACGACATAAAAACCATCTATAAACCTCACTGGAAGCTAGCCCGTTTATCTACCACCAGTAAAGGACACAATAGAATTATAGGCTCCTGGAGTATATCACATTGAATGTAGCTGCGGAGCTTGTTATGTTGGTGAAACAAAACGTCTGATCTCCACCCGCCTAAAAGAACGTATCCATCACACCAAGAACTAAAACACAGATATTTCAGTGGTAGCCAAGCATTCCTACAAAACAAGGCATGGAATATAATTTGATAAGACCAAGATCCTAGCAGCTATCCCTTGGAATCTGGAAAGGAAAATCCACGAGGCTATCGAAATCAAGAAACATCCGAACAACATAAATTTAGAAGAAGGATATAAAATCAGTAATTCTTGGATGCCTATCATTCATAGTTTAAGACATACAGACCACAACATAAACACATGGGCCGAAACCCCATTACATAACAGCGCGGGCAAGCCCCCACTACCTGGCTGTGACACATACCTGCCAGTATGCTCACGAGACAGCCAGGGCTTACGTCAGCCAGAAAGGCTAGGATATAGAAGGCCAAGGTCAGAGCCACTCTAGTAGTGTAAATTGCTGCCTGGGAGACTGATTACCTCGGATCGAGTAGGGGTATTTCAGTCGCCTTGACAAAGAATACTGCAATGTATTCGAAACGTCGGCAAAATGTACGTGATGTGCAGACAACTACAACACGGTTCAACCCGGAAATTAAACTAAATAACTCTTCAGTCTTTGTTAATGTCGTTGAAGCAACTTCAGAATTCTCTATCGGAAGAGGTGTTAAACAAGGTGATCCAATCTCTCCAAAGTTATTCTCAGCTGTTTTGAAGATGGCAATGTCGAAGTTAAATTGGGAAGGAAAGGGTATAAGGATCAATGGCAGAAGGCTTAACAACTTGAGATTTGCTGATGACATTGCATTACTGGCAAACGACAATGACGAATTCCAGACATTAATTACTGATCTCGCCATAGAATATGAGTCAGTCGACTTGAAGGTGAACCTTTCCAAAACAAAAGTCATGTCCAACAAGTGGGTCACAGCAGGAATTGTGAACATCAACAACATACCGTTCGAGAAGGTCAATGAATATATCTATCTGGGCTAGTTGATGAATATCAAAGGTGATATAAGATCAGAAATTTTTCGACGCATTAAACTAGGATGGCAGGCGTATGGAAGAAACTCAAGTGTCTTCAGATCAAATATGCCAGTAAATCTGAAGAAAATAGTTTATGATCAGTGCATTCTACCTGTGCTGACTTATGGCTGTGAGACCTGGACACTGAACGAATTTTTGAAAGGGAAACTTAGGGCAGTGCAGAGAGGCTTGGAGAGCAAGTTAATGACATTCTTGAGAGAATAGCCACCTTAAAATGGCAATGGGCTGAACATATTGCTCGAAGGGAAGATGACAGATGGACGAAGTTAGTGTTAGAATAGAGTCCAAGAGATCATCAAAGGCCTAGAGGAAGACCGCCAGACAGATGGGACAAGGACATCAAGAGAATAGCTCGTACTACCTGGCAGAGAACTGCTCGAGACCATTCTACCTTGAGAGTTCTACTAAAGACTTACCTGAGTTCACAACTTAAAGAGGCCTCATCATGTAATGATAGAATTGGCTGATGATGATGATGATGATGATGACATGGATATGATTAGAAGTTTCGAACAGTGGACAGTAAGCAGGTTCAGGATATAGAAAGAGAATGGCTGGCATACAGGGATGCTGTAGTAGAAACAGTAAGGGAATGCCTAGGAACGACTGTGTGAAGGAGAAAAGCGAACATCTTGGTGGAATGATGAAGTGAGAGCAGCTTGTAAACGTAAAAAGAGGGCTCATCAGAAATGGCTCCAAACAAGGGTAGGTCAAGCAGCAGGGAAACCTTTCTAGACAGTAATAAAGAATCTTAAGAAGAGAGGGAAAAAGGAAATGAACAGTGTTTTGCGTTGGTGAAATTACAATTCAGGAAGTGGAAAGGATGGTAAATTATGGTAAATAAACTTCGTTGTCATAAAGCAGCAGGAATAGATGAAATCAGACTTGAAATGGTGAAGTATAGTGGGAAGGCAGGGATGAAATGGCTTCATAGAGTAGTTAGCATGGAATGTTGGTAAGGTACCTTCAGATTGGACCGCAGCACTAATTGCACCTATCTGTAAGCAAGGGAACAGGAAGGATTGCAACAACTATTGAGGTATCTCATTGATCAGTATACCAGGCAAAGTATTCACTGGCATCTTGGAAGGGTTGAGAGAAAGTTGGACCATGGAGGGGCTGTCAGGATCAGATTTTCAGTATGCGCCAGGTTATTGAGAAATGTTGCTAGAGGAATAGTTGTGTTTATGCTTCATAGATCTAGAGAAAGCATATGACATGGTACCGAGGGAAAAGATGTTCGCTGTACTGGGGGATGATGGAATTAAGGGTAGATTATTGAAAGCAATCAAAGGCATTTATGTTGACAATTGCGCTGCAGTGAGAATGGATGGTAGAATGAGTTCTTGGTGCAGGGTACTTACAGGAGTTAGATAGGGTTGTCATCTTTCACCTCTGCTGTCTGTAGTTTTATTGGATCATCTGCTGAAAGGTATAAAGTGGCAGGGAGGGATTCAATTAAGTGGAAATGTAGTAAGCAGTCTGGCGTACGCTGACGACTTGGTCTTGATGGCAGATTGTGCCAAAAGCCTGCAGCCTAATATCTTGGAACTTGAAAATAGGTGCAATGAGTATGGTATGAAAATTAGCTTCTCAAAGACTAAATTGATGTCAGTAAGTAAGAAATTCAACAGAACTGAATGTCAGATTGGTGTTACAAAGCTGGAACAGTTAGATAATTTTAAGTATTTAGGTTGTGTGTTCTCCCAGGATGGTAATATAGTGAGATTAAATCAAGGTGTAGTAAAATTAATGCAGTGAGCTCACTGTTGCAATCAACAGTGTTCTGTAAGAAGGAAGTCAGCTCCTGGGTGAAACTATTTTTACATCGGTCTGTTTTCAGCGAAAGCTGGGTGGACTCAGGTTATCTTATTCATAAGTCATATGTAACAGACATGAAAGTAGCGAGAATGATTGCTGGTACAAACAGGTGGGAACAATGGCAGGAGGGTGCTCAGAATAAGGATATAAAGGCTAAGTTAGAAATGAACTCGATGGATGAAGCTGTACGCATAAACTGGCTTCGGTGGTGGGGTCATGTGAGACGAATGGAGGAGGATAGTTTACCTAGGAGAAAAATGGACTCTGTTTTGGAGGGTAAGAAGAGTAGAGTGAGACCGAGACGACGATGGTTAGACTCGGTTTCTAACAATTTAAAGATAGGATTTATAGGACAAAATGAGGCCACAGCACTGGTTGCAAATAGAGGCTTGCAGACTGAACACTGAAAGGCATAACGGTCTATAATGATAGCGTATGTATGTATTAAACAAGGGATAAAAATATACACTGTTAAGCAAAGAATGACATGTTTCGTTCTTAAGAGTAATTAGATTCTGTCAAGTCACTCTCAGATATTTAGAAATTGCTTATGTTTATCTCTGTTTAATATTTAGGAACTTATCTTAATAATGTCCTGATTTGTGTCCACTCCACCATTAACTGCAAGGTGTTTGGATAACCGTTGCTCTGTCATTGGCGTGAGTCCATTGTAGTCCATTGACCTGCTTTCACCACGTCACGTTCCTTCACCTGCCACGTCATGCCCCTCTCCTTGACACGTTATTATTTTTATTCATGTTGTTGTTGTTATTATTATTATTTCTCGTATTTCAGTTCTTTATGTAAACTATGCAAGGGTTCTTAATGTGCTTCTTAATGATCATGTAATTTATGTTTACGTGAATGGCTTTCGTATTTTTTTATTACCATCAATTTATTCATGTTATTGATTTTTTGGGAACATTCTAATGAGCTTTTTTTTAACAGGTTAGTTAGTTTTTCTTTAATTTTCGTTTTATAATTTAGGCTTATGTTTATATGAACGGCTTTCATGGAACTACACTTGTAGTTTATTATTATTAAGGGATAGTTTAACAGGCTTTTTAACGGATTGTTTAGTTTTCCTTTAATTTTCCGTTGTGTAATTTACGTTTACGTGAACTGATTTCGTGGAACTATATCCATAGATTTTAATTATTTCTTTTAGGAGAGTCCTTGTGAGATTTAAAATTTTATTTAAAGATCATCTCAAGTGGCGAGGATGGTGTGCAAGTTTTGGAGAACTTACTACTACATACTGCTACTTCTACTACAAAATTTACACACTGTCCTCGCCACTTGAGAGTATCTTTAAGTAGATTATCATATATCACTAAAATTTAAAATCTCACAAGGACTCTCCTGAAAAGAAATTAATAACTATGGATATAGTTCCACGGAAGCAATTTACATTAACATACATTACATAACAGAAAATTATAGGAAACTAAAAAATCTGTTAAAAATGTTGTTAGACTATCTCTTAATAATAATAAAAACTACGAATATAGTTCTACAAAAGCCATTCATATAAACATAGCCTAAATTACAAAATGCAAATTAAAGTAAAACTAAGCAACCTGTTAAAAAAACTTCATTAGACTATCTATATATATAAAATAAGAGTTTTGTCTGTACATTGCTCAGAATTTGAAAATAATGATATTTCTGTATCGGTCATGTCCATAGTAACAAGAAAATGCACTTTTTACTTTTCCGTAATTTCTGTGTGTGTGTCTGTATGTATGTATGTATGTATGTATGTATGTATGTATGTATGTATGTATGTATGTATGTATGTATGTACACGCATCACGAGAAAATGGTTGAAGAGAATTTAATGAAAATCGGTATGTGAAGTCAGGGGATGAGCCTCTACAATCTAGGCTATAAATCATTTTACTCATGCTGAGTGAAATGGTAGTTTAGGGGAAGGCCTAAAATTGAATTCTCAACTATATTTTAAAGAAAATGGGTATGCAAAGTTGGGGAAAAAGTTGCTACAATCTAGACTATCAATAACTGTATTCACGCTGAGAAAAATGGTAGTTTAGGGGCAGGCCTAAAATATAATTCTCAAATATTGTTGTTATTAGTAGTCCTATCTTGATGAAAATCGGTATGCAAAGTCAGGAAATAAGTCGCTATAGTCTAGGTTGTAAATTATTTTATTCACATTGAGTGAAATGGTAGTTTAGGGGAAGGCCTAAAATGTAATTCTCAAATATTTCTTATTAGAGGTGTATTCGATGAATGCTACATAACTACGGTTATATAGTATTAAATTTCCTATTATTCAATGTCTTATACATTATTACCGTACTGGCTATGATCACAAAGATATTCATGATTTTGGATTTTTGTTACTAAGTCCATATCAGCGCCGAGTAACCAGAAAATGGGTAAACAGTATTTAATGAAAATCGGAATGTAAAGTCGGAGAATAAGAAACTACAGTTTATGGTATAAAATATTTTACAATTCACAGAGTCGAAAGAAAACTAAATGTGAAGGCCTACAATATAGAAAGATCATAACATTGATCAACAATAACATTACATTGACCATTGTTTGTCATGATGTGCTTTGTGTCATCTGTTGCCCCTCATCTACAGTAGATACTGCTGCGTACAGAGTATTTTTTGATTTACGTCGCACCGACATAGATAGGTTTTATGGCGACGATGGGGTAGGAAAGGGCTAGGGAGTGCCTTAGGCCTTAATTAAGGTACAGGCCCAGCATTTGACTGGTGTGAAAGTGGTAAACCACGGAATACCATCATCAGCGCTGCCGACAATAGGGTTCGAATCTACTATCGGATGCAAGCTCACAGCTGTGCACCGCTAACCACACGGTCAACTCGCCCAGTCGTACAGAGTGTAACAGCCTGCCTGAATATTGATGGGAAGTAGCTGGGGAGTTAGATAACTTTCTTCGTTAGCATGCCATTCCCCTGGTTTATAAATTTTCTGATACTATTGGTACGTAACACACTGGATCATCATAGCATTCGGGCTATTCAATCCCTATTCTGAGGCACTGATTGGAATGAACAGTGTGCATATTTAGCGGAATAATGGCAGATGAGTGTTCATGGCAATCTGCGGCCTGGTCATCCCAGCTCTGGAACTTTGGACTATTAGATTGGCACCGCAATCTAACCGCAGCACTGTTCGTTAAAAGTGATAAAATGTGCGGCTTTCCATTTGATCGAGTATTTTATATGATAGCATTGCTTTTAATCGCTACATTCATACTTACGTTTTTGTAATGACCTATGTCGATTTCAGGTTAAGAAAAACACAAAGTCAGTCTTTCTGAGAATCCCGTAGCGAAGCACGGGTACATCAGCTAGTTTCAAATAAATCAATAAAATGAATAAATTGATTGCATAAAAAAATGTATGAAAGCCATTCACGTAAACGTAAATTACCTGATCATTAAGACGCTCATTAAGAACCTTTGCATAGTTTACTTAAAGAATTGAAATATGAGAAATAAGAACAACATGAATAAAAGGAATAAACAACGTGTCGGTGATATGTTAAGTAGAGGGGAAAGACGTGGGAGGGAATGGGACGTGACGTAGCGAAAGTAGGTTCAGGGACTACAGCTTGGACCGACGCCAATGATAGAGCAACGGTTATCCAAACACCTCACAGTTAATGTTGGAGTGGAGACAAGGCTAGACATTATGAAGATAAGTTCCTAAATATTAAACAGAGATAAACATAAATATTATTTCTAAATATTTGAGTGTGATTTGATAGAATCTGATGATGTCCTTTTAAGAACAAAACATGTCATTCTTTGTTTAATAGTGTGTATTTTTATCCCTTTTTTAATAATGTAGGATTTTTGACAGGTATGTTGTAGTATAATATTTATATTTAACCTGTATGTTCAACAGACTGAAGAGATTTTATGTTACATTTAACTGAGTCGACACTGCAAAGTACAGCTTCCTTCTTAAAAAAAAAAAAAAAAACATCCTGTTGTGGTTAGTAGTGTAGTGTAGTTATTTGTGTGTGAAGAGGAGTGTGTTGGGGCAAACATAAACAGCCAGCCCTCAAGTCAGAGGAATTAGCAAGTGCATGTAAAATCCTCACCCAACCAGGAATCAAATCTGGGTCCTTCTGAACTAATGCTGACCATTCAGCCAAAGAGCCAGACAAGATATTACCTTAGGTTATCACTAGAAATATTTTCACTGACAACAGTTTTTTTTTTTCTAATGAAATTCTGTTAAAATTTTCACATTTGCAACTCCAACATTAATCACAGTATTTATATTACTTTGCTGTATTTAATTTTGTCTATCATTTTTAGTAACACAAAACTTAGTATCATAGTTCTATTTTCCAGAGAATAGCTAGTATATGATGTATCTACTACTGGAGTTCTTTAACATGCAAAATGCAAACGAAACAGGATTATTACATTGATCACTCTCAGATCACACTGACTTCATTGGGATTGAACTCCCTAGTCTGGGAACAGAAGGACAATGACTAGACTATTTGTCTCATTGAGGTTAGCTTTAAGTTAATTATACTTGCATTATATTTTGTTGTTACAATTCTTTCACATATTCCCTTCTCTGATTATCTCTTTGAAATTTGTCTCTGTTTTTCCAGGCCCATCACTTTCATCTTTCCCGTCCGACTAGGCTTGGTCAACTCTCGTTCCCTTCCGACCCTGACGGTATTAGGTTCGCAAGGCCTACAGTGTCTTTCATTTTCACACCCTTCGTGGCATTTTCCTTTCTCTTGGCAATACGTCCATTCTTTGAAGGTTTGGGTCTTTTCTGTTCAATCCTCTGATTGGTGTTAAAAGAGGATGGTTACCTATTTGTACTTTCCCTTAAAAACAGTGGTCACATTCCATCACTCTCTCTCTCTTCATGCTTTTATTTTTGTTCAGTTATTGTCAACTCATATGTCAGACTACTGAATATGTAATAATGACTTTTGAGACATAATTTGTTTGAATTTGTTACAGGTTTATCCTCCAGATCAACCAATGGTATTCAACCCACAGAACCCAAATGCTCCTCCTATCTATCCATGTGGTACCTGCCATAAAGAAGTCCATGACAATGATCAGGCAATTCTGTGCGAGTCTGGCTGCAATTTCTGGTTCCATCGGTGAGTATACGAGTATCTTACTGTTTATAAGATAGTTATATTATTATTTGTCTTTCATTATTGAACATTTTCTCCTGACCTATTTTTCCCCTGTATTGTTTTGAAAATCTCCAATAATGTTTCCTGCATAACTATCATAATTATTGTTGTGGCTTGCAAGAGGTTATCCATTTAATTTTATCAGAAGCAATTATCATATTGTGATCAGATCCTATCTCAGCTCCTCTGTAAGCTCTGATATCAGTTATGGAGCTTCTATGCCTGTTATCAATAGTACATTAGTACTAACATTGGCTATACAGAGCCCTCAATGCCATATGGAAGGATGAAAGAATAGCTGAAGATTGGCAACAAGGAAGCATTGTACCACTGTTCAAAAAAGGAAATAGGAAGAAATGTGAAAATTATAGAGATATAACCCTATTATCACATGGGATAAAAATAATGGAGAAAGTCATAGACAAAAGACTGAGGGATATAATAGAAACACAGTTAGAGGAAGAACAATATGGCTTTAGACCAAATAGATCAACAATGCCCTTTTTTTGCTTGTTTTGACTGAAATCTTGTAGGAAGGACAATTGAGCATTTTAAGATTTTTAGTAATCCTGGGCTCTCTGACTAGTACTATTTTGTTGTACTTCTGCTAGATAGCATCTGATACTCAAAACTGTTGACTTATTTATAGTAACTTATAAAGACTTTGTACAGAGGTATATTTCGATGACTGTTGCTCTGAAGAACAAACCACAGAACTGATTTAACATCAGTAATACTGTGTAATAACTTCCTGTAGCAAAATGAGGAGCATCATAGTCAAATTTCTTAACGTTATGTTACAGTAAGTGATAATGTGAAAGTATCATCCTCTTGACATTATTTTAAGATATGATTTTGGTTGGAAGTGAGGCGCATATTTTTATGTTCAGTTTGGTTTTATTCATAATTTATTATAAGTTTAAAAAAATTAAAACCATAATCTAATGCGTACAACCTTTTAGTTTATAATGTGTTACGAGAATGACTTACTGGTATTGCCACTCAGAAATCAGAGTGCAATTATGGGTATCAATAATGTGCAAATTATTTATTTAGGACTAGCGATAGGGAACTGAAATCAGATGTAAAAACATTACAAGTGTTGAAAATGGGAAAATTAGAACAGTTTAATTACCCAAGTAGATACTAAATTTGTGGTGCAGAGTTGTTTGCTTCACCATATTGGAAATATAGTCCTATACTGTAAGTAAAATCAGGAACAAAGAATAGGATAAACACAATGGCACTGGTTGATATCAGAACAAGCAAGAGAAAGAGGAGACAAGGGCGAACATGAAGATACCAAAAAAAAAAAAAACCCAGATGATCTCCATGTCTTCACATACTGTTGTCTTCAAATAGATAAGGTTCTGTCCTCATCTCTCCCAGTTTTAATACATCTGCTTCTTTTCTCAGTCCCTGCTGAGCTTGCTTCTGCTTACCAGCTGCATCAGGAGGGCGGGCATCATCTCATTTAGGGCCTATCTTGACTGAACTTCAGTCTTGATATGGTAAATGCAGGATAAGAAGAAGCTGGATAAACACAAGAAAAGAGAAAAGACAAAGAATAAAAATGAATACGGGATACAGGTGCTAAAATGCTAAGAATGCTTGGAGACACATAAAAGAGAGAAGGAACTCAACGGGTCAATATAAGTTATGGAAAGGAACAAATAAGAGACGAAGTATATACAAGGGTTATTTCTTTATTAGTGGCAACACTGTTGTATGATATGGATATAGATCCCCTTAGGGAAGCTGAATTATTTGTGCCGAATGAGTAAATTTATAATACCAGTATAATTGGTCTGTTATTGGACATTCTAAATTTTCAGGCTAACTCATTCCTATTGCCAGCATTTCGCCCCAGTTTGCCTCCATGGTATGTACTAGCCGTGCTACTTGGTAGGTGCGCTAGTTAGCAACTGATGAGCCCAAAGTAGCACACTGGGGCGAAACTCTGACAACAGGACGGAGTTACACAAGTATGAAGGACGCGTTCTCCACCTAATCAATACTTTATTTTACATAGTGTCAATATTATTTACATGAATAAGTAAATAATTTAAATATGTAAATAATTTATGTAAATAATATTGACACTATGTAAAATAAAGTATTGATTAGGTGGAGAACTCATCCTTCATACTTGTGTGCTTGAACTATCAATACGGACTATGAAGCTAATAGATTATAGTAGGATGGAGTTAGCCTGAAAATTTATAACGTCCGATAACAGGCCTATTACAGTACCTGGCCACTTTATTAGACTCAACATAAAAAATCTTCATTTTTCTAACAAAATGTTATATTAACAGACATTTAATGGAATATTACACATCACTAATGGATAGCATTACAGTATGTTTAATTTACGATGTCATACGCAGTTTTAAGACTGCAATTCCAATATTTAGTCAGTCCACCCTTAGCTTTTATGACTGCTTGCACCCTGTGAGGCATACTTGCAATGCAAGATGAAGCTACTGCTGACAACTTTTCATTATGTTTCCAATGAAATGTGATCTTTTCAAGTAGTTGAAGCTTGGTAGTGATACAATCTTTACCATTTTCAGACATTGCCACACATTCTCAATCGGGATCAAATCGGGTGAATTACGGGGCCAGTCCAAAAGAGGAATTTCTTTCTCTTTCAGAAAAGCTTTAATAGATTTTGCTGTGTGGCATGGAGCCCCATCTTGCATGAAAATCTTGTTTTCAGCTTCACTAAACCAGTCCTTCAATTGCGGGATCAGTCTATTTTCAAGTATTTGTACTGATCCTGACGCATTATACCCTCCACAATCTGAAGACGTCCCATTCCCTTTCCACTTATCACTGACCAAATCATGATATTGGTAGGATGTTTTACTGTTTGCTGGGCGCAAATCTTCTCATACTTTTCACTAGACAATATTCTTACAAACCGGGATTTCTCGCTGACAACTCAAAAGTTGATTCATCACTGAAGCAAACCTAGAAATTAAGATGATGTGTATGAAATTTAAAGTTGTAAATACTCGTTGGAATTTTCCTAGCTAAAACATTATTTGTTAAGGAATTTATATAAGGAACTTACCCTTTTCCAGTCTTCTGCTGTGAAATGTTGGCGTTTTCTTGCCCACTGTAGTCTCCGTTTCATCATTCGTTCAGTGTTTGGCTTTCTTAGCTTTTCGACGACATCGGTACCCCAAGCTGCAAGTACGTCGACGCACTCTTCTCTCGGAAACCTTGATACCACTGTTGTTCAGTTCTTGGGTTACAGTAGCATAAGATGCCCTTCTGTTTCCTTTCACAATTTTGACGAGCAAACCTTCTGCTCTTGGAGTCAGAATTTTCTTCCTACCACATTTCCCTCTTCTGTTCTTCGGGTAATCTCTCCCAGTTTTATTTGTATTGTTTATACGACGTACAGAAGTCTGCGATATTCCTGAATGGGCAGTAATTTCTCGTTGTGTCAGATTTCCATTCTGCAAAAGTCCCTTCACAAACTCAATTTTGCGAGGAAAAAGGTCTTGAGACTTCCCCATAACTCTGTTGTCAAGAATTTGTTTGATTTCCCAAGTAACAAATTTAAAACGACTGCTACCTCATAAAGTTCCTGTTATCAACACAGATTTAGCGTAAATATCTAAAATACAGCAAGACAAACTGTTAAAGTTAATTATCAGTAAACCAACTACATATCTGACACAAAAATCGCGGGAATTATTACCTCATATGTTTATAGCAAGGTAGGTACTAAGTTAATAAAGTAAAAAAAGGCAGGAATTTGTAATGATAATAAGTTCCAAAACTCACATTATTATCAAGAATACCATGTCCTACAATGCAAGTATCAACAATGGGTTTGCTGTCACATAAATCCAAGAAGTAGGGTGTCAAGTGTAAAGAATTGCTAAAAAGGTCCTTGAGTCTAATAATGTGGCCAGGTACTGTATAGTAGTATTATAAATTTACTCGTTTGGGACAAACTGACCTGTTGAGTTCCTTTTCTCTTTTATGTGTCTCCAAGCATTCCTAACATTTTAGCACCTGCATCCCGTATTCATTTTTATTCTTTGTCTTTTCTCTTTTCTTGTGTTTATCCATATCATCTGATAGCCTGGCAAGCTTCATTTTTTGCAAAAGAGACAAAGTCTTTCATAATGCATTGGCACTGCAGGTAGCTTCAAATAGTCTACGCAGTGGTTTCCACGGTATGCACTAGCCATGCATCTTGGTAGGCGTGCCATTTACCAACTGACAAAGCCCAAATTAGCTCACTGGGGTGAAACACTGGTAACAGGAATGAGTTAGCCTGAAAATGTATAATGCCCAATAACGGACCCATTATATTGGTATTAAAACACTGTTGTGAGCACACTAGGAAACAGAACCTATGTTTCTCGCATATACACATTAGGGCAGGGATGGCGGATCTTTTCCAACCAGTGTGCCATTTTAAGTCCGGTTTATTGTTTTGAACTGTCTACTGTGCCACATATTATTTTCCTTTGGACTAGTTACAACCCCCAGATGTCTTGTTAGCAATTAAATAAAAGACATTGAATTAATGTTTGCAAAATCCTCCGATTATTGATTCTAAAATAATTTTTGTACCAAGTGTACCTAACATATTACATAATTTACAGTTATTTTAACAATATATTGATACTGTATATTTAGAGAAGTTTAACATTAATTTTTTTCTTTCTTTCTAGCGTATGCACAGGGTTGACTGAAGCAGCTTACCAGTTGCTCACAGCTGAAGTGTACGCAGAGTGGGTGTGTGACAAGTGTTTATCTTCCAAAAGCATACCGTTAGTGAAATTCAAGCCATAAGACAGAATATATATTGTCGAGTCAAACCTGCCTCGTTTGTTGCTGAGTTGGCATCGAAATGTGTGGATGAGTGTCGGTGTGAGTGTGTGCGTGTGTGTTCACAGATGTGTCAAAACAAAAACTATGCATACTTCCTTCTTGGAATTCTTCTGTTAATACTTAACCTTCTGTACTTCTTGACAGTGTGTTGTTTTTATTTTAGATCTTAGGCAGCTAACCTTGTTGTTTTTTTTCTACTAAGTGACAACACAATCAATTTGGTGACTACTATCTTTATAATATATAATAAATATTGTGTTCATATTACTTATTCATTTACGGAATTGAGACAGTTTTTTGTGACGTCTTTTTGAGATATTATATCGTATTTTGAGATAATTTTTTGTATATACGATACAAATAATAATGTGTGGTCGGGTTTTTTGTCACATAAGTTTCTTTCCCTTGTAAAATAATCTTGTATGAAAGCATAATGTATGATCACTTGGTCACAAAAAGTACTTTTTTTAATATTTCTCTTTTTTAAGTTTTGAAACTCGAGCATATTAAAAATTGTTTATTCTACAAATGATCTTGTAAAAAATCTTCATACTTAAATGAACAACTTTACCTGAGTATGCAAAATACAAAAGAAAAAATGTGCATAGTTTATTTTTTATCATGTGAATAAATATATTAGCAATAAAATTTGTTATACATTATCTAATATGGGTTTGAATATTATTTTCTTAAATAGTACCGTAATCACATTCCCACCTTCTCTATTTTCTGCTCCCAGCACATGTTCAATGGGATTTATGATAAATAATGAATGAAACTTAATCTCCAGTCATGAGCTAACAGAAAAGCAGAAACTGCTATCATGCTTGTTAGGCATGGTTTCTGAAACACCAAGTATGGAATGCTTAGGTTTTTGTGATCAACAGTTTAAGAATTTACGGTGGTATTTTATGGTGCTCAGATACTCCACCCTCATGTTGGTAGATTTATTAGAACATAGAAGAACTCCTGTGGGACTGTATTCTGGCATCTTGGCATCTCCCAAACCCATAAAAGTTATTGGTGAGATGTAAAACCTGTCATGTTATTTTTATTATCTTATGGCTTTAGTCCAAGTCAAACCTTCATTGACCAAATATTAACTGGTGGTGGTAGTTGTTATTGTTTTAAGGGGAAGTGTAACTACGTAAACACCCCCTCCCAAATCTTAATTACTAGTAATGTTTTTGAAGAAATCTTACGTTGCAATAAAGAGTAGCTCAGCATTAATTAATCTCTCAAATGGACTTTTGATAAAGTGCATAGGACTGGTCTGTCACAGTCCCAGTCCAAGGGGTGTCAGTTCAGACTGTAACAAGCTGTCTAGCTGATAACTTCACTGTAAAATTGCCGCGTTTGCCGTCATGCTCTCCCCGTCAACACTCCGGTGTACCCCCTACTTGTTGCTAGCCTAGCTCAACTCCACACATAATTTGATGCCACACCATTCTGGACCCGGCGAGTTGGCTGTGTGGTTAGAGGCATGCGACTGTGAGCTTGCATCCGGGAGATAGTGGGTTTGAATCCTTGAATGTGGTTTTCCGTGGTTTCCCATTTTCACACCAGGCAAATGCTGGGGCTGTACCTTAATTAAGGCCACGGCTGCTTCCTTCCAACTCCTAGGCCTTTCCTATCCCATCGTCGCCATAAGACCTATCTGTGTCGGTGCGACGTAAAGCCACTAGCAAAAAAAAAAAAAAAAAAAAAGAAATAACAACGTTCTGGCCGAGCTTACCTTCTATGATGGCACGTTATTTAGAATTTAAGTAAATGCTAAATAACCAACATATTTAGCACACTTTGCTGGTGTCAGTTTAGAAGACTGCTGTCCTTACTTTCATCGTTCAATTGCTTTTTGGCAATAATAGTCGTGGAGAGGTTTTTTTTTTTTTGCAAGCTGCTTTACTTCGCATCAACACAGATAGGTCTTATGGCAACGATAGGATAGGAAAGGGCTAGGAGTGGGAAGGAAGTGTCCGTGGCCTTAATTAAGGTACAGCACCAGCATTTGCCTGGTGTGAAATGGGAAACCATGGAAAACCATCTTCAGGGCTGCTGACAGTGCGGTTTGTACCCTTTATCTCCCAAATACTGGATACTGGCTGCACTTAAGCAACTACAGCTATCGAGCTCAGTGAGACTGAGAGTTTGATCTCAGCCTAGGTAAGTAGACTTCCTATAATAAGAATGCCCGTACAATGTCAAATTGTTCATCTCAACACATGAAATAACCTTGATATACTCATTAGATATTAGACCAGCAAAATTTTCCCATTCTCTGTGTCATAACCTGTCTACTTACCGTGTTTGCTATGTGAAGCACATTGTTTTGATACAAGAATGTGGTTAATTGATGATATTGATAGACTTATGTAATAGTGGAAAATGCACATTATAAGAACCTGATAGATGTTAGAGCCATTCTGAAAGAAGCCTCTGGTGGAGATCACAGGGCAATGATAGCTAAGTTGAAAGTAGGAGAGGTTAAACAGTTACATCTAAAAAGAAATAACAAAACATAGAAACTGAAAGCAAAGGATGTGCAAGAAAAGTTCTTAAGTGAGAACCCAGAACAGGCAATGTGGAATGTGAATGGAAAAATTATAAAGAAGCGTTAGTTGGATTTGCAAGAATGATATGTAGATCATCATCAGGAAAGGAAATTTTAAAAAAGAGAAGGCATGGAAATGAAAAATATCTAGGACTGAAGACAGGCAGAAATATATGGACGCAAAGAAAATGACAAACAAATTTGTGGAAGAAGGGTTGATCGCTGTTCAGACAGAAACTAACAGATGATGCACAGTGTGGAAATAATGTACTGTGCAGAATTCTAAGAAACAAGAAAAGAAAGAAAGAATATAAATGCTAAAATGGCTTTTTTTTTTTTTTTCCTTGCTAGTTGCTTTACGTCGCACCGACACAGATAGGTCTTATGGCGACGATGGGACAGGGAAGGGCTAGGAGTGGGAAGGAAGCGGCCGTGGCCTTAATTAAGGTACAGCCCCAGCATTTGCCTGGTGTGAAAATGGGAAACCACAGAAAACCATTTTCAGGGCTGCCGACAGTGGGATTCGAACCTACTATCTCCCGAATACTGGATACTGGCCGCACTTAAGCGACTGCAGCTATCGAGCTCGGTGGCATAATATTAACAAAACCAGAAGAAATAAGAAATTGATGGGAAGGATATTTCCAGAAACTACTAAATGTTAGAACTAACAAGAATCATAGGTAAAAAGGCAATGAACAGGAGGAGAAATCACATTGGAAGATGCTGAAATGGCGATTCAGAAGATGAGTTATCTTGTCCACAAGGTGATAACTATAATCCTGCCACAACACATTTTGAAGTTTGCGTTTGATACTTCCCACAATTTTAATACTTTAATGAATTTCTGAACTAACAGCTTCTAAACAAATAATTGCACTCGATATAATTTCAAAATTTGACTTAACCCATTTGTGCTCCTAATTAGAAATAATTTTTCAACTATTTTTCATCGTTTCAGGTTCATAACAAACCTAATAAGAAGAACTGAAATTTAAAAAAAAAAATCCCCAAATAGTCAGTTTTGACTGGCCACTTACTGTAAGTTGCCGAGGAGCACATACATAGTCAAAACCAGAAGGAAACAATAGCATTTTACAAACATAACCCATACCTCGAAGCAGAGGCACATCGCACTTTCTACACAAATATGTTGTGGGGTTTCCACATACTTTGCAACGCCTATACTTGGATGTTACCTTCCCATTGATGTGATCCATTTGGTCTCCCTTCATATTATCCAACACTGGTGAAAACTCTTAATGTTGGTCAGATGCCTGGAGATCGCTGTGGCATCCCAAGACATACAACATATTGATGACGGAAGTCCAACTATGTCATATCTAGAGACGGGAATTATAGGCACGAATAGGTTAGAATGCAAACGTATTTGAAGAAGGCGCAAGTGTAATCTAGCCGCTCTACAGTTATGTCGGGGAGTTGCATAAATTTTAGGGGTTCTGTTTGTCCAGATCGATAATATATATGAAAATCTCACCGCAGAACCGTCATGCGGGTAACATGCACCTGCGCCTTGGTTAAATAAGTTTGCATTCTAACCTATTCATGCCTATAATTCCCGTCTCTGGTCATATCATATCAAGTTTGCAGAACAGAAGCCATGCTTGCACAGAGGAAACATCAACGGCCCAAGCAAAGAATAGCCACCACCATTTCTTTGTCCTAATACTGCAGCGGCATGTAGCTTACAACTGGTCACCGACTTGGAGATGTGCACGAGTTGGTCTTACGAGCTCTGGTGTACACTGGAGCACACTCGTGACAGTCTTCATAATGACTGCAGTAGCCCATGGTCTAACACCTGGTCAAGTCTGATATGATAGAGAAATGACATTGGGAAATATTACACAGTTGTTCAGTCTTTAGAGTACCTTGTCATTCATTAAGAGGTGGAGACTGTAAATGAGGTAACGAAGAAACTAAATAACAAGCAGTACTATGTAGAGGATGATAATTATTGCAATGATTGTAAGGCAAAAACCAAAGTAAGGGAACTAGTTTATATCGTCATTAATGACAAGGGTAAAAAGTGAAGTGCAAATTTGGAGAATGTATTTTAAAGAAATGCAGTACCAGTACTTTAGCTAGACACAATTGCTCCCAATCAATGAATCGTGGAAGCTCATCGACCGGCATTCCCACAGTCAGTAGCGTTGTAAAACATAAGATCATTGAGGCCTGTGTAGTATTACCCTGCAACTAACAAAAGAACCTGTGCAAAGCTCACTTCTCCGCGCATTCTCTCCGAGTGGATGTCTGACATCATAGGGAGTAGTGGAGGGGGTCACATGCTGCCTAGCCACCGTACTGTGCACACTGTGAAGCGCGGTTACACAAGAGTTTTGCTGTCACTTCTGTATCCGTTTTAGCGCTCTTGTTGTTTTGACAGTTTTATTTGCATTTCTTTCTTTAGTTGTATTAATTATAGTCCTATAATTCCTTCGCGTGTAGCGTGTACTGTATTGGTAAATGTTTTTATGCATATAGTGTTGAACAGTGTCACCTAGCGACCTTCAAGGGTCATTACTCATTACGAAGCACATTAACCAGGTGAATAAACTAAATTCTTGACTGTGTAAAAAACAGAATCAGAAGTAGCGGCAGTTGCGTAACTGGTATGCCAAAACACACGCACATCTAAAGCCGCTCAGCAGCGAAATAATTGACGGCAGCCCAGTCTTTCAGCTATATAGTGTTGTGTACCATGTTATTCTAGTGAGAGTGTCATTTAAATGTACAGCAGTTATGGCTGCTACTTTGAAGTCTGGTAGCAAATCTGGACAGCCTGTAAGGGGACAAGCCAGAGAAATAGTATATAACGTAGCTGCTCACTTACGAGAACAGAAAACAGTTCATAAACTGACTTATAATTTAGTGGCTTCAACAAGTGAAGCAACAGGGGTTTCAAAGTCACTGGTGAAACGTATTTTAGCGGAAGGGAAGACGTCTATGGCCAAGGGTCGTTTGCATTTTTCTACACCTGATGGCAAGAAAACAGTGCACAAGAAAAGGATCGAAACAGACGACTTCACAAAAGATGTGATACGTCGGAAAATAAGCGAATTTTACATGATGAAAATACTGTACCTACACTGGACAAATCGAAGCGTGTGTTAAAATCGGAAAATATACTTGACTGTGGCAGAGAGTATCTTTGACGGTTATTTTGTGTTGTTCATATTATGTCCTGTGTGTGTACGCTTATTGGAACAGTATACTTTTATTTTTTAATTTTAAAAATATGGTTTACAGCTTGGGTATTGTAAGTAGTTCCATTTAACTCAATGCTTAATACTTTTGGCCACTTTACATTTACTTTCGTTCTTTTAATTGCATTGCGTTTCCAGCTTTAATGAAAGAATAATATCAATCGAAGAGCCTGACTGCAGCTTCTTGCAGTATGTGTTAACGCCAGCTTGACAGCCGGCATGTCTGTCAGCCAGTTGCGCGTGTGCTTGTCCTTGATTCGTCAGGTAACATCGGGATGAACCGGAACAAGCTGCAAGAACCGAAGTAGCCGAGGGTTCTTTTGTTTGTTGTCGGTTAATAATGTGTGCATTAGATCTGCGGCCATTCAGTGCCGTGTCGGACTGTGGTTTTCGTAAGGTGGCACAAGAACTAGTAATTAACATGGGTAAGTGAATAAGGAAAAGTTGAAGTTTCCGATGTACTACCTCATCGAACAACTGTTATGCCAATGTCATGGACTAGTCAATGACACTTGTCGCTCAGTTATCCTGGTAGTTGTAGAGGCAATGAGAGATAATTGTTGTCCAGATACTGATGATATGTGGACTGACAATTATAAAAAGAATTATTTCCTGTTGCTCACTGTGCATTGCTTCCATCGTTGGGTCCTCAAAAGTAGAATAATATCTGCATGCCTATTCCCTAAAGCACCAAAGTCTGGTGACAATATTATTCAACAAATTATACAACAGATTGGCTTGTTAGGCGTTCAGTTGTCAGACTTTTGTAACTGATCAGGGTTTAAATAGGAAGAAGACATTCAAAATTCAAGAGGGTTTTTCCCAAATCCCTTGTGCAGCACACTGTTTGATTATGGTATTGAGGCATACTTTCACTGAAGAACTCCTACGTACCAAAGGACAGGAAGTGCTGGTTGTGCTTAAGATAACTCAGAAAATTGTGGAATACTTTAAACGAACTGTTATGGTGATATTACTTGAAAAATCCTTGTATTGAGATGTGGATACCTGATGGAATTCAAAATTACGATGGTGAAATCGGTTTTTCATCAGTTTGACAACATTCTGGAAATTTTGTCTAGTGCTAACGCGGTGATAGTCAAAAGCAAACAAAACTAAAAGGTAAAATGGAATCAATGGACAAAGGTGTTATGAAGGATTTAATTGATTTCTTGCAACTGTTCAAAGATGCCACGGATGACTTGGAATGTTCAAGAAAGGTAACCAACCAGAATGTACTGCTGTGGTTTCCCAGTCTTGAAAGTCATTGTGAATAGAGACCTGGTGACAAAGAAGTCATGGTGAAGATAAAAGGTAGATGTTCTATATGTATACAAGAAGCGCTATAGGCGGGCGCTAGCATTTTGATGTATCCACAATGACGCACACAAAATGGTGTCAACTTGCATACACGGATTTATTTACACTTATTTACAAATTAAATGCACATAACATAAATCACTGCCGTCACAACTAAACACTTTACTCCGTAAACATCAACAAGCCACCATTTTAACAACTGCCTATCACAGCGCATGGAAATTACAACCTTAAAACGCAGTTGAAACCACTGGCGTAGCCCAGGGGGGCCGGCCCCCCCCCACCAAAATGTTTCCCAAAACTAGAGCGAGGATCAGCCGATGTTTTACGTACGGTGCGAACAACTTAAAATTTTACGCTGAAATGTTACATTAACGTAGCGACAAAGAATCTACTAACAAGGTTCAATAGGGCCATACATAATTCTCCATATTTGTACTGCTTGAATGAAAGGAAAACACTTAGGATTGTGATGCGCGGGTATATTTCCCTCTAGAGGCCTCAGTATTGGGGATGTAACAGTGTGCTGACAAAAGTCAAGACATGAGGAAAGGGGCAATTAGCAAGGGATCACTCAGTAGGGAGCCGGAACGTGATCATCGAGATAACGGGGGCCACGACCAGAAACAGTTGCAAGCTTACAACATCGTGTCAGCTTTTGCACATCAGTTCCCGGAAACAACAATGTCCTAGGGATCCTCGGGTTGTACCTTGGTTGAGAGATGTGCTAGTTTAAGTTGCAGCGTTGGGAAGACTGTGACAGGATTGTGAGCTGCACTTGTGCATCCTCGGTAAGTTATGAAAAAGTTTTTTTTCAAATTCTAACAGTAGCAAGACAATTGCGGATGCGTGGCTAAGTTCGATAGGTAGGCCTATATATTTTGTCAAATGCCCAGGAACTGGTTGGAACCTCAAATTTCATCATCAAAACTACTTTGTATTTGGCGGGCATGATAACTCAGTTCCAGTGGTTCTATCTTCTCATCAGGGCGGCCCAGGCTTGAATTGCAGTTGATGCATGAAACATTTTTAAAATGGGAACTCACTTTCTATTGAAACGGATTCTACTTAAAGCACTAGATCCCATCCCTTACCTTTCTTTATACTTTTGAGCCATAACCCTTTCATTTATGGTGGTGTATTTTGAGTATCCAACCATTCCTCGGGCTTACCTTGTACCTTAAATGGTCAGTGGATGCAGTGGCATACCCACAAAATAATTTCAGTCCAGGTCGGTAGCGTGGATACAACTTTTCATTGGAAGGGGTTCTGAAAAGATTTTTAAATTTTGATTTAGAAAATATCTTTACGTCGCACCGTAGGTCTTATGGCGACGATGGGAAAGGAAAGGGCTAAAAGCGGGAAGGAAGCGACCGTGGCCTTAATTAAGGTACAGCCTTGCATTTGCCTGGTGTGAAAAATGGGAAACCACGGAAAACCATCTTTAGGGCTGCCGACAGTGGGGTTTGAACCCACTATCTCCCGGATGCAAGCACACAGCTCTGCGCCCCTAACCGCACGGCCAACTCGCCCGGTGGATATGAAAAGAAAGCCGGTCCTACCGAGTGCGGTGATGGATCTTCAGTAGATGTTGATGGTTTTGATTGTTAACATGTACAATCATAGCTTCTGTACTCTTAACATAAATCGGCTGCATTATTGAAACTGATCGTAAAAATGGTAATATCGTTCTTCGTTTGTGAGGAAATAGCATCTTCATTTAATTTGTCTTCTCATAAAAAGGAACCACTTTGTTACTACACGCCGTGAAGGCGACTACCTTCTAGGTCATAGATATTTTGATTACGAGAGACTCAAGGCCAACTACAGCACCCAAAAAAAGGCTGTATCTTCCCCATCCCATGTCTTTCTTAATTGTCAGTGCCGGGAATCGAATGCAGGATGCCTAAAGTCAAATTCTAAAATAAGGAAACCTAAAAGTAACCAGATGGCTCCGTGGTGTAGGGGTAGCATGCCTGCCTCTTACCGGAGGTCCCAGGTTCGATTCCCGGCCAGGTCAGGAATTTTTACCTGGATCTAAGGGTTAGTTCGAGGTACACTCAGCCCACGTGTTTATAATTGAGGAGTTATCTGACGGTGAGATGGCGGCCCCAGTCTAGAAAGCCAATGGAGTAGAGAATTCGTCGTGCTGACCACACGACAACTCGTAATCTGCAGGCCTCCAGGCTGAACAGCGGTCGCTTGGAAGGCGATGGCCCTTCAGGGCTGTTACGCCATAGAGTTTGGTTTGGAAATGTGAACAGAGAAGGAAGCGACACCCCTGCAAGGCTCTTTAGCTTCCAGCTAGTTCTTCTGTCCAGCCTCGTGCATTTAGGACAGTTGAAAACCGTACGCCTTAATAAATGCTCCTTATAAAACCCTTGTAAAATTACTAACTGCATCTATTTATAACAATAATCACAAACGCCTCCTTTTCACGTAGTTCAGTTGGTTGAGTCACTGCCCTTCTGAGTCCGAGTTCACAAGTTCAAATCCCGGCTTGGGTGGGTGGCCCTTAAAACGGTGTTGAAATGGCAACAGCTCCGTGTCGTTGGTTTCTGGCACGTTAATAAAACTTATACATACGAATATTAGCATAAAAAACTGTAACTTTATACTACGGTACTATATTGTGTATCCCAGGCTTGCGAGGGAAAGTAATTAACAGTCTGCTGTACATCACACCGACACAGATAGGTCTTATGGCAACGGTGGGATAGGAAATGCCTAGGGGTGGGAAGGAAGCGGCTGTGGCCTTAATAATTAAGGTACAGCCCCAGCATTTGCTTGGTGTGAAAATGGGAAACCATGGGAAACCATTTTCAGGGCTGCACTAACCGCGAGATAAACTAATAGGACAAGGTAAAACCTACCTAGCATATTTGTGATGTGTATTTTTCTTTACCAACTAACAAAATATCTATACCCATATGCTTTACATTCTATATTTTATTTATTTATTTATTTATTTATTTATTTATTTATTTATTTATTGATTTATTTATTTATTTATTTATTAGTGCCATCTGTACAGTGACGAAGTTAGGGCTCCAGGCCCCCTCGTACACTTAAGCATATACTAATCTGAATCTTAAATAAAATACTGAGATACCTAAAATAGTAAAAACTACATAAATTAATATAATTGAAAATAAATTTAAATAAATTATTAACTAAATTAATATTAAAACTAATTATTATTAAAAGCTCTTAAAAATGACTAATCCTCATGCACGCACACTCATACTCCAACCATTCAGTCAGCTGTCCTCAGCAGGTAGTCTCTGCAGGTGACCTTAAATCGTGATTTGAAAAAAACCAGTTTCTCTGACCTGAGCTGGCAGGGTATTCCATAATCTGGTGACAGTCACCACAAATGATCTATTAATTTTATTTGTGCGGCGCAGTGGAATAGAAAGAATGAATCTAGAATGTGTATTTAAGTTGTGAATGATAAAAAGATGAATTTAGAAGAAATATACAGTGACTGACTTTCAGCTACCACTCTATACACCGTCGTTAAAGTGTGTAGCTGCCGACGTTTATCAGATATCAGCCATGAGACAACCTGATAGTATGGGGTGATATGAACATCGTACCCTATATTGTAAATAAACCTCAGGCAGGAATTCAGTGCTCGTTGAAGTTAAAGTGTGTCTTCTCTCGTCATGTCAACTAAAACGACGTCACAATAATCAAGAACAGGGAGAATGAGTGTCTGTATTAGTTTGGCCCGTATCTCAAATGGAAATACATACCTCTGCCGTTTAAGAGGGGGAAGAACTCCAAAAATCTTTTTATGTATTTCTTTCGTGTGATCAGACCAATCAACTGTTTCATTCATCATTACGCCGAGGTTTTTAACCGTTTTACTGTAGGGAATAATGTTACCATTCAGTAGGATAGGCGGGATTGCGACATTGTTTGAGCAACTCAGTAATTTTCGTGATCCAATTATGATTGCCTGAGATTTTGTGCAGCTTAATATAAGAGAGTTTCGTTGTGCTATACACTGAGTCGTCGGTGGTCATTGTTAATATCTTGTCTTACAGTGTCGAAATATTTTAAGATCGTCAGCATAGAGATGGTGTGTGTTATTTCTTGTCACAGATGGTATGCCATTGATATACAGAAAATTAGGGCCCCTGGAATACTGCCCTTTGGGGCAACACTAAGTTTTATTTTCCATTTAGAGGCCTTGTCGTTTACTGTTACACGCTGTTGACGGTTACTCAAATAAGAACTAAAAACCTTAAGTACAACCAGGTCAAAATTTAGTAGTTCCATTTTCTTTATCATAGTCGGAATTACTATAGTGTCAAAGGCGCTACTGAAGTCAAGAAGAATAAGTATAGTGAGCAGTCGGTTGTCCATAGCGTTCCTAAAGTCTTCAGTAACCTTCAAAAGCGCTGTCGAGGTACTGTGACCCTTCTTAAATCCAGATGGCAAAGGGTCAAAAAGAGCATTTTTATTTAGGTATTCCAGAACTTACTCGGATACTAAACGTTCAAAGGCTTTAGAAAACGCAGGGAGTATGGACATAGGACGATAGTCAGAGGGTGATTGTGGGTCTAAACTCTCAGGTACCGGTATAATATTGGCTGTTTTCCAGACAGGAGGGAAAGTTCCGTTTAGTAAACAGTATTTCAGTATATGCGTCAGTTGAATAAAAGTAATAGGAATATCATCTACACCTGTAGTCTTTGATTTAATCGAGTACAAAGCCTTTTTAACCTGATTTTCTGTGACACTGTGAAATGTGAATGGTGGATTTGCTGGAGGGGAGGGCGGTGAGTCGGTGCAGTTAATTGGGGTAGGTTGAATATTTATTCTACTAAAGTAATCGTTCAGTTCGTCAAGTGGAATGTCAGAGTTGTCTGTCTCTGTTGACGTTTTCTTATTCCCAGAAATCTAGGTTGGTCCCATGCGCGATTAGAATGTAATTTGTTACCTAAATTCTGGAAATATATATATATATTTTTTTTTCTGATTAACTGATTTGTACGATATCTTAAGATGCGGTAAGATTCGAAGTCTGTATCATCTAGGGTTTGTTTATAATGTCGAAATAACGAGTCACGGTGGGCCATCATTCTCTTAGCTTCATCATCTAGCCATGGACAAGACAGGCGAGAAACCTGTACTCGACGTGTGTGTGTGTATGTGTGTGTGTGTGTGTGTGTGTGTGTGTGTGTGTGTGTGTGTGTGTGTGTGTGTGTGTATTTCTTTGCGGCATTATTGTAATAAAATGTCACTTCTTTATTGCTTATCACATGACCATGATTATAATAACATTACCGTTTTTATTCTAAATCAGAATATTGCATCTTTACTCAAACAACTGTTTATTCTTGCATTCATTTCACTTGTACTCGGAATATATGAAAAGCTGCAGTTATGTTGGGATGAGAGTAAGAGAGGTAGCGGAGGGGAGGGAGGGGGTTGTCGTCCAACGAGTCCAGACTTTTAACGAATGTCCTTTTATTAAGTATTTTATATATAATGTATAATAATATTAGCTTCCGGAATCCGACTCATTGGCTGAATGATCACTGTTGAGGCCTTCGGTTCTGAGGGTCCCGGGTTCGATTCCCGGCTGGGTCGGGGATTTTAATCACGTCTGATTAATTCTTCTGGCTCTGGGTGTTTGTCCCAAGGCTTTTCTCTTCATATTCAGACAACATACTACACTACCAACCACCAAAGAAAGACACAACAGTGACTACATCCCTCCATACAAGGTTGGTGTCGGCGCACGCCCCGTGGTGTAGGGGTAGGGATTTTTACCTGGACCTGAGGGCTGGTTCGAGGTCCACTCAGCCTGCGTGATTAGAATTGAGGAGGTATCTGACGCTGAGATAGCGGCCCCGGCCTAGAAAGCCAAGAATAACGGCTATTCATGGCTATTTCTGTTAATATATTTCCTTTCCTCTATGATTTTCTACTTGTACACAGAAATTATTACATTAGGTATTACAGAACTTCACCAGTCAACGAGTACAGACACGATTCTTGAGGTAGCTGACAATACCAAAGAAAAAATCAACAGTCTGAAAACAGAAATACAAGGACCGAAGTCGGAAAATTTGTCATTAACGAAATAATTTATGGCTCTCAACAAGTCCAAAGTTACAAAATATGCTGTACTTTTTATGAAATGATATCTGCACAACAAGCAGCACGTATATAGTGAACTGAAGCATGTCTGGTCTCAATGTTTCTCTCCTGGCCAAATTCGATCCCTTCTGAGCAGAAACAAGAAAGTGAAGTGGGACCTCCATGACATTGCACATGCCTTTACCTTAAGAGCTCTCTCTTAGGCATATGTTTATTTGCAAAAACAGAGATATCTTCTACCTTGTAGCTCAACCTTTCAAAATTGGGCCAAGCACTTTTAAGTGTAAACCTGGAATTCTGACAGAGGTTCTCGATCTCATTAAGGCTAAAGGCAGAAACATTTACAGATAAATTTCGACGAGTACTCTGTTCATAAAAATGTCATTTTTCTCAATTTTGCAATCACTGCTGTGAGTGTATGTGTACCATTATAGATACAGATTTTAGGTGCTATGTTTTCGTATTAATTTTATATGATAAATGTTATGTCCTCTAAAGATACTTGATGGTCATGTTTTATGATTAATCTGATGACGTGATTTTAGGTCCACATAATTCCATGAAATTCACAACAAAATAACATCGCTGTATGTGAGAAGAAACACATTCATTGGGATTAGACGAACCAGAAAGCATATGTGGACATTTTAAGAAAGAATCCTGTCAAGAAGAATCTTCTCTGGGTAGCATTATCATCATTTAAGATGAGTTAATATCTAATCTCCAATAGAAAATAAGTCTAGATGTATAACAAAATATTCTTAAATTATTGTATTTCCTGTAACCTACATGTCTTATAACTCGTATTTTTCTTTCTTTTGAGCGTGCGATAATTAACTATAATAAGTTGAATACTAATTGTCCTTTATGTTAAGTTAAAACGTATTGAATTCAGTGTTTACCTCATTTATATGCTTATTAGTTCGAGTACTCCATTCATAAAATGTTATTTTTCTCAATTTCGCCAGTATGAGTGTGTGTGTATCATTACAGATACAGATTTGAGGTGCTATGTTTTCGTATTCATTTTAAAAATGTTATGTCCTCTAAAGATACATTACTAAGTGGAGTGTAATTAAGATATCTAACAAGATTAACTCAAGAAACACTCAACTAACTGTACCCTTTAACACATAATGCATTGAATCTGGTGGTAGCACTATCCTCAGAGACATCATGTGCATCAGCCAATGGCATCTCAGCTCTCTGGAATGGTCTACCTATTAATATTCTAGTTACACTGATATTGCTGCTTCTTTCTTACTTTCTTTTATCGCATTGTCAACGAGCCTTGAGGTATACGTACAGTATGGTTGCAGAGTTATTTTGTTCATGTTTCATAGAGTCTAAATTTGTTATAATGGCCAAAAATAAGACATATTCTGCAAAGACGATAGCAGAGAAGTTGCGGATCATCGAAGAAGTCAATGAGAAAAAAACAAAACAAAAGTGAAATAGCCAAAACATAGAGAATATCACTATCAACACGTTTGATGTTCTGAAAAAATCGAGAAAAGATTGAACAACAGATGATCGATGCTAAGAAGATTGATCAATGGAGGCAAATTGGAGGAGCAAGGCATACGGAGGTAGAAGATGAGTTAATAAAGTGGTTTCACCAAGCCTGTTTACATAATATTTTGGTGAATGGTCCACTGATAAAATAAAAGTCAAATGAACTGGCACTGAATCTCAGACTGGACTTCCAGTGCTCAAATGGCTGGCTGCAACAATTCAAAGAACAGCATACTATCACTTGGCAGGCAGTGAGTGGCAAAAAGTGCAAGTGTTGATGTATAGATGCTGATTCCCCGTGGGAAACCTGAAATATTTGTCCTCAATGAGTAAATTTATAATACCAATATAAATGGTCCCTTGTTGGACATTATAAATTTTCCAGCTAACTCATTCCTGGTTGCCAGCGTTTTGCCCCCGTGTGCTAGGTTGGGCTCATCAGGAATGAGTTAGCTGAAAAATTTATGATGTCCAATAACGGACCATTTATATTGGTATTACAAATTTACTCATTCGGGACAAATATTTCAGGTTTCCTATGGGAATCAACATCTATATCATCTGATGGCCAAGCAGGCATCAATTTTTGGTAATGAGGCAAAGTCTCTCATAGTGCATTGACACTGCCGGTGGCTCCAAGTAACCTACACAGTGGCCTCCATGGGACACAACACACATTACACACATCGACGTCTCTCAGGTGGACTACACAACTCGTCGCAGAAGACACTCTGCTATTTTTGATCGGCCGGGTGGCTATACATCTTTACTATCCGCTCGCGCTGAGCCAACAAAGCATATAGGCCGACTCCTTGTTGGATGTCAGCCTACCTACCATCAACCACCATGATGACCACCACCATCACCACTACCTTTGCGACCCCTGCTCACACCTTCTCCTCCCTTTCCATCACAACTGTTACGTCATCCCATTCATCGCCGCTTCTATCCACCTCTCTCCCCGTGCTACCTCCTGTTGATCCACCTCGACTATTACGTATTCCTCCCCGCTACTTCACCCGCCCTTTTATGCCGTCTACAACTGCCTTGCCAACCACTACGTCACCACCACCGTCCGTCGTACCAGCAGCAGCCGCTCATCAACTTCCATCACCGTCAGCAACATCAGCCACAAACGAAGTCTTCAGTTGCGTCGTCCGTGGCGTAAGCCCACTCATCCCGGCAACCGAGATTCAAGAACAACTACGCCTTCAAGTCATACCCGTCAAGAGGGCGTTCCGTATCTACAACTCCACCGGCCCGACATACTTAATCAGACTTCAGCTTCACAGCGCAGCAGCCATCGCCCACCTGATCTCGAACGGAGCACTTCTTTACGGCCGTCATCATACCGTCGTTCCCTGTCGCTCACCTCCCCACCTTAGCCATCGCACCTCCACATCTCGTTGCCATACCCGGCCAGATCATCACCGCTTTCAACGTTCTTTCCATATCCGTCCACCTACTTCCTCTGCTAATCTCTCCCCGCCTACCCTTGCATATCTCCAATATCTCATAACTGTCCTTTACCATATCGCTTCAACACTTCATCACCTTACCTTTCCATGCAACTTCCTTCTTGACACTCTGGTGTAAACCTCCATCTAAAGTTATTTCCCCAAGCTGAGTGGCTCCTCCATAATATTCACATCGCTTACCCATTGCCTACATCTACAAGCGTCACATTATTCTCTTCACTGCTCCTGGCCCGAGAGATCGCGTTACGATCTAGGGGGCCCACCTCGCCCTCCGGGTGGGGAATGAAAACTATTTCGTCGTTATCGTCGCCTCCATGGGGACACCCTTCGCAACAGGACGCAAGACACGCCATCTCTGTTTCTGAGGACGAATCATTTCTTTCCACATGTTTGATCGGTCAGGGTGACGACACATCTCTACTTCGCACCTCGCCAAGCTAAATAGAATATCGGCTGTCCCTAAGTTGGTTGACGGCCTTCCCCAGCAATGTTCTCTTGCCACGTCACTGATGTCGACCCAGCCCTCTCGGTTGAGGCTATTTACTATGAAATTCACCACTTGGGGTCTCTCTTGTACATCGCCTTTACTCCGGTGCCAATCCGGCCCCAGAGATAGTACTGAAATTCAACTCTGCACATGCCTGCAACTCTATCTTGGACAATGGAGTGTTTATTTCTCGCCGCCATCATCGAGCGACATCTACCCCATTATATATCAGCGCTCAGCTCCAGGATGGTGAAGACCCTGCTCCAGCTGCTGCTCGAACGCCTCCGTATCGTTTTCCTCCACTGCCCTCGTCCACCTGCCCCGCCCCTCCTCCTATCATCACTACCTTGCCTGTTCCCACTACCACACCTACCACCACCATCACTACTTCCGCTCACACCTCTTCCTTCCTTCCTATCACTATCACGACTACATCTCACTCTTCACCCCTATTGACATCATCTCTCCCCTCCCCTCCTGCCCCTGATCCCCTGACTACCCACCGAACATCTCTTCAACAATTCGCCGAGGGACCTTCTCCTGATCTGCCTACAAATGTGGTACGTTCTTCGATGCCTTTGCCACCACAGCCATCAGACAGCACTTCCACCTTCAGCTGTGTAATTTGCGGTGTGGATCCTCGCCTTGCGCCTGCAGCTATTACACAACAACTACGTCAGACTGGCCTACCTGTATGCCGTGCATCACGTATTTACAATGCTGATGGTCCGACCTTCCTGGTGCGCCTGCAACTCCAGACTCCAGACGACATCCAGCGCCTTCTCTCCAGTGGACTACGCCACTTTGAACGCCACCATAGGGTCGAACCCTCACTGTCACTCCCACTCACCATGCCCCGTCCTCCCACACACCGCAGTCGCCCCTGGCCTGACCCTCCTCCTCAATCACCTCATCCACGTCTACGCTCTTCTCCAGGCCCACCCCAGCCTCCCTGCCTTACCCCATTCCCATTTTCCCCTGACCTTCTCAGTCTTCTTCTAACCTCTCTAGTTAACTTCTCTTCCTTTTACCACTTCCTTGCCCAACAACTCCTACTTCGCCCCTTTGTGGAAACCCTTATTCACTCCATCTATGTCTTACATTTCAATAAAGATCATTATCTGAAAAAAAAAAAAAAAAAAAAAAAAAACTACCATCTCTTCTATTTTTTACATCCTCCTACCCACCTCCCTCATCCATCAAACCTCCCCAACCCGCCCGCATCTCTTGGCCAGAGAGAGGGTGTTACCCTCTAGGTGGCCCGCCCCACCCCTTCAGGGTGGGGAAGGAAAACATTTAAGCAAGGCTCCACGGGTTCTTTTCATCGACATCTCCAAGACGGACTGAGTTATTCTCTGCAAAACTCTTCTTGGTTTTTTCTCAGCCGGGTGGCTAAACATCTCTACTTCTGCTACCTCGCCGACTCAACAAAGCACATAGGCTGACACCTCGCTGGAAGTTAGCCTCCCCAACACCATGGATAGCTGTGTGATCCTTGACGTTGATCCTTCTCTCCAAGACCACGTCATCCTAACACAACTCCAACAGAAAGGCATCGCAACTGACAGTGTCTCCAGAACACTGCAAGACAATATTCCCACACATCGTGTTTTTGTTCTACTCTACCGGCCAGGCCACCTTCAACGCATCCTCGCCAGCGGAGTCTACCTCAACCGCCAGCACCACCGCGTGGAAGCAATTCTTCCATGTGTTGATGATGCAGCAACGACACCACCATCACCACCTCCACCGCCGTTACGACCACCACAACATCGACCCATCTTTCTCCCTATGTTCCAATTACAACTGTTATCACCTGCCAACCTTCCCCACTCATGAGTTCTTCGCTCCATCTCTCCCCCATACCTAAACAACCCCCGCATCAATACCTATCAGCTGAATCATCAGGTCTACAAACGCAGCACAGCCTTCGTCATCTCCACCTGCCGATGAACCAGCAGCCTCCGCACCACCATCACTGACGCAGCCTTCTTCAACCCTTCACACCATGTCCAGCTGTGTGATCCGCGGTGTGGATCCTGCCCTCTCAGAATGCACCATTCTCCGTCACCTCCAAGCTGAAGGCGTCCCAGTTCGTCGCATCTTCTGAATTAAGAACGCATCCGGCCCAACCTGTATGGTGCGTATACACGTCCCGAGCGCTGAAGATGCAGAACACCTAATTTGCAACGGAATTTACATCTACAACCATCGATATAAAGTTGAGCCTTCCATCTCCCCATCCTAATCTGTTCTCCATCCCAACAACAATTCTCATCGTCGCACCCGGCCAGCCACTTCTTTTCAACCTTGCCAATTCGTCAGTCCACCCCTCCCCCCACCTAGTTACATCACCTATCCACCATCGATGCTTGAAATTCTACAATCCTTCACATCTTCCATCCTCAACATCACAACGTCGCTGCACCTCCTAACCCTACATTTGCATCCTGGTACACTGCTCTAATACTTCACTCCCCAGTAAACCCTCTCTTCTTCCTATCACTGCAGCCAAGAGACCCCATCTTCCCCCTCATTCAACCTGTCAAATCGCTTAACCACCTTCTTCATTTATCGCATCACTCAGTTATCTTCACCTCTCTTGGCCCGAGAGAGAGCGTAACTCTCTAGGGGGCCCGCCCCGCCTTTTAGGCGGGGAATGAAAACTTCTTATGCACGCATGCCTCCACGGTATGCACTAGCCATGCGTCTTGGTGGGTGTGCTAGGTACCAACTGATGAGCCCAACCTAGCACACAGGGGCAAAACACTGGCAACCAGGAATGAGTTAGCTGGAAAATTTATAATGTCCAATAACGGACCATTTATATTAGTGGAAGTGTTGTCACAAAATATTAACGAATGGCAGGAACGAGTGGCACTGATTTAAGCGAAATATGCACCCAAGAACCTGTTCAATGTGGATAAGACAGCTCTCCTTTTCAATCCCCAACCAAAGAGAACTCGGGGGTTGAAAGGACAGGCTTGTCACAGTGGAAAAGATTTTAAGGACAGAGAGACAGTGATGCTCTGCTCTAATGCAGATGGTAGTGAGAAATGATGCCTTCCTATTATAGGCAAGTTTGCAAAGCTCCGCTGTTTTAAGGGTGTGAAGAATTTTGTGTGTGATTATAGATGCTCTGAAAATGCTTGGATGACCGGAAATTTGTTCCATGAATGGTTGCTCTGTTTGGAAACAAAAATGGTGTGTAAAGACTGCAATATTCTTTTTATTCTAGATCGATGCACTGCCGATAACCATGACGAACTGGAACTTTAAAATGTCCATCTCCTGTACTTGCCGACAAAACACTACCTGCCACACGCAACCATTGGATCAAGGGATTGTTTATTGCATGAAACGTGCATATCAGAAGCGGCTCATTCGTTTTTTATTAAGGTATCAAGAAATGTGCCCTGCTTTAATATCAGGAAGTGAATATCATGGATGCTATACGGACTGTAACTGTGGCTTGGGACACTGTAACACCATCTGTTATAAAGAACTGCTTCCAGAAGTGTGGGTTCTTTACAAATGATACAGAAGAAACAGCCAAGGCCTATGCTGATAACATGATAACAGAAAGTGGACTGATTTATAACAGCATTTGGAGTTGGAAGAAACTTTTGAAGACTTTGTGAACACTGATAATCAAGTACCGTAAAACGGGGTAACATCGGCCACTTTCTCTTACATTTTTAAAATTAAAATGTGAAATATTCCCTCTAATTTTCTGAAAAATGTAAGTTCTGCCATGTTTGTTCTTCATTTTTAAATACGAATATTAATTCTAATTGTTATTCAGTAATGAATTATGAATATCGAAAGAGTGGCTGGAGTTACCTCATGCTTTGGGGTAACTTCGGCCGCCATAAAAACAACTCAAGAAATGTTTTCTTTGATGTAATGTTACTTCGGCCACCATAAATGTTTTTAAAAACCTGCAGAATGCGAAAAGTAATCAAAATAACAGGAATATTCTAAACATTCAGGAAGAGGGGAAATTCTATTTAGGTACGTAAATTTTAAGACTGATGAACCCTGGACTTCTTTATTATTACATAAGTCTCTGTACCATACACTCAATATTTGGCGCTTCCTTTTATTCTTTTATTCTAGACTGAAAAAATTGGAATTATTATCTTACTTACAATTTCTGCTCTATTCGTTTTGAGGATTGGAGGTATCCAGGTTCAAGTCATGAATACAACACAAACTTACTGTACACATCTATATATATAAAATAAGAGTTTTGTCTGTACATTGCTCAGAATTTGAAAAGAATGGTATTTCTGTATCGGTCATGTCCTCAGTAACAAGAAAATGCATTTTTTACTTTTCCGTAATTTCTGTCTGTCTGTCTGTCTGTCTGTCTGTATGTATGTATGTATGTATGTACACGCATCACGAGAAAACGGCTGAAGAGAATTTAATGAAAAATGGTATTTAAAGTCGAGGGATGAGCCACTACAATCTAAGCTATAAATAATTTTATTCACGCTGAGTGGAATGGTAGTTTAGGGGAAGGCCTAAAACTTAATTCTCAAATATTTATGTTATTAGTGGTCCTATTGATAAATAGTACATAACTAAAGTTACATAGAATTAAATTTCCGATCATTTATGTCCTATACATTTTTACCGTACCGGCTATGATAACATAGATATTCATCAATTTGTATTTTTGTTGTTAAGTCCATATTAATGCTGAGCCACGAGAAAATGGGTTAACAGAATTTAATGAAAATCGGTATATATAGAGTAGGGGGATAAGAAACTACAGTCTAAGCTATAAACAATTTTATTCACCCTGGATGAAATTGTAGTTTAAGGGAAGGCGCATAAAATTTAATTTTTAAACGCCTATGTAATTGGTCTTATCAAAAAGTACTACATAACAAAAGTTACAGAGAATACAATTTCCGATCTTTTATGTTTTGTTTTTTTAGTTTTACTGTACCGACTATGATAAGAGTGGTATTTCAGAGTCGGAAGAAAACTAAATGTGAAGGGCTACAATATCGAAAGCGCATAACATTGATCAACAATAACATTTCATTGACCATTGTTTGTTGTGATGTTCTTTGCCTCTTATGCTGCCAATGAACTCCGATAAATGGGATTACTGCTGCGTACCGTACCGAGCTCGATAGCTGCAGTCGCTTAAGTGCGGCCAGTATCCAGTATTCGATAGTGGGTTCGAATCCCACTGTAGACAGCCCTGAAGATGGTTTTCCATGGTTTCCCATTTTCACACCAAGCACATGCTGGGGCTGTACCTTAATTAAGGCCACGGCCGCTTCCTTCCCACTCCTAGCCCTTTCCTGTCCCATCATCACTATAAGACCTATCTGTGTCGGTGCGATGTAAAGCAACTTCAAAAAACTTGCTTGCTGCGTACCGAGTATAACAGCCTCACTGAATATTGGTGGGAAACAGCTGGGGAGTTAAGATAACTTTCTACTTTGGCATGCCGTTCCTCTGGTTCATACATTTTCTGATACTGCTGATACGTACACACTGGTTCATCATAGTATTGCAGCTATTCGATCCCTACTGTGACGCGCTGTTTTGAATGGGCAGTGTGCACACTTATGCCTAAGGCAGAGGCCCACTTAGTAGTAGTAGTAGTAGTAGTAGTAGTAGTAGTAGTAGTAGTAGTAGTAGTAGTAGTAGTATGACCTGGTCTAGAATTACAATTTAGGGCTATTCCAAATTATAGCACCACAATTCACTAAATAACTCAAAATTCAACCCTGAGAAGAGCCATTTCTTAAGAAAAGTTTCTTTCTCTTCACTTTTATTAAATTCTACATTCATTTTATTCCAAATTAGCAGTGAAGAGGGGGTTTCTCCTCTGGCTTGGAGAAAAAATTTGCCTCCAAGTCAGACTTTTCCGCCGCCAGGGTAGTGAATTGAGGTTTTCCGGTTCATCGGGTACTCCTAGGAAACAGATTAGTAAAAGGGCATAGTTTTTGCCCTGGGACTCTCCACTATTTGATCCCTCCCCCCGCCGAAAAAGGCGAAGAGTGTTCCTGGATCACAGCTGTCTGTGGCTTGGTCATTCCAGCTCTGGAACTTTGGACTGTTAGATCGGCAGTATAGTCCTGTTCGTTAAAAGAGAGAAAATATGTGGTACCTAATTCATTTGATTATTTCATATGAAAGCATTGCTTTTAATCACTCCATTCCCACTGACGTAATTGTAATGTATATTCCTTTCAGTTGGGAAAACCACTAAGACAGTTTTTCTGAGGATGTAAAAAGGGAGGTGGAGAGTGAGTGCATACCATTATAATAAAAACTCTCCAACCTGATTTAGACTGATGGTAGGCAAGTGGGCCTATCATTGCAATTAAAATTCCCTAACTCAGTGTTCATATGAGAAAAGATGTCTGGTGACTTCCCCATCTCGTTTCTAGGGTAACGTTAAGAGCTATGCAATTTAATACAATTTTGCTCACAACGTGTACACTACCTAACCTAGAATTCTGTATACAATGTAGAATTCTGTAGCGAAGCACGGGTACATCAGCTAGTTTTCAATATAATTTTGTTACGCAGAAATTAGTTTCATTCAAAGTTATGTAATTCAAAGCCCCATTTTTTGTGTCTCAATCACTTTGAATTATAGAGGTTTTACTGTATAATGATGTATGCAAGACCAAATGGACTGAGGTATTATGAACCCTCAGAAAATTCAGGAAAGGAAACAATCAATATCTGAGAATTACATTATTTTATAAAATGCGAATAATAGCAGAGATAAGTGTTTAAGGAGAAGTATAAATAGGAAACTATCCCCAAATGTTGAGATTGCTGTAATTGGTGCTTAAAGGGACAAAGGAAAGGGGTAAGGAATTTTAAATAACCATGTTTTTTGTAGGCCTTGTCCGAGATAGTGAATTAATTCTGTAATAATTCTGTTACCAGTCACAATTTTTATTAAATGTAAATTGTTTTAATTATTCATAAAGAGGTAAGGAATTGATTGTAAATCAGAAAAAAATTACAAGGAAAGCAAACTAAAAACTTTTGAGATCAGATTAATAGAATAAGTAGTTATGATTTTTATTTATTTGTTCATACAACATTGAATAGTGTGTTACAATTTCTTGATGGACGTTGTATTTTTTTCATCTGTCTCTTAACTCAGGCTAGATCAAAATGTAGCTTCTGCTGAAGTCCTAATCTCCTTTTTACTTCTAATGGTATGGAAGCTGCTGAGTAATGATATTTGGAACATGACTACTGCAGCTGGATGTTATGAAAGGTGCTACTCATAGGACAGGTCATGCTGCATTAGCACTGTCTGGCCTGGTGAAGAAAACAAAGGAAAAATACCTCACTCCTTATCATGCCTAGTATGCTTCATTATGGTACTCCCATCAGTTTTTGCAGATTCCCTATAACCACATAAACTTTGATGGTGTTTCTTGTGGATCCAACCAGCCTTCAGGCTGAAGACTTAACAGATAGTATAGAAACAAGAATAAAGTAAAAATCAGATAGATTTGGATAATGTACAATTTTCAGATGTTCTAGGTATTCTTCAGTTCCTGAATTAGCACGACGACACTCTGCAATTCCTCCAGCTAAATTTTATTTTTGGATGATATGTAATCCAGTAATATGTGTTAATAATCAATTTTCTATTGTTTGCCTCCTGTATGGTAACAACTCGCGTACGTATATCCTGCAAATCACACTGGAATCTATATTAACTTTTTGCACTGCGAAAACAAGACTGTTCCAAAGATATGAAATCTGTTGTACATTAATCTAATAAATGATGAAGTTTTAGGTCTGCCAAGTGATTAGGTATAATAAAATGTGCTATTAATGCTTAAAACCACAATACAGTGACATTATAGGATTATGAAACAGTGAAATGGTAGAGAATTGCATGCTAGATATCCTTAATACAAGCCACTTGTACATCTTTTCCATAGCTGAGAGGGATATGTATCAGAGTGCTACTCAGACTGTAGAAGGCTCAAATGTTTTTTACTTGTTCACAGAGCTTCAGTTTTCAAACACAGGTCAGTTCTTGCCAAATTCAACCAGTAAAACTCTGATACAGTAGATAACTTTGCTATAGGGTTCAGGAAACCTCTACTTTCATCAGGCAAACCACAGGCTACCAGTATATTGGCTATGGGCTTTGTGGGGAATAAACATGTGCCACTACCACATTGTAATGCTCACTGCTTATTTATTAACACCATGGTTATGCCATATTTGGTGTTAGCTCTGAGGACAAATGAACAGAAATTAGACACACTGGTATGAACTGACTGAGATTTTCTTTACCATTTGTTTTGTATTATTTGTGTAACTACAGGGACTGTTGTTTTCAAGTAGTCTATAACATCAGGTGAAAAAATTACATTACAAGGGGCAGCTGATTCACCTGATGAATACAGCAAGGATATATTTCCTTAGTTGTCCTGAAGAGATTCACAAGGGTCCATTCATGGTCTTAAATTGTAGCTAGGTGGTTGGGCACTAGGATCTTGGACAAGGTGATCCTTTGTAGGTAGTGAAGCATTCCACATTCCCTTCTATTTGTCTTTGCTTTGGAAAGAAAAATCAGACATGGCAGGATATTAACTATTGTGGTCTCCTTGAACGCAGTCTACGAGATGGAAATAATAATTCACTAGTTCAGTAGATTTTCACCCTCTTTCTGAACTATACTTTCAGAGGTTTCAGATTTGTAATTGCTAGTAAATCTTTTGTTCAGAAAGAGTGAATATTTTCCATTATTATTATTAAGCTTACTTAACAAAATCTACATATTAAGGTTATGGAGATAAGCTCTGTATTTGGGGGATGAGTGGGTTTGAACTCCAACATCTACTGTCCTGAGAATGGTTTCCTGTGGTTTCCCGTTTTTCACGTCTAGGCAAATGATAGGCAGTTCCCATTCATAGGTCACAGCTGACCTGTTCCTCCTCCCCACCTAATTTCATTCACTATCCTTCATTTCATCTTCATTAGCTGCACTGTGGTTGGCACTAGGAACGGATCCGGCCTTAAAAACACACCATATAATTTCATCTCACCTCATCCCCAACGCTGTATCAAGAAACAGGACAAAGGGGTAGACATAAATACATTAGGCTTACGTAGTGAAAGAGAAATAATGGAAATTTCATACATCCTTACTTGTTACAAATTTTATTTTCTTTAAATAACACACACTGTAACATTGGTACAATTTCTCTAACACTTTTTTTGAAAATCACAGATTTTATAAATCCATATAACAACATTCCTACAAGAACTTGACATTTAACAATGGAAATAGATTATAAAATTTCAACATTAGGAAAAGAGTTTTAAAATACACTTAAGAGAAGGAAAGAGATATGTTAAGGTATGAATGGTAAGGATATGAATACAAAGTTCATGTATAATGTTTTCCTAAAAATACTAAGTAGTTGAACTCCTTTTAAGAAACATCAATTTATTATTATTATTATATACGTAATTGGCAAACTAGTGTATGAAGTCCTTTTACAGTAGGCTATACCGATGACAAGGTCATGTTTTTAAACAAACAGCATTTATTGAGAGTCATAAATGACATTCAATATTATCTGAATTAAAATAATACAATTGCTTGAGGTAGTTGAAGAAGTAGTCTCTCTTCAGCCTTCATTATGAAGTTGTCGGTGTTCACGTCTCTCAATTTCTTGCAACTTAACTGAATTGGTGTAGGTGCGAGCCACATGTGCCTTAGTGATCCGAACATCTCGATCCCTAATATCATCTACCCAAACAGCTCTTGGAATGTTCGGTCTTGAGAAGATGGGGGCGTTATTGCATGTGATACTCAAGCCTTAAACAGAATACAAATTTTGGAATAAGTCAATGGCAAATCTAATTTAAATTTTTTCTTTCTAATTCACATTAACTCTTGAAGGAACTGGTCTTTATTGAGATTTGAAATTTATCTTAAATTTTCATATTTCCAATCATATGCCTTATTTACCAGCAATTTGTAGATTCAATAGATAAGAGACAGTTTGAAATTTATCCTCTGTACCAGTGTACTTAGTTACTGCAAAAATTATGAATGGTACTTTCATTCAAATATAAAAAGTGTGGGTACTTTCTTAGTTCAAATTTATATCTTCCAGCAAATGATTAGAAATTAATAATAATAATAATAATAATAATAATAATAATAATAATAATAATAATAATAATAATAATAATAATGTGTAGTGATGTGATATCATACCTAAATTCCTTTTTGGTCTTGTTAGTGTTGAATGCTGAAACAATTTTCATTGATTAATGATTGGACCCAAATGAAAGAAAAAAATACTTCTCTTAATTGCACTACATGATAATAGCAAAAGTTAATTCTTAATACATCATGATTATATTACATTTCCATTAAAGAAAATGAAAAGAAAAAACAAAGTAGACTTGAAAATTTTCTAATCCTGTCATTGAAATACATCATACATTCATACATTTTTTTACATATTTTTATCATCTTAAAACATTGGAAAAGAAATACTACAAAGGAGCAATTATTTATTATAGTAATTGGGGCCTAGATTTTTAGACTTAAAACAACACAAGGATGAAAAACAGTGATACATAAAAAACTTAAACGAGATAAAATACAATCAGCAATTGCAATAAAAATCCATGTTTAGAATATCTATTGCTTCAATCTTGTTGTAAGATGAATCTAGTTGTAACAGGTGTGAATTTGTGTGGGTCCAACCGTGTTTACAACAACTATTGATTGGCTGGAGGAATACTTTAAAATTATGAAGACTGTCAAATGCTATCTGTTAGTCACGCTTATGGAATGGAGTAAAGTTTTGAGATCTGTAAGTTTCTTCACAGAGAATAAGAGTGTAACCAGAATCTAAAAGTGAAACCAAATTTTTTTGCCTGAAATAGAGTAAACACATATTCCAATATGTTGTGCATCTTATAAAGTTAAAAGAAAGTTATTTTTTAATAGATCTGTTAGACCTTCATATGTGAGACAGAAGTTCACATAAAACCGGCCTACACACATATTATTGTTGTGTATTTAAGCATGTATGTATATGTACACTGGTCAGCCTAAAGACTAGTTGGCCCCTCAACAGTTCTACCATCAGCTGTCATAAAAAGCCCTCACAGGCATGCTAGGGAATTTATCATTTCAAGATTGTACTTGTTTATCACTGTCATGAAATAAATAAATCAATGGCCTATGTTTGCCAATTATTATTACGGGGCTAGGAGTTGTAGACCATCCAATAACAAAACGAAAATGAGACAAAGTTGCCAAATGATCAATATGGTCAAATGTTTGATGTTCACATCTTTCTGTAAAAGAAATTGTTATAAATAATATATATTAATCCCTAACCAAGAAAAGGCCAGCAGAGACTGGAGAAAAATGAATGTGTAAGTACTAGTATACACACGTATATTACTAAATGATAAAGAATAGTAGCTATTTCATTTGATGTTTTAGGCTAAGTTTCAATATTGTTTCTGGCTCTTGATGGAATATGGCCTGTTCATTTATTAAATAAATATGAAGATTATACTACAGTTTTTATTTTTGAAATGAATGAAACTGTTATGTTTGAGGAACAAAAGTATAATAACATTTTTTTACAGTACTGAAAGAAGACAGTAAAAAAGGGGAAATACAATATTATTCCAATGTGATAGAGGCAATGCAGTCTCAATATCGTCTTTTTCCTGCTATATTAGTTTTCTTTATAGTATTATCCCAATAACTATCAATTCTTCCTTCAAAAGCTAGTCCTGTTTCCACCTGCAACATCTTTCATTCATTAACAAGCACATCCTCTTTTATATGGACAGGTAGTTATCTGGCAACAAATTATATCTCGATAGCTTTGGCAGTTTTTCACAAGGGAGGGATTTAAACATCTCAGAGCTTTAATCAAATCACAATCTTTAATTGCTTTTTCAATCAAATATTTGAATCCGGAAACATAATACTCTCTAGCACTGTTCATGAAAACAAAGAATTCTTTTTCTGGGTGATGTGGAAGTTCATTTTAAATTTTCTATGAAGCAACAATATCTTTTAGGAGCAATGCATTTAAAAAAAAAAAATCAAGTAACACATTTAGAACAAATTTGCCAACAGAACTAGATTTTGCAAACATGTCCAGCCAGTTTTTCTAACAGATCTTGTACTTGAAGGTACAGGATATAAATTAAAGGTTCGTCTCATTGGAATACTTGGGTGAAGTATGTAAAACATTCTGCAGAAGATATAGTGAAGTACATTTCTGCTTTGCTTGTTGAACTACATAACAGTTTGACCATCCTCCTTTTTGCATGAGGTAGACAGTCACACAGTTTGATTCTTTATTGATGACAAGAATTTAAGAAAATAGGTTCAAGCAATTCAAGCAATCTCCCAGCAGAGGGATGAAATGTAAGCCATCTAGACAGAGAATGTTTCAAGAATTTCATTTGAGGTAACTTCAGATCTTCATGAATACTTGATATTCCTCCAGCCTGGCTGGTCACCCATCAAAATAGCGGTAAACAGCAACAACAGCTAATTCAGATATATCTTCATCAAAAGACATCTACCATGAATGATGTCAACGGGACAAGTCCCGATATCAACTAATCTGTAAGATCTTGTTAAATCTTCTTTGAAAAGTCTATGAACTTTCTTATTCACATCTGGTCCATCTGAGCCAATCACCGTGAGTTTGTAGCTCTCTCTGTGTATGAATGGTAGAGTGCTGGCCTCCAGATCCCAAGATAGTGGGTTCCAACCTGGCTGCAGGGAGGAAATAAGTCCATTCGACACTCCATGTCATACGATGTCGACATGTTAAAGATACCAATATAGTTGATCCGTTATTGGACATTGTAAATCTTCCAGCCAACTCATTCCTGGTTGCCAGCGCTTCACCCCAGTGTGCCAAGCTGGGCTCATCAGTTGGTAAATAGCACCCCCACCAATACGCATGGCCAGTGCACACGGTGGAGGCTACTGCGTAGGCTACCTGGAGCCACCGGCAGTGCCAGTGCAATAAGAGAGAGTTTGTCTCACTTTCAAAAACTGATGCCTGCGTGGCCATCACATGATAAAGATGTTGATTCCCATAATGAACTTGAAATATTTGTTCCAAATGAGTAAATTTATAATACCAATATAGTTATTTATAATGTCCAATAACGAACCAACTATATTGGTATTATTCCCTATGGGAATCAACATCTTTATCCTGTAAAAGATCTCTGGTGACACATTTGGTGTTTACCCAACAAAATTCATTTAAAGAAACACAGCCATAAACATCACTCGAGAGAGATTCGGTTTAATGTGACATCTAGTAAGCCTACAGTAAAACAGAAAATCAAAATTGATGAGCAACCAGCCAGATAGTGTCAAATTAAAAGTTAAACAGAGAAGCTGAGGCCATATTATTATCATCATCATCATCATAATCATCGTGATTTTTTAGGTATATGGCAACAGGAGAATCTTTCCACTCTCTGAGCTATGTGTTTCAAAACTCTCACAGCTATATCAGTGTGAATATCAGAGATGTGGTTTCTGCAATCTTCAGAAGGCCAATGCACATATTTATGCCTGTGCCCTCAGAGAATGGAAAGCAAACACAATGGAATTCTGGGAATGATGGCAATTTTCAAACTGTGTGGGAGCAATTGACAGTAAATATGTTATGCACTTCATAGAATGGTTCCCAATTTTTTAATTATAAGAACATTTTTTCCATAGTCCTCTTAGCAATTGTTAACACAAATGATAAATGTATTGCTGTTGACGTTGATTCTTATGGAAAAGAGGGCTACAGTGGAATATTTGCAAAATCTAACATGAGGAAGCAACTATATTCCAACACATTTAACCTCCTGCCAGATGCAACATCGCCTGGTTCTAACAAAATTTTTCCGTTTGGTGATGAAGCAATTTGACTCCACAGAAACATTAGGAAACCTTATAATAAGCCCCAAGCGAAAGAGGACTATGAGAAGGCAGTATTCAATTATTGCCTTTGCAGAGCTAGACATGTATCTAAAAATGCCTTCAGTCTTTTAAGTCAGATTTTCAGAGTTTTCTGTTCTTCAGTTGTGGTCAAATCCAAAATTTGTGACTCGATAATCTTAGCAGCTTGCTATCCGCACAATTTAATTACGAAGGACACTCAATCACTTTTTCCTGAACTTAATGGAAAAGAACCTGAAAAAGGTGTAAATAATGTGACACCTCTTAGTAGAAATTGAGGTTTCACTATGGCAGAGGGCTTTTCAGTTCAAAACTCCTTCAAGGATTATTTTGTTAGAGAAGGCAAAGTTGAGTGGCAAGACATGTACAATGCTTAAGTATTCTAACAAGCGTTCTTAGATTAATGATGCCACTATGACGTATGGCATAATTTATTAGTGATTTAAAAAGGCTGACAATAACAACAACAAAAACAACTTGGCCCAGTTTCATGAAAATGTAGGTTTAGAAACATTGTTGAAACAACTGAAAATCTACCACCATATTATTTAAGAGAAGGTTTATACAATATTATTATTGAGTTCAACATTTATGCAGGGAGTTGCACAACATGGTATATGTATATATCACCTTATTATTGGTAGTAATTCTAAATTGTGTCTCCCATAATTCCAACCCTTCATCCACGCCGTGGGAGATGGGCAACGTCATTAAGTAAGGGATTGCCTGGTGGGGTGATACCGTATACAGTGGGGACTGTATGTGCCCTGTGATCACTTCACTAACTGTGAAAGCCCAGCAGGAACCCCAAAAAGTGGCAGCTAACAGGGCTCTGGTGAAATGCTGCTGCCTTGTAGTATGTGGGGATGGCTCCCCAAAGGCTAAGGGAGGAAAACCCTGACTAAAAATTACCTGTCTTCTAGAAGAGGTTGGATGTAGGGCTGAAACCCTGCTCTATAAAAAATCAAGTTGCAAAACTTCAACAAAAGAAAGATGGACTGATTAATGGAGACAAACATGGCATGGAAATAGTGGGAGATTGTTGAAGAAGCCAAGGTCTACAATGAACTGTAGAGCCAAAGAAGAAGAAGATTTCTAAATTGTAAATATAAATTGAACACTGTTATATAATGTTCAGGATCTAACCTGCCTGTTTAATTCTTCTACTGTGATTTAATAATGTGATAGCATTGTAATAGTAATGTTTTAGTACGGTACATAACATAGGATGATGTACCCACAATGATGCACGTAAAATGCTGTCAACTTGTGTACAGGATTTATTTACAATTATTTACACAGTGAATGCACATAACCTTAATCACTGTATCACAAATAAAACACTTCACTCCAAGAACATCAACAAAGCCACCATTTTAACAACTGCCTATCAATTCAACATGGAGATTGCAACCTTAAAACATAGTTGAAACAGTTTACTGCTTACAAGCATGTCACAACGTGGTCACAAGTATAACCTGTTAACCCATAACTCGAACTAAGTAATAACTCATCGTTACCATCAAGACCACCTCCTTATATACGTGCCTGGCCAGGCTTCTAGAAAGATACATGACCAAACTACCTTCTCATAAATTCTCGAATGGCTAACAACATGGTTATAATTTACGTATCCACACAGACGCACACGAAATGCTGTCAGTTGGTACAATTAATTTTATTCACATATATTCACAAATTAACACACACATAACCTTAATCACAGTATCAAAACACTTCACTTCAAGAATATCAACAAAGCCGCCATTATTAAAAACAACTGCCGACACTTCAATATGGAGGTTAAACCTTTGAAACACAGTCGAAACAGATGACTGTGTATTTCAATATGGAGACTGCTAATACCATTCTGGAAGTTGCAGTGTGTTTCACAATTATGGATTACAATTTGCATATATTATTATTATTATTATTATTATTATTATTATTATTATTATTATTATTATTATTATTATTATTATTATTATTATTATTATTATTATTCAAGCTTGATATCTGCATTAGTTACTCATGGGTGAAAGAATATTGTTTTCAAGTTATACCTGTTATCAAACTTGCGGCATACTGTAATGTACAGACTATTCTACCATGATCTAGTGCCATTCTAAAAGTTACAGTGTGTTTCACAATTCTGTAGCGGATTACACATCATATACAGGTAAGAATAAATTATAATATTAAGTTACAGGTATTTACATTAACTGAACTGATATAAATGTTTATATACAGTGCCTGTTTCATGGCATAACCTCAAAAACAATGCAATCATATCGCATGTACACATGATGTAATACTAATACCAAATGGATGTAACACTTCAAGCTATACATACAATAATAATAATAATAATAATAATAATAATAATAATAATAATAATAATAATAATAATAATAATAATGATAATGATAATAATAATTACTGTTATGCCTTTCAGCGTTCAGTCTGCAAGCCTCTGTGAATGTACTAAACATCACCACAATCCTCTATTTGCCACTAGTGCTGTGGTCTCATTTAATTCTGTACCTCTTATCTTTAAATTGTTAGAAACTGAGTCTAACCATCATCGTCTTGGTCTAACTCTACTTCTCTTACCCTCCATAACAGAGTCCATTATTCTCCTAGGTAACCTATCCTCCTCCATTCGCCGCACATGACCCCACCATCGAAGCTAGCTTATGCGTATATTATATTATTATTATTATTACATCATATGTACATATGATACGATTGCGTTGTTTGTGAGGTTATGTCATGAAACATGTGCTGTACATAAATATTTATATGAGTTCAGTTAATGTAAATAACTGTAAATTAATATAATAATAATAATAATAATAATAATAATAATAATAATAATAATAATAATAATAATAATAATATTCGAGCTTGATATCTGCATTAGTTACCCATGGTTGAGAGAATATTGTTTTCAAGTTATACCTGTTATCGCATTTGCGGCATAATGTACAGAATAGCCATTCTGGAAGTTACAGTGTGTTTCACAATTCTGTAGCAGATTACACATCATATAGAGGTAATGATAAATTATATAATAATAATTTACAGTTATTTACATTAACTGAACTCATATAAATATTTATGTACAGTACATGTTTCATGACATAACCTCACAAACAACGCAACTGTATCGTATGAACATATGATGTAATAATAATAATACAAATACTAACTGGATGTAACACTTCGTAGCTATACATTACAAGTGGTAATAATAATAATAATAATAATAATAATAATTTGAGCTCGATACTTGCATCATTTGCCCACGGGTAAGGGAATACTGCTTTCAAGTTATATCTGTTTATCACACTTGTGTCAATGATGTGAATATATTTTCCCATTTATATATCAATAACCCTTTATTTAGAAATGTATAAAAAGGTAGGGCCTACCATGTTAAGGCACAAGGTACAGTACTCACATTTTTACACTTTCGGGTTATTCCATGCCTAATCATCACAAAATTTAATATATATATATATACATACTTTTCAACCCATCCATCTCAGGAATCAAAATACATGAAGTTGTTTGTATACACACGCAAAATTTTATGCCTCTGCTTTACGATATTACAAACATGGTAAAGAATGCAAAATTCTTCCTAGTGCGCTCCACAAAAATATATCATAACATTGCTTCTAATTGAGATAGAACCTTCATGTTGGTCTTATTTTGAAACTAAAGGGACATAGTTTACACTAAAAATAGTTACATTTTTAAAATAATTTTTCATTCCAAGGTCAAATGTGTCACATTTGACCTTGAATATCTAAGAAAATGTATCTTTAATTTTATTGGAGAAAAAATATGTTAAGCAGTTAAATGCATTCTCTCTTTGGTATAAATTTCATGTTGGGATGCCCTTCGGAACAGGAGGATTTTTTTAAATAAAGTATAAGTGCAGGTAATAGTAGTAAACTATTATTGCACCAAACATGCATCACACAGTTCAGACTTGTCTCAAGGTTGCTCTCTCCCACTCTCGTTTTCTCTTCCTAGATGCACTGATAATCTGCTAAGCAAGCTCAGTCCTGCTCAATCTTCTGCGGAGTTCACAAGTGATTTGGAGACTAGTGATTCTGTAAGTAGTGATAATTCGAAAAAGTGCAAGAAAATGGAATAATAAAAGTACATACAGACACAGTGCTGCAACCTATATGATATTAAAGGGCACAAGAGCAGTAGATATTAATTAAGGAGGGTGCTACAATGGATGATAGAAAAACTACCACATGTGAATAGTAAACAAATGAATTGTGAAAACTGTAGGAAGAAAATTAAAATATCTGATGATAATCCTGAGGAAGAACCAAGCTCATCAGTTGATGAAGAAAGTGTATAGAATTGGACACATATAGGACTCAATCTTCTATACAATCATTAAATGAAAGTCTGAGTAGTGTCGGTGCATCACCCGTCAAGAAGAGAATGAAGAAAGAGCCATACTGCAAAAAGAAAGCTACTAAAATTGTGAAAGTTGTAAGAGAAGATATTTCACATTCCAGCTGAAGAACCCATGCCTCACAACGACATTTCAGATGCCACACTGCTACAACCTAAAGAAAAGTTTGAAGAAACCACTGAGAAGAGTGAGAAAGTTACAATTTTGACCATCCTTCCTGAAGACTGGAGTATCAGACGAATAAAGCAGGAATTTCCTTGTGCAAGTAACTACAGTACATGATATGTAAATCTAAGCTATTAATAAGAGAATGTGGGATTTTGTCCACACCAAATCCTAAACAAGGAAGGAGCTTGGAACTAGATGTGGCTGACACTGTGAAGAACTTCGACTGCAATGATGATGTCAGCAGAATTATGCTTGCCAAGAAAGACTTTGTGAGTCTTAGAATGGGTGGCACAAAAGAACACATACAAAAGAGGCTAATTTTAAACAACCTTGCAGAAGTGTATATTCATTTCAAACAGTCATATCCTGGTGTGAAGATTGGTTTTTCAAACTTTGCTCCTCTGCGGACTAAACATTGTGTTCTTGTTGAAGCAAGTGGTACACATACTGTATGTATTTGTTCTTTACATCAGAATGTGAAATTACACTAGCCTGCGAATTTAAACTTTTCATTTTCAATAAAAATTGTGATTTTACATAATGTTGATGCACTGAATCCATAATTTCAATCCATTTACTTCTATCATGTAAGGTTTTCTTGCAATATCACTTTACATGTATTGTGCCGTTTCCATGTGGAACATAACGCGAGTAAGGGAGCAACGAGCAGAGGTCCGGAAACATGGCGCCGGAACAGTCTAGGCGAGAGCTCGAATACAAACGTTGAATACGCGAAGAAGTGATCGTGAAGAGAGAGACTTTGCTTTCATCTTTGAGCGGAAAGACGTGTAAATATTTGTAAATAATGTTAGAATTAAGTTAAATGTAAAATGTAGAGTGTATAAAATAAGACGAAACCAAAGATCGTTCATACAGGGTAATGTTATAAAATGTTAAAACATCGATAGTTATAAATAAGGACGGTGGTGACATCTAGGTATCGATAGATGTAAGTAGGTACTTAAGATAAACTTCCACATCTAGTGTGTAATTCTGTATTCCGTGTCTTGTTTCAAAACGAAAAGGAAGATATTATAAGCCTGTACATTGTTCATTGTTGTTGGAGTCGAGGTAATGATAATGTGAAATTGATATACGGAAGCTTAAGAAAAGTGGTTGCTAGACGAGCATATTATCAGTGCACATGAACCGAATGTGAAAAGAAGTTATTAGGTGGTATGTACGCCGCAAATGAATGCAAACAGTGCGAAATAACGACGTAATACTCACAATTGTACAAGCCAAAGCCATTACAAGGAAAGCAACGCAATACGCAAAAGAAATTGTCTGTATCTTACAAACATCTACATATAAGTGGAAGTTTATGCATTGTTGGTTCAATAGTGATTGTGTGTGTATTGAATAATCTAATGTTAGCCTTTTTCAGGTGTGGTCTGCATGAAAGTAAAATAATAGTGTCAGAGGAATATCCAAGGAATACGATTACAATGGAGAACATGGAGAGCTAGATGAATAAAAGCACGTGCAGCTGAGATGATGAGGTGGTTACGAGAAAGGATAACTTAGGCCTAGTGCTTCCCAATACCCGGGCCATCCAAGTCAGTAATGTTACACTCTCTTTAATAATAATAATAATAATAATAATAATAATAATAATAATAATAATAATAATAATAATAATAATAATAATAATAATAATAATAATAATAATGCCTTCTGCATTTTATTTATTTGCAGTTTATTTTAGTTACTAGTATTTTCAATGTAGATAGTAGTGTATGTACAGTACATGTCCTGAAGTAGTTCGGCAACACGTAATAATAATTACACAATGAACGACGTGATATTATGTGATTTGGCCTGTAGTAATTCATATACCGTACGCGTTTGGCGACACGGTATTCGAAATTCTATGCTATGTGAGCGAACGACTTGTTATATCGGTAGGCGACTTCGGCATCGTTTATATTATGTTTTGGTATCGTGATTACTGAAAGGCACGAGCTTATGCAGGCGTATGTAACAGGCGTTAGCATTGGATCAGCATATTTATTGTGAAGTTGACACAGGTAACGCAGGTAAATGGATACGTGATGTAATATAAGCACGGAGACACCGAACGTTGTAAATTTCAGGATACGTCGTTTTTCGGATGATAATTGCAGCATGTTTACTATAATTACGAGTATGGTTATGAAGCAACTGCATATCGGGGTATCAATGAGGATGTTCTGCAGGTAAGTGATACAAATGTAGTGAAGTTATAAGAAATGATACTAATGTGAGTCGAAGTGAAATAAATAATGATAATAATGATGATGTGAATGCCAAGTATATTAAGTGCCTGCGATGGTGATAGTTATTGTGTTGTTAAATAATATAGTGTGGGAGTGATATCGTGATTTGCTATTGATGCGTGGGCGAGCTCACGTGAGGTTCCGTGATTGAAATAGAGAAAAGTGCTGCGCCATGAGAATTATACAATAAGTTGAGATGTGATAGTGAAAATTCGTCCTAAATTCGTTACGTACAACGTGCTATTTAACTTGTTATGTTACTGTGAAGTTGGATAAAGTATATGGAGGTGTTTTTCATGTACAAGCTAATGCTGAGATTGTAATACCCATGTATAAGTGAATGTTAAGGTTGTAATATTCATACATGAGTGAATGCTAAGACTGTTATGTTCATATGTAAGTGTAGGCTAAGACGGTGATGCTGTTGATTATTAATTGCGATGCGATGTCGGCCAGGGTTGTTCAATTGATTATCACGACACTTCGGATGCCATATTCGGAATTTACATTCGGTTATTAGGATTTTCAGTTGGTACGATGGCGATACGCTTGCGGTGTGTAGAAAGCTTGCCACGCACATAACTACGAGGACACATGCCATGATATCGGTTAGATTAGGTGTTTACTTCATGGACATACCGTAGTGGTTAAGTTTAAGTAGTAAAGATATCATGTGATGTTTTATTGACATTTGAGTGTGCATATTTCTTGTTCTTACATGTGTTTATTTTTTTATTATTAATTTTTATGCAGTAGCATTAAGTTAATACGATCCTCGAAGGTATGTGCGAGGATGGGCGTGTAGCTATCGTTGCGTCAAGGCGAGCCACATTAGGACGGCATAAGTTAGTTAGGATGGTGATGATTATTGATTTTTGGTAGGATAGGTATCACATAAAAAAGGCATTATTATTAGCTGGACGTGACGCGGATGGGATTAAATTTCTCCTATTGCAAACCTGGAATTAATCAAAACAAACAGAAAAAAAGGTACCCAAAACAATGATAGTATAAGAAAAGAATATGATCATGCAGGTGATACACTCAAACAGAACAGGTTAAAACAAGATCTCGGAAATAATTATTAATTTCAAGGTTCAGGTGTATTAATGAATAGATGTGCACTGGTGTTCGTAAGTATGAATAGCTCTTGAAAAATGATGATTGATTAATTCAAATTCACTGCATTATGTTGAAATAGGTCTAAATTAATTGAATTACGTCAACCGTTTTTGTGTCATTATCAATGATTCCAAATATCAAAAATTAGGATCACGCTTTGGTTTCGTCTTAGGTAGGATCACTTAAATTCATAAATAGAATTCAATCCAGAATATCTCCATCCTTTCATTATACAACAGATGTAAACAACCTTACCTGTAAATTTAATGGAAACTTCAAGGTCATATTGAAGTACGAATACCTCTAATGTAAAACAAAAGTCATGGTCGTTGAATGTACGTCACAAATTATAAAAATAGATAATGCAGACTGAACGGCGACGAATCGGTAACCTCGATGCAGAGATTCAGAAACCAGGCCGCCCGATAGGATTCCGAATCCGATTCTCACCACAGACGCGGACACGTATTCGTATGGACACATTAGCTAGCTGCGGCATACACAAAGACCTGCGACTCTCGGAAATAGCCCCACAAAAAGAAGAACCTGTTAAGACCCTGAGTGTAGAGTGCTCCCAGTGCTAATCCATGGGGCCAGCCGCCCGTAAGGGTGCAGTGTTGTATAAATTAATTAACAAATTATTAAACAAATTAATCTAAAACACCGCGTAATCGATACTTTATTTCTTGCCTTTTGGCAGATTATAAAAACATTATCATATACAAGACATGCTTCGACCACTTAGTGGTCATTTTCATCTGTCTTCAACTAGCTTAGATGAAACAATTTGATTAGTACCTGCATTAAAATCTTAAATTACCTTCCCATGGGAACTTATAACTATTGATAAAGCGCTTGAAATTTTTTGGGGGAGGGAAAAGGGGGATTTTATTAATGTGGTGTGTTAAAAGGTACTTCAGTTACAATTCGCATCTATGTTAATACTTAAAGACTTATTTTCTAATCAAACATATTTAAAAAATCTTAAAAACATCTGTAATCAGGCACTTTTTGTAAAAACACTAGGTGGCTTGAATTTGCTTATGTTAAAAATCGGTGTGTATAACAGTCTTCAAGTTTCTTATTGATTGTCTATTGTGTTAATTATCTTCCTTGAAAGTTGCTTTTTATTTTTAGTAGCAGGTTGTGTTTAACTCTTAATTTACAATGGTCCCATGGTGATTTTAAAGTTGCGTGAAATGGCCGTCCTCAGATTTGGGCAGCTTGCCTCATGATCTGCAACCAGCAGAAAGATCGTAAAATGTTAAAGTGTATCATTAAAGTAAATTATTCTAATTTAGTTTGATCTCAGAAAGAAAGTAGTGCTAAGGAGTATATTGCTTTAACTCAGCTTTCTGGAATGGTGTTTATACTCCGCCGCCTTGAGACTGTTTTCATGTACACGACCTAGTGTTATAGCGATGTGCCACAGTTTGCTCGTTTGTATGATTCACCGGAGAGAGGGGAAGCGAGGTCGTGTCGCCATCTAATATATCTCGCGAAGGGGGTGGGAGTACTAGCTGTGCTTCTGTGACGTCGTGTTTGATTATTCTACTTGTTCGTCGTATTTGTCTTCTGTTTACCTATTCTATGTATTTACATATATGCTCAGATAGGAGGTTATTTTGGTCATTCGTTTCATTTAAATTCCATTCTTTGTTTTCTAATTTGTCGATAATAATGTGGATATCTTCTACGTTGTTCATAAGACTTACTTTATTAATCCTACTAATGATTTGAAGATCTTGTTTAATGTTAGTGA